>NW_010972775.1:9523312-9537058 GCF_000737465.1 Haliaeetus leucocephalus
CCCGGCCCTGGCCCTGCGGCCGCCGCCGAGCAGAGAACGCTGCGGCGCCCGGCTTGTGGCGTGTGCTACCGGTTTCAAGTAAGGTAGTTACGGGAGCTAAGGTAGCGACACTGAATTAAAGGAGGTGACCACGTTGCCTCTTCTGAATTTTGGTTTGACCTGGGGAAAGTTGTCACGTCTACAGCTCTTAATAGAATGTCTAGTCTACTAAAAATAAAGAGAAATGTACAGAATATAGCATCTCCACCCCCTTTGTTCTGGAAGCACACACAGAGTTTTGAAGATATGCCTCTCCATACAAGAAATTTTTTTCTATACAACGATTACTTTCTTCACTGTAGCTCAGTGTTTTCTTCTAAGAAGAAGATTTTATAGGAAAAGCGGAAAGAGGAAATAACCATTCATGAGATACAAATCTTGGTACTTCCTAAATTCATGGGATCCACCCGTGAGCCGTTTTAGATTTTACTTCAGAAGACTATGATAAGTCTTTTGGAGTTTCTGAAGTTATGAAGGCTAAGGCCATTTCTTATTCCACACTAAACCTTATCCAAACACTGTTTCCTTAAACCAATTGCTAGGTTTATAAAATTATGCAGTTTGAATTCCATTAAGTGAAGTAAAACCAGTTTTGAGATTTTTTTTTAATAGCAGTTAACAGGGACCAGGCAAAGAATTTAAAAACATGGTACCAGCTTCTTACCAGCTGCAATTTAAACAAAAGCTGGCCCTGATTTCAAATGGAATCACAAGGTAGGATCACAGTGAAAGCAAATACGGGGGGGGCAGGGTGAGGGAACAAAAACTAAAAGAGAAAAATCAAGAAAGGCCAATAACTAAGCATATTTCAGGAGGAAAAAGGGAGCATTCTCCCCATGAGGATATACCAAGCACCCAAAGTCGTAATGTTATGCATCTTAAGTGGTAACTTAAGAACAACATACACTGCTTCTGAAATTTAATCTTCTCATTGTAATCTTCCATTATGACAATTTTATTCATTGTTGCCCTCTTGGAACATGTTCATTCTAGAGACCATTTGATTTTCTTGTCTAGGAAAGCAGAATGTTTGCTAAAGAATTTTTTAAAATCAACAATCTGACTTAGTTGCCACTTCTCACATAAGGAACTGGTTTTAGTTTCATGCTTTGCTTTCTATTACTGTGTCCCTTTATGTTTTGCCATAATTATAACATTTTCTGCAGTAACTGATCTCTTACAGATACTGCTATTAAAGCATTAAACTCTTCATTAATCACAGAAAAGACAGTATTTCTGTTTCTAAATATTAAATCAGACTATTGTTCTACTAAACTGTCTCTGATCCTGGAAGAAAACACCAAAAGTTTCGGCAGAATACGAATCTTCATTATTCTTCCACAACCACAATATAACTAACTAATTGTTCAGCTTAGTACTTTATGCAGAATAATATGCATTAGTGTAAAATGGTCAAGGACTCACACAAGCATTATATTTAGGGAATATTCTTACTTTTTGTTTTCCTTTTATCCTAAAATTATCAATTATCAGCTGCATTATGCAAATACTTATTTTTACTCTCTTAAATTACATATAAACTTATTATTAGTGCTATTGACAGGGAAGTATAATGAACTCAGAGTAACATAATTTGCCTGCTTTTTCACATTTGCCCCATTATACAAGCCAATTTTTATTACTCCCTCTTAAAAGTAATTTATTTCTATTGTTTCTTTACACCTTGGTTCCAGATAAATAACTCATACCATATGCAAGTGCTGCCTAAGATCTAATTATATGCATTAGACTCTCCTGAACCTTTCCTGTCCCAGGTCTATCAGTGCATGCATTCTAGTCCCAGCTGAGGAACTGATTGTTACTCAGCCTGGGGGTTCAAGTTTCTTTGATCCAAAGTCTCCTCAAATACAGTACAGGTGTATGACCCTGGCTGAGCCTTACCGAGAAAGCTGTAGTTATGATGTGAGCAAGACAAGAAGGGGGGGAGGGGGGCAACCAAACAACAAAAAGGGGGTGGGAGGTTAGCAGCTCAAGGACTTCAGAGGTAACATACTGATATGAAAAGCTATAAAAGTGGAGAGGGAGGAGTAAAGAGAATCTGAGGATGGCAATTCAATACCAGCAAAGATCAGCCCATTTCAAGGAGTGGCAGAGGGACCCTGTCCCTGCTTTCCCAGCCCAGAGGAACATGAAAATAGAATATAAACACTTGGTCTTATCAGGGTGATGCACATATCAATGATTAGCCTAGTAACTTCCTGATCCTAGCTTTCTGTTGTTCATATTAAGTAATAAATAGTTGCTCTGGACTCTTAAGTCACATTTATCTTGCTTGCAGAGTAGTGACCTAGAGCGCGAGAGTTACAGCATCTCTATTCCACACAACCCTCAGTCATATATTTAAATTCAAGTATATACACTGAACAGCACTACTAACAGCACTAATTAAGAGTCGTTTCAAGACTTGCCATGAGTGGCAGCAGTATGGAAAGATTTAGCAATAAAGAGCATACCACCAAACCAGAAAAGAAAAATTTCTTGGGTAGTGAATTAAAACAATCAACCTCATTGATTTGAGAATAGGTAAGAAGGGTAGATCACAAGAAAGATCCATAATGATGAAGTAGGAACTCTAAGGCAGATGCTGCAAGGATTCTAGAAGCTGAATGCTTGCAACAATCCTGCTCACAGCGCTAGGACTGCCAGAGCAAAGGGTTACATCCTTTATCATAAACCCGGAAGCAAGGTAATTTGCTCTCCTGGATCTCTTTTTTCCCTGAGCCCTCTCTCTAGCCATTGCTTAGATTCCATCAGCATCATTAATTAGCTTTTCAGTGTATGACCTGTCATTCTCAGTGCTCCGTTCTTGGCTGCTCTCAGCTCTTTCCTATCCTAGATCTCCCACTGATGCGATTGCTGGTCATCCCAGTATTTCTCTCTCATCACCCTGGGACTTCTCTCCCTTTCTTGACATCATGAGAGGTACTCTGCCAATCCTTATAATTAACAACCCCAACACTCTCTAATGTAATGGATTCTTGCCTTCACAATCCTAACTATCCATCTTCAGTACCTTCACTGAATTCCAAAAGCCAGCTTTTGCCTCCACAAAATGGTGCCCTTAAAGGACAGCCCAGTTGATTCATACTAACTGGCTTATTCTTCCTGTTTTATGTGAAGCATTCTCACTTGTAATCTTTCTCTGTTGAGTTTCACAGTCTTCCAAGCATTGCCTCAAATGTTCACAAAGCGCTCTATTATAAATACACTTCAGGATCTGTATAATTCTATAACACATTGACTTAGCCACAGACTACCAATAAAACCAGTAATAAATCATTTAACATGAGTCCAAAGACAACCTGCAAAACCGTGTAACATGGTTACTCAAAATAGATGTTGAAACAGGAGGAAGGGAAAGCATGTTACAATGGTCCCTTTTTGAACTCTGAAGCAAGGGAGAGAACTGAAGTTTAATTGTGGAAGAGAGTATGCTACATTCCTGTTTGTTGATTTTCTTTTATGACAGTCAAGAGAGAAAGCTTAGGTTTCTTACCCTGTAATGTGAATCACGATATCTCACTTTTTGAAGAAGAAAGTAAAGTGATAATTCTTTTTCTGACCTTGCCTAACAGAATCCTCAAATAATGGTGCAGCAGCTCATAAAGGTTTCTCCCAGGGTCTATCATTCTTGATACCGTCAACTGAAGAAAGCAATTTTTAACTTTCACATTGATGGGGGGGGGGGGGTATCAAAAAACACCTAAACTCACAATACCATAGGAAGATTTAAGTCAAAATAAGCCTTCAAATAAGTTAACTGTAGCTTTACTCAGATAAAAGACATCTCCATTTTATTTTCTTCAAATTTCTATTGACTTTTTGATACATTTTCCCCCAAGAAAGTTTCAGAGGAAGACATTCCAGAAAACAGACAAATATGCTAGTGAGTTTACTTAAAAAGATAGGAAAGAAAAGAAACAGAAGCAATTCTTTGGTCAAAATTGAGGTAAGTGTGATTTTATTTTTTTACATAGTATATATCCTGCACAAAAGCCATGAGACGTGGAAGACAAAGTGGTGGAATAAATTTTAACTTAAAACATAACCCAATTATAATTAATCTGTGCCAGATAATTTAGCAAGAGGGCAGCATAAAACTCTCAATTGCTTTCATACAACTAGCAGCTATATTTATTGCTTTTTGTGACTTTCCTTCATGCCTCTGATATGAGAGTTGTTATCCTGACCTATTAGCTGAATTCATAATCCATTATCTCTTCTTAGAACCATGTATTCCAGGCTGTAATCAGGATGAAGTCATGCATGATTTTTGAAGCCATGAATGAAAATGAATCAATCTTTCCTCTTTGAAGAAGTAATTGATGTTATTTGTTGTGTGTTCAGTGGCCACAACGTGAGATACATTCTTGAACTTCTGCCTTTATCAGTGAATTGCCTTTTGTCAAAGTAAACTGTCCAAACACCACTTTTTGAAAGCCTCAAGGGCAACTATGAAGTGATCTTAGAACTGTTAGTCTAATCTCCCCATGTTGACCTTTTTACCTTCTTCATGTAAACTCAAACAGTTCAGACACAAGACAGTCAAGACCATTTGTACCATAAAAGTAGAACAGCTTGATATAAGCAATCAATAATTTTCTTCACATAATAACAAAAAAGAGTGATTCAGAAAGAAAAGACATCCCAGAAAGTCACTTAACTCCTCACGTATTTTGAACTTCCTCATAACATCAATTAACATTTTAAACCACTGTCAAAATGTCTTAAAGTTGACAAACATGCACTGATACTAAATTCACTTAATTGAAAAGAAAGTGCGCTTCAACATTTCTTTGTTTTCAAATTGTCAGTTTGTCACTTTCTGTTTAGATATTTCATCTTTGAAATAAATTCACAAAAATTTAAGAAATGCAACTTGTTTGCTGACAGTTATTTAGCACAATCAATATGCTGATTGTCACTTGAACACTATGATTACTTTTGAATTGCATTAGGATTCAAAATATCTGTTATTAACACTTCATGAAAAGGAAATACCTGTTTATTCCCACTTCAAGACACACTTGCACTCAAAAATATTACTTGGAATGCAGGATTTAAAAATTGTTCAACTGGAAGATTGATTTAAAAAAATTTACAATTTCTTTAGGCCTATTGAATTTTTTTAAAGGGAAGCTTTGTATTAATCTCATAGCCCCGTGGCTCCTAAACAAAGAATGATTTCTGCTTACCCAGTCCTAAATTCCCATTGCTGTCACTACGTAATATCTGCTTTAGTATTAGTTTATCAAGTTTTTTTTCTGAATAAGACAGTAAATCAATAGTGCTGACAGGACTAAGCTACTGATAACTTTACTGTTAGTGAGCATTCTCATACTGAGCATCACCACTGCATCCATCATATAGTTAACCATGAATCACAAAGAACAGCATAAGAACAATCCACAGTGAATACTTAATTCTATATAATCTTTTTTTTAAATATCAGAACACACGCTAATTTTTTTTTTATTTAATGGCATAAACTGTGACATAAGGATGTGCTGTGCTTGTTTTGCAAACTAAGAAATAAGGCATGTAGGGAAGATTTGCCTTGGCAAATCTGTGTTGCTATCACTGTTGATCTCCAGGTTATAAGACCAGTCAACAGAGTGCCACTATTTTGCTATTTTTGTTTCCAATACTTACTATTATCATTAAACACAGTTGTGGAATGATACAAAGGGTAACTCACATGAGTAGTCTCCTGCTTAATGTTAGCCATAGGAATCAGTTACTACGCTCTGTATTTTATAAAAAGCATATCCATCTCAGAGAAGTGACAATTATTTATTCCAGAGATGATATTTCAGCAGCAAAACAGTCTCTACTACACATAGGACTAGTAGCTAAAGATATAATCACAGTGACATACACAACTGGGCTGGGAGGGAGGAAAGGGGAAAATCCATTTGATCGTACTCAAGACTGACATTGAGTTAAAGGAAAAAAAACAAACCTGAGTGCATCTTTTCATAATTATTGCCAGTACTTCATAGCACTCATTTCAAATCTGTTAGACAACTAATGCAAACAAACAAAACCCCACCTGTTCACTGTTCCTAGCAGTACAGCGAACATGAAAATGAAAACCATATACTAGGACTGGATTATTGTAAAAGAATTCTGGTTTGGATTTTTGTTTTTAATCAATAAGCAGAGCAGCAATTAAAGGACCCTATCTAGTTCTGCATTGACTTTTAAAAAGCTATTAATTCTGATATGCAGTTTTTCCTCAAATGCTTAACTCTTCTCCCCTCTCAAATATGGGATTTCCCTAATACTTTTATCTTAGCATTCCTATATCCTATATGATTGCAAGAAAGCCTAACTATTGCTATTTCATACAGACACCAAAGCAATTTTTATATAAAAAGATACATGCTCCAAACCAACACTTTGGCACTTCTCCTATCTGGTCAACGTTCAAGTAAATATTCATTAGCTACAATGCCTCTGGTGAACCACTGGATGTCATCTTGTATTGATCAGAACTGCCTAATACAATTTCTTATTTCCATAGCTTAGCATTAAAAGCATACATTCCAAATATCCTTACTGGAACTTAAGCCACTTATATATTTTCGAGTGCAGCAAGAATTCATGTTTGTCTCACCTGTGAGGAAATACCTGAAGCAATAGCACTCCACTTCTCTATAGGCAGGTATTTTGTAGTTGTCTATTTTAAAGACCATCCACCTGACAATTCTACACACACACACACTCATCGCTGTTCCAAGCTAAAACTGCTTCCCTAAACCTCCAAGAATAGTTAACCCCCCCCCCAAATTATTGTTACTCCTCTCTTCTTAAAGGCTTCCAGTGATGGACACCCTAACTACAGCCTGCTCCAATGTCTAAAAACCTTCCTTGCAGTTACTAAAGGCTGTTATTTCTTTTTCCAGTTCCTTATGGATAGGGACAGTCCCCTTCTTATGCAAGCAGGATCTTACAGTATAAATAACTACATATAGAGGTTACTTTCTGTGAGAAATTACTTATTTTACTTTATCTGTTTGCTTGCCTCCATTATGAGGCTCTGTGAATATTTTATCTTCTGTAAAATACATCAGGATTGTTTAATTTTCTGATCTTCTTGCGCTGCATCTTCTTTTTGTCCATGGCCCTTTTTTAGCCACAAGATTACTTGCAAGTGTAAAGCTTTTTTTGATTGGGCATTGGCAGAGATTCATCCTTCATGCCTCTCAGATTTTCTGAGCAAAGAATGGCACTTAATGTCACATCAATTGTACTAAATCAATGATGGGATGATACCAGTGTACTGTTTCTGAAAACCAGTTTATCTTCAGGAAGAAAAGACAAAGCCAAAAGACCAAGGCAACCCACAACCTAAGGCACTGAAGCATAAAGGGCTAAAGACAGAAGGATATTTCAGGCAAAATAACTTTATCAGAAGAAAAATCTTATTCAAATTAATTTGTAAGTAAAAAAAAAGGAAAATAAATTCTTTACATTTAAGCAAACTACAAATCTGATGTAACGAGTGATCAGACTATACACTTCATTTTGCTTTGTGCAAGATCTCTTAATGTGTGCATAGGCCCAGGAAAATCAAAAGCTTAGTTGAATAAAATGCTAGCATCTAACTTTGCATTATATACAGACCTACTTTTCACTAAAAAAGCCCCTTTATTAAGAATAGGTTTAGAAACGAGTTCTGACTTATCTTCAGCATTAGGCACATGCTTGGTGCAGGCATCATGATAAGAACACAAGCTACCCAACTTAGCAACACAAAAGGTGTCCATTTCCCCTTATTACCATTTCCATTACCATGGAAAAATCCTAATATAATGTTCAGTTATATAGCATTAGAATTATTTAAATACTTTTTAGATTAAGGTTTCACCCCCTTTGGTATCTACATCTCTCTCTGCAAGACAACTCAGCCCTTCAAGAGCTGTGTTTTCATAGTCTCCCATGTCCCAGATTTCTACTAAACGTAGAATTAGAAGCACATGAAGACCAAAGTTTAACACACACCTTACAATGAAACAGGAACTCAAGATTTAAATGACCCTTTAAATATTTATAGAAATTTTCTACTTCTTCTCAAAAAGAGTTCCACATGAGGTATTTGCTTACAGCTCCTGTCCACCTGATCTTCAAATTCTTTAAAGACTTACGATAACTTTATCACCATCTTTCAGCCCCAACCTGATCCTAGATTAACTGCTGAGCAATATGTCCTTATTTCAGTGTGGTGAGATATTTTGACTACTTTGCTACAGAAAACAATTCAATGGCACAGTGACAACCCAAGATTCCAGTTCATGCATATTAACTTGTTTACTTAACCATCTTTTAACCACCGACCTCAAAATTACTTTGAGGAATGGTAGTGGGAAGAAGCACAATATTAACATTCCTCTATTCAAACACTTATTTTAACATCTGAGCTAACATTTGGCATAAAAAAACCAGAAAAGCTCAAACCAGTGATAAGAGTAGGATGCAGAAACTGAGATCATGTGAATCAGAAAAGCACTCTTCCCACAAGACCCCTGTATAAACAGATATTTTTTCCCCACTATTTTCACACAGGCTCAGTCTATGAATTATCACAAAGGCAACAGAATTCAGTAAAAAGAAATAGGAATTGGTCCCCAAAAGAGCAGGAAAAAAATACTCAAAAGAAACTGATCAAGTTGCATCTTGGATGGGGTTCAACTAGTATTTACCACTAAACAGGTTTGGCTTTGCTATAAAAGCATAGAAGTGGCATTGTACAGCACACTACCCAAGAATAAGCAGTATTTCCAAAAAGCCTACACACAAATGAAATAGGAAGATAAGTCCATGACTTTCAGGTTTTTGGTAGGCCACTGTACACACTAAGACATAACTTTTGTGTTTCTTAGAAGTTATCAGCAGTAGTTTTGCAGGTAAGGCTGGAAGGCAACTGATGGCATTCTTTTTCTGTATTCTTACTAATTTAGACACTATAAGCTAATTTTCTGCTGTATAACACACTGTGTGAGTAGTGAGCAGGAGCAGTTTTTAATGCACAAAATATTTACTAGACCTCGGGGAGCTAAGATCCAAAGTCTCACACAACTTATCTCAAGCTTCTTTCAAAACACCAATCTGAAAGAGCTGCGTGAATAATTTCCGCTCAAACACTGTACAGTGGAGACAGCTGCTTTATAAGCATTGCTTCAAAAGGGCTCGATTGCCTTAAAAGAATTGAGGTATTTAAAAGGGATTACAGAAAAGCAAAAAAAACCCCAAAACAACAAAACACCACCCAACACCACACCTAAAAAAGCCCATTCAGTCAATGACAACAGATAATGATACATTGTTGCTTTTAACACTTCCCCCCACCCCTCAAAACATAGATTTTTTTCTCTTTTTTTCCTTTTTTTTTTTTTTTAAATACAAGCGTTGCCTCATTAAGAGCTCTGGTACTGCTTCTCCAGCATACATTCTCCTGGATGGCTGGTTACCTCAGCTTAGGCACATGACTTCTTCCTGCTCTGACCAGTGATATTCACTGGTGTCTTCCTTTTCACAGGAAAGAAAAAACGTTTACTTAAGGCAGTGATGGCAAAGCTACAGCAATTGGATTCAGTTCCTACTACGTGTACAATCTCCCTGCCACATACAGTCCTTCCAGAGAGATTGAGGATACTGATTGAGGCTGCCAGGGTGGGGAGAACAATGGAGAGTTATAACTGCAATGCAAGAAAGGGCCACAACGAGGGAGGGGCTGCACAGCTGTGCTCGCCTGTGCACACCAAACACTACCAGCAGCCAAAGTTGAACAGTTTAATGCAAAAAAAGGGATTTTAAGAGTTGGATTATTAGTTCCTTTCCTTTAACCAGAAGTGGCACAGAACTGACACAACAGGTAGTACTACTGAGCAACCTGGGCAAAAACTGATGATGTCTGAAGTCCCAACTGCTCATGTGAGGCAATGCTTTGTAGAGTTTAGGAGCAACAGTGAGAAAGAAAATGCTTTGTACCATTATGATGATCACTTGCTGTTTATGTGGTCAATAATTTCCCTTAATTATCACATCTAATAAAAAAATGCCTGTTTAGGGAGTGGTATCATCAGAACTCACAAGATTTTTCTAGGAAAAAATATTAAAACAATGTTCTTAAAACCATTTTTCTTAAATATCATTGAAGTACTGACATTTCTCAATATCAATACTTATTCAGAAATAGATGTCTGAAGTTACCATTTCTGGATTAATATGCAACACAGAAGATGGCCAAACTACAATCATTTCTCATGCATCTAAAGAAAGTTTCAGAATCTCATCCTCTTTCTGTTTCAGAAGAAAAAACCCTGAGGTGAGGGAACCATACAGATTTAAGAACCAATGGGAGGAATTGCTTCTACTATCAGAAACCGAGCAGTCACATCCTTAGATCCTGCTGTAACTGCATAGCAGTTAACATGAACTAGAAACCTCATACTAAATTCTCCCTCCATCTGAGAAAATTCATTACAGTAACACATGAGTAGTTTTAAGAGCAGGTCCTACCTTCTGAATAGCCCTGGCCCATCTTGCTTTTGCAAAATTACTTCCATCAGCTTGATCTTTATTTCTCCTGGAGAAAAGTGGGGGGGAAAAGTACTCAGAACAGCAAAGTAAGACACAACAAAAATTAGAAGAGCTCTGATAAGTCTATGGACAAGCAGATCAAAGTCAGCTAGAACCACCATCCATTTTCTCTGTATATAGTATCGTCTATATACTAGAAAATATTAGGTCTGTGGAAGTTATTCTTTATATAAACGTATGAAAACTTATTCTGGTCATTAACATAAGGGTAACTTTACACTTAGCAGGAAAAGAGCTGATCCAAAGTCACACACACTCATCCTCCTACTCAATATGATAAGCTGGTCAGTAAGTACTGCTTCAGCGAGTGGGTTCACAAGTGGCTTTGCTTTGTCAATATTAAATCCAAACAAGCTATGGAAAATAAAGGAAAAAACCCACTTCGTTATGATCTATTTAGCCTTCAAAATGGAAGATTTATTTTATTCATACCTGATGAATGACATGACACATAAGCTAGATCAATATTTGTTGCAGGGGATGAACAGGTTAAAGACAATGATCTAATGTACTTTTCTGTTATTTATGTCTATTTGCAACTCCAATCCACTTTTTCCAAAAGGCAAATAAAAGTAACAATCTAAGAAACCCTGATATTCCTATTTCAAACAGCTTTGTTTCTCTCCTAGGATTTGAACATTAAAATCAAATATAAACATTTGAAAACATTTTTTTTTAAAGTTTTGATAATTAGTATTTTGTCTCAGTCTCATAACAACTGAAAATAAGGGTGGAGAAACACATTTCTCTCCCATCTTTTTCTCATTTATTTCCAAGTACCCTGCCACTCTCTACTTGGGCTGTTAGTAAAATAGAATGTTTACAGTGAAGAGTCCCCAGACCTGATGGTGATTTGACTGCATACAAATAATACACAGCATACAAATAATTGATTCAGTATACAGGGAAAAATAAGCAGACACTAGACAGTAACTACAGCAAAGCACACACCAGTATGTCCATATGCTGATTTTCTCTGCTGTAACAAAATACTAAACTGCACTTCTGAAACAATTCCCATTTATCCAGGCATTCTGAAGCATTTAAGATATGTTCAAGCAGAGAAGACTGACTCACAGTATCCCCTTTGGATTACGGGGGGTTCCATTAATTCTAACAGTATACTGTTAGATCATTGAAAAGACATGATCCCTGCCCCTTTTATTATCAACAGGGTATAAAAGAGCATTGGTGAAAGAATGTATTTCCTGATTATAGTGGTTCATAAGTCAAGATTACAAGGTCTGACATCAAATGGCAGGAGGAGAGAAGAAAAAAACAACAACAAAACAACCCCAAATCACCAAGGGGGGGTGGGGAAGAAACCTTTGAATTTCCTCCGTAAAAGCATATCCTTGTAAGACACAGAGCTAGCGCTATCACCAGGTCTTTGTAAACTGCACTAAAGGAGTTACTGAGAAGACATCCTGGAACCATTTATACCTCTGAAGGCCTGCAATAAAGCTTTACAAGAGAACAGGGGAAAAAAAAAAAACCAACAAACAAAAACAAACCAACAAACCAAAACACCACCTCCCACGAAAAAACTACCACAACAAAAACTTACATTTGATCAGATAAGCATCATTAACAGAACTCTAACAAATCTTTGAAATAAAAATCTATTATGCAATTGGTTGTCCCCACACAGAAGTTGTATAGTTACACAGGCTAATTATAATGTGGTTTCCTTATTCAGCTATTTCACCACACCTGTGAAGAATGTTGGTTCAAGCTGAAAAATGCTAATTCAGTTCATGGCTGCTAAGCACAGGTTAAAATAATTAGTATAGACTCTACCACTCTTGCAAGAATCTAAGTAATTCAAAAGACACTGCCTTGTACAATAACAGTTAAGTAGCAAAATAAAAGTATACATTAAAATTCTGTAGGTAAAATCTACAGAGGACAGTAGCAGCCTGCCTACTAAGTAAAGTTACAACTTATTTATATTATACTTCAGTGATATCCCTAGGTCCACACATTACTACTAAATTATCTTGGGCTTTTGGAATAGTGCTTTTTTATTTGAGGAGAAAAATGTTCTCTCTGATACGCACAGCTGAGTGCACATGATGCAAACCAAGTATGAAGAGGCTTATCTTCCCCTGCCCTCATCTCTGAGGCTGCATGTTTGCAGGTTCAGCCTTTTTCCTTTTCACATCTATTCACTTTTTTTTATTGAAAGGTCAATCAGCCAAGTGGTACTAGCAATTACTCCACTCTGTCCTGCTTCTGTTAACTAGACTGGAAATACTAGGTAATAATTAACCTTAGGAATTATTAGGGTAATTAACCTCAAGGTCAGATGGAGAGTTGGTTGTCAATGTTGTTTCAGAAGGAACAGAAAAAAACAGCTTTCTCTGCCTTAACTGAAAGTAAGTAGGGTCAAGAGTATTCTTACGTTTTGACGCATAATGTACTGAGGCAGACAAGAACGTTTAACTGGTTTGGAACACTTTTAGAAAGACATTGGTCTGTGATAAGACTGCTGAGCAGTGCAGACAAGTAAGGTGGTTCAACACACTTCTTATGCCTCATAAAAACTCAGCATAGACAGACACAGTAGAAGCAGATTTTTACCTGTTTTTCCTGATTTTAGATAGAGCTGGGATAGAGTTTTCTTTCTAGTAGCTGGTATAGTGTTATGTTTTGGAGTTAGGATGAGAATAATGTCGATAACACACTGATGTTTTCAGTTGTTGCTAAGTAGTGTTTATACTAGGGCAAGGATTTTTCAGCTTCTCATGTCCAGCCAGCAAGAAGGCTGGAGGGGCATAAGAAGTTGGGAGGGGACACAGCCAGGGCAGCTGACCCAAACTGGCCAAAGGAATATTCCATACCATATGATGTCATGCCCAGTATATAAACTGGGGGGAGCTGGCGGGAGTGGTGGTGGTGGATTGATGCTTGGGAACTAACTGGGCATTGGTCAACGAGTGGTGAGCAATTGCATTGTGAATCACTTATTTTGTATATTCCAATCCTATTATTATTATTTTCTTCCTTTCTGTCCTATTAAACTGTTTTTATCTCAACCCAAAAGTTTTACTCTCCCCCCCCCCCCCCCATCTCTCTCCC
>NW_010972775.1:9537068-9585192 GCF_000737465.1 Haliaeetus leucocephalus
CTGTCTTCCCCCCCCCCCCCCCCCCCCCAATTCTCTCCTCCATCCCACTGGGTGGGCGTGGAATGCAGCTGCACAGTGTTTAGTTGCTGGCTGGGGTTAAACCATGACACCTGTCCACTTTTTACTGACACTGAGATTGGTTCAGTTTAGACAACAAACGACTGTTAAATTTCTATTCAGATCTATTAAAACTAACTAGTTACCTGACAGAAAACAGTTTCTCAATACTGAATAAAGCCTCCAGATGGCATGCAGTTTACAGGAATTCTGAGTAGCAAAGACTACCAGATACTGCTGGGAATCATCTGTACTGCTAACTGAACTATGTACAAGGAACCTATTTTGTTCCAGGCAAATACACTGCTATAATGTTTTGAAACAAAGAACATAAACAATAACAGAAGATTAAGAGAACTTCACACAAGCATTAAGTCAGAAAATAAGGGAATCATAGCTGATAATTAGAAGAGCGTTATTTCCCCCTGGCAGAACAACCAAAAAGCTTGGAAACAAATTAAGATAAATGCCTTAAGAGTGCCTGAAAAATCATACTGATTCACTGTTCCTACAACATAATGCCTATCTATGGTCTCTGAACCAGTGCAGTTCATAAGAACAATGAGAAGGGGAAAACTAGAAGAGAAGACTCATAACAAGAAGTCCAGCAATATTCAGATATTACAAACTCAGCAAGTAGCCTAGGTCAAAGTTTTGATGCACTATGCATCAAACTCAGCAGGCCTCCACATCTCCTAGCCATAAGGATCAAAATAACCAATCTTGTTGCAGTCAATTTACCAATAGAAGACAGTTATGTGCAAAGGAATGCACAGGCCAGATAAACATGAAGGCTGTTCAGTCTGGTTTATCAAAAGCTAAGGATTTTAAATAGAAAACAGAAGTCACACTGATACTTTTATTTAATCGATGTTTTCCCTCTCAATTATGTTGCCCAAATACATTAAAATTGGTCTAGTATTTCAATGATGATTTGCACTTTCGTAAAATTAAATCTCACTACAGACTTCATTGTAAAGCAGTTAATTATATAGTAGTTGCAGTGTGGCCACATACAGACAAATAATGACATTCTCTGAATGCTTATTTGTTTGCAATAGGCAGTCCTGAACATCTGCATTGATTTCTAAGTATTCATCATTAATGTGGATTTTGTCAGCTTTGAATATAGCTGGAATTACAGTATGGAAGAAAAATTGAAATAATTACACTCTATTATGACATGACATTTTTTAGTCAGCAATTTCCACTCCCCACTAGCCAACAGTCATGTTGGAACTAACATCTTGTGCTTAAATCAATTTCTAACGGATAGATCAAGCAGAGTTGTACTCGGGTAGCATACCACCACAAAATTCATTTTGTTCTGTTTCCTTCCTTTAAATATGCTTTTCAGGAAGTTCTGATAATTGTCATTCTTGTAAGAATATGGAATAAGGATGCTGATGGTCATTTCTAGTTTTATTCTGCATTCTTTTATAGTTCAGAAGGAGGATAGGAAAGAATAAAGAACGATGAAGAACAGCTTCTGTGTTCTTTAGAATACCAAAGAGAGTACTTTCAAGTACTACGCTTCTAAAGCTCTAACTTCTGAAACATGTACAATTTAATGTGCATTGGAAGTATATGATAAGTTTGTAAGATACTAGAAACTTTTTGGAGGAGGATTTACACATCTGTTACTCACTTAGACTGCAGCAGCACAAGTTCTTTGGGAATATCTCTGTTAGTGCAGCGAAGCACTAGATGCAGAACTTGCTACCACAGCCTTGAACATCAAGCCAAAGTGGCATTAGCAATATTACATACACCTGGGCTACAATAAACTTGTCCTTGTTATAGCACCTGCCAGGAGATTATCTGAAGCTGACTGCACTGAAATAGTTTCCAGCTGAAAACAAGGTGCTTTGCATCACTAGCTTTCAAGTCAACTCCTGCACTTAGTAGAAGGGAACACTGTTCTTATTGGAAAGTATATCTGGGATGTGGAACTACAAAAATAATATCCCATTAAGGATTGTTGTACTATAAAGCTATAATTCAATTTTAACTCATTTCATAGGCCTCAATTATACAGTA
Source organism: Haliaeetus leucocephalus (assembly GCF_000737465.1). Classification (NCBI taxonomy): domain Eukaryota; kingdom Metazoa; phylum Chordata; class Aves; order Accipitriformes; family Accipitridae; genus Haliaeetus; species Haliaeetus leucocephalus. The sequence goes on from NW_010972775.1 coordinate 9,539,166, forward strand.
CAGATAAAAGAATCAGTATAATATTAAAAAGCTGTGCAATAAGTAGCAGTTTAGTAAAACACTAGGAAGAACTGTAGCCAGTCTGGGTTCACCTTAGGTGTAATCATGCTAACAGGAAGTGAATGACTTGATAAAATTGCAAAGGAGAATTAAGTGAGCTAGACTTTCTACAGTTAGCTGTATCACAGTAAGGCTTACTTTTTTAACCCTCGCATAGATTCATATAATTTAGCATTTCCCAACTACCTCATAATTTTTGTGTGTCTCGTGACAACAGAAGGCAGACTTTGCTTCAAGATACTTTTTTGGTAGCATTAATCTATACCCCTACAGAGGTTCCCATTCACAGATGCTCAAGTTGCACTTAAAAATTTAGTTTCTAAACACTAGAGCAGAGAACAAAACTTGCTTAGAGATCAGCAACCAGTTACTCATCTCTACAGTAAAGTTTTAGTTTTAAGTCTGACTATACTTTTTTCTTTTGCATTTGCTTTCTTATTGTCTACAATCATAAGTTTCAGTAGCTATATTATCATCTTCAATCATATGTTTACATCAGTTATATTACTGCTGTTTTTCACTTTGAATAGTTCACACTTCTGAGTTCTTGGTGGTTTTTGTCTGTTTGTGTGTTTTAAAACTAAAATTGTGAGGCCTTATTTTCTTCAGGATAAGGTACTAAATTTTACCTTAGCTTGTATTTTGAGAGCAACATTATCTACAGTAATGAAATAACATTTTCTGATTTCTTTGAGATCACCTTGTGTACCTGCCTAAAACACATAGTACAGCAATAACCTCCATCTTCTAACCATTCAGATCCAAGTGTTTAGTAACACATGAAGAGAAACTAAAATACGCTTAAATATATGCTTTAGTTTAGTTCTTAAGAGTTTTTCTTTCCCCCACTCTTTTTCAGGTTACTTACCTAATCATTACAAACTTGAGTCTTATATAAGACCTACATCTTTTGACTCAACTCTAAAGAAAATTAATGAAGTTTCAAGGTATGCATTTATCCCCATAGCAGAACTCATATTTTCTCCAAGTTTGAATATCTCCTCCCCCTTTCTCAAGATTTTCATAGGCATAATTCACGCTGATGTTGATCTTCATATTTTCCTGAAGGAAGATACCTATTCCTGCTTACTTTTAGAAATACCCCTGAGCCAAGTCCATTATCTGCACAGCTGCTAAAAATAACCCATCAATAACTGCTGCCTGATTACCCCTCCTCTTCCTGGGCATAATTAACTATTTGTTGCAGGGAAGTACTTTCCTCTCCCTAGTGTGTTTTCACCCTTCAGACTATAGATTTATGGATTGTTGCTGTCTCTGTTAAAGCCGATTCAGGAAATCACAGCTTGCTTTAACAATTAATTTCTAGTTAGGTTATTTTAGTGTTCTGTCTTACAATATTACCCAGCAGACTTTTGTTTCATCACAGATTGAGAGATAGTAAACTATTCTGTGTAGCTGAGAATGGGTACTGGGAAAGGGAGATAACTACTTAAACTTCTGTATTTGACAAAGAACCCAATTTAATACACTATGAATTTAGTGCATAAGTTGTGCTTTTCCTGAATGTTACTAACATAATTATAATTTAATTAATAACAATTATAGTTTATTTAATTATAATTAATTATACATATGTTTCACTGCCACCTTTTGAGTAAGATCCATCCTAATAGCATTCAAACCTCTTGCACAGTCTTTGAGGCATCCTGTGACGTACCTAGAGACACTAGACCTGAATTTAGCGCTCTAAGCATTTCAAAGGACTGACTGACCTCCAGGTGAAACACAAGTTTTGTCATTGGTGTGAAAGGAGGCAAAATCTCACTCTAATGCAGCTTTAATTAATGGAGCTGGACACATCACATGAGCTCAAGATTAAAGATATATTAAAGGTTTCCATATATGAACAGGACAGCAGCCAGAATAAAGGGTCAAACTAAAATGAAATCAGATAAATTCTCTTTATGATCATAATCTGAAAAATTAAACTGCACTGACAGAGGAAGCAAAGGGGTAAAAATCATACATTTTGTTTATTAGGAAATGGCAATTTAGAAGGATTAAACTGGAACCAATAGAGGAATAGGGAAGGACAAATTTTGAAAAATGTTCTAGAGCTGAGGGATACTGGATTATGAAGTTTGTTTTGCCATCTTTGGGTACTTTGTTTTTCTAATGCAAAAATAAGCAGAGGTGCATAAAGCAAGTTGTCATTCAAGACCTACTGTTAGTTCCTCTGTGAAATAGCTTAATTTATACTACCACTTACATGTTGTGACAAACTAAACAATCTCTGGGTCACAACTGTACAGTATGATAGAGGAATTCTATTCCACTAACAGAAAAATGCTGAAAGATCTTTTTTTGTGAATCTTCAATAGTTAGAATTCCATCAGTGCAGAAGCTAACATACGCACATACACAAAAAGGCAAGATCTTTTATATAGAAACTTGAATTCATACAGAGAACAAATACTTGGACAGGGTTTGCAGTGACAGCCAAAGGAATATGACATTTTGTTCTACTTCTGAGACAATCACAAAATTATTTAGGAATAAACTTATCAAGTGCATAGATCCCTACTTCTTTTAGGTCACTTCAAATGTTTAGACTTCAAAAGCTGTAGATGTATTTTGGATTCAACATTGTGGGATTTTCTTGTTATTTGATGAACTATTTTTCGCAAACATTAATGTGCACCCTTCTCAAAAGGCTTGGTTTGTAAGACTGGGTGGCATCTTGTTTTCATTATGCTGGAGGAATTTATTCAATTACATTAGACCTTATTCTGAAGAACCACTACAGCTGAAGACCTGGTGCTGAAGTGTGTGAAAACAGAGATGTACAGTAATGCATGTCTAAAATATTTAAATTCCAATTCTTACAATTCAAAGCTGTGAACTGGACTGAAAACTGTCATTCAGATCAGTCAAAACCACAGCCTGTGATTTTGATCTTAGCATGCTTAGTATTGTGCCAGTAAGCAATAGCTCATATTTTTCCCTAAACTGCTATCGAACAGTAGCTTTGAAGGCAGAGTCTATTTTTTTTAAAGTGTGCCAAAACAATAAATCAACATCTTACAAAGTAACCTTCAAGCTTTTCTGGTGGATACAAGGATACTACAAGGCAGTCTTGCTACCTGAGAAATCCTCTCAAGATACATTATCTCTTCAGTGCTGCAATAGCTATATTCATTGTTTCCCAAGTGCAAGATATTTATCAGAACAAAAGAACATGCAATTAGGACAGAAACTGATTGACAAGACCAAAGGCTATCACAGAAGAGAAGCGACACAAAGAAACACGTGTTGGTGTGAATAAGACACTAGCAAGACACTGTTCTGCTGTCCAGTGAAGTGCCAGCTTCTAATCAATCTTGAATCTGTCAAAGTGTCATCTTGGACAGTTCCCAGAAAGAAAACAATGTCTAACTGACACTTATAGAAATTTTATGAATTAATCCAGATTTTGCCTGGGTTTGCCACTATGTAGCTATTTGTTAGTCACCTATTTCTCACCTATTTCAATGCCATATCATTAAAACCATTGCTTTCTTCTAATACGTCCCATTAAAAAAATAATGTGGGTAGTTTTTATCCAAATTATACTGGAAAGACATTTTTCTTTTTTCAGCTGAACTCAATCTTTCTTGTACATTATCAAGTCTCTGTATTCATAACCAATGCCTAATGTTTCAATTTTTTAAAAAAATTCAAATTCAGTATTATAAAAGTCTTTGATTGTATATGCATGCAACAAGAAAACAAAATAAATATGTAACCTTTAGAAGCAGGATGGACCTATAGAGTGTGTTACATCACACTTCCACATCTAGATCTCTCCCTCCATTTCTAAATCAATCTTAGAAAAAAAATCCAACAAGCTTACTTTCATGTCAAAGACTGTGTGAAACTCTCACTATTTGTAAGAGAAGTTTCACAGAAGAAGCTCTACTGTGACTATTGCCTGAACTTGGCCTCATGCATGAAATTGTACTTGAGTATTATAAACTTATCTCATACCTGTGGACACATATTTAGCTAACGGTCACAAGAGCATTCCAGACGCCTTTGGAAGGCCTTGAACAGAATAAACAAGACGACAAAAAAAAGGAAGATGCCAATTAGAACACAGGTGCGCATTCCATGATAAAGGGAACTTGGCACAAAGAACCTCAATTCGGCAGTTTATCTTGACCAATTAGACTGAGACAAGTTTCGCATGTTTTAGTTGATATAACCAATTATGTCCTATGTTTATGAGCGTGTACAGAGTTAGTATAACCAATTATAGCTTATGTTTATATGCGTGTACAGTGTTGACATAACCAATCACATTTTATGCTTGTGCACGTGGACACTATATGCTTGCATGCAGCAACCAATCAAAGCTTTTAAGGAACTTAGGGAATTGTATAAGAATGATCAGCTATGCTCAATAAACTGGTGACTTTGATCATCATATTGGTGTCCTGTCATCCGTCCCTGCATGGAATTTTGCAACACGTACCTCAATGCTTACATGGATTCAATCTGTATCTACTTCTAAACTAAGTGAAGCATAGAAATACATAACTACTGATAATTCCATCATGTTGAATAGTTTTAAGATTTTTGGCTTATTGTTTTAGCTAATGAAAGGATATAACAGTAGGGTATAATAATAACAACTATGTAATATTTAAGAAAAACAATTTTTGAAGGAATCTGTTGTTTTTCAGAAACTCTCAAACGGTTTAAGAACATGAAATGTCCTTGCCCTCCTCCTGCACCAGAATGTTGAGTGCTTATCTAGTGTTTTACCATAAACCTTACCTGCTGTAGCAAAAAAACAGAACAGGATTTACTTTAGGGATCTAATGCTGCTCCTATTTTCTCCTCCTATCCAGCTTGATTTGCAACAAGTAAGGAATAGGAATAACAGAGGAAGTTCTAGTGCTCTACATAGACTTCTTTAGCTTAAAGCACTGGGAAATTTTATATGAAAGCATGTATATTATCTGCTGTAAATTAGATCTAATCTGCTCATATTTAAGTCATCTTTAAAAGGACTCTTGCATTGCAAAAAACAGTTGGGTTTTAGTCCAAACTTAATCTGTACCTGTAGTGTCTGCACTTAGGTGATCTGTGTTTTCCCTGACCTTCAGTAACTGCTACACCATAAAGCAAAAAAGCTGCCTGCCATCTCTTCACATCATAGGCTTATATGGCTTTTCTAACCTTGAATCTCAATATCCAAGTCAGAAAAGGCAAGTGTTTCCAAGGGAAATGATTTTACTGTTTAGGAACACATTTGAGTGTACTGCATAGTAACTCATAGTAACTATGAGTTCAGGAGGACAATTTATTCAGTGAATTTGTTTAGTCATATATCCATGATTGCTAGTCCATGGACAATATGCTAGAAAAGTCTGCACTGATAATCCACATCAATACTTGAAATTCCATTTGAAAAATCCATACAAATAGGTAATCAATTAATGAAATAAAGAAAAAAGAGTAATATGAATTTCTAAGTAGCTTACTGCTTTCATTGTAAACCAATCAAAATTCAAGCTATGAGTTTGTAACCAACCAATTGCTAAGCAAATGAGTAAATTAATTCCAGTGAAGTTTACCCTGCATGTGAATGTGCTGGCATCTTTCAGGGAAGCAGCTTAAAGATGAAATATGGCACAGCACTAAGAGCCTAATGAAGCTTTTCATAAACCTCTGCTCCTCTTCCCACAGGAGCTCTCTTTTCTCCTCTGTTGCATAGCTCTTTCTGGAGAGTTCTTGTGCCTCTACCTAAAATGGCTGCATTTTGTATTTTTGAGATAAGTCATACAGACAAAGGGAATTTCCCTGCACAAGAACTGATACCTGACTTGACTATTTTAGCTTTTCTGTAAGTGAACAGCTTTGCCAGCAGTTTCAAGGGAATGCTTGCACAGAGGTTGAATATATATCTTTTACACACAGCTGTAGGTATTAATTAGATAAAATAGTTTCCAGAAGCTGTCAAGGCTACTTACTCAAATAAATTACGACTTATGTAAGTAAGGTCTAAGTAAAGTGCATTAACCTTTATAGCATGTAAGTAACCCTTTTGGGAATGAAAGATGAAATCACTGCATAACAGTAAAGTGTTAATACAGTTACATGAGAACAGAAACACCTAAGATGGCATAGACCTTAATTAATCTAGGACAAACAGAATTCCCAAAGCCTTTCCTATTCCATTCTCACCTAAAGAATTCATCATGAATAATGTTATTACACAGAATCTCAGGGGAATTCAGAATGATTTGTCATTTATCATGAAAGGTTGTCACCATAACAAACAATACAAACCCATGAATATTAATAATGAAGTCAATTAAAGCTCAATATCAGGTCATAATAGGATGCAAAACAATCACTGGAACACTTCAAATAACACAAGTGAAACAGACCCTTCTGAAAAGATTTAAAGAAAAGAAAGTTATAACATCTGATTACTGGGAAGAGCAAAACCGTATGGTTTGATAGGGATAGATATTGGAAAAAACTAAATAGTAATTTCTGCCATGTGACAAAGATATTTACATTTTATTTTAATACATAACCTATTTTATAATTAGGTTTTGTAGGTTATTTTATGTATACTGCAGGATATCAAACTTGCCTGTATCTTTTGTGCCAGAACTAGACACTATACCTCTTCTCCTGCTGGAAGTTTCTCCGTAATTATCTCATTCCTAGATTGGAATACAAGGTCATGTTCAAAACCAAGGAAAGACCTGAAAAATGTGTATATTTAAAAATTGTGCTGTATTAAAGCAATTATCCAAAATTCAAAACTTCATTTCTACAAGTTACTCAGAGCACCCCAAGCAGAGCTTCTAAACAGTTTGTCAGATTAATTCCTTTTAATTCTGCAACAGAATGCCTGTCTTTACAGAGACATAACATGGAAATATAAAGCTCTATATTATATTTTTATTAAGAAATAATTTGGACAAGACTATTAAAATAAAAATTCAGTTTTAACAATTCCATTTATCATCAATAACTCAATGGTTTTTAAAAACCCACAGCAGTAATTTTCAATCAATAGTTCATGTCTGTTGCTGTCCTGAGTGTAGAAATAGACTTCATCAGACCAGCCTCACCTGGGGCCTCCCCAGGGGGATTCATGAGCCCCACAGCTCCATTTAAGTCCAGCCCTCGGCCTCCAGTCCCCACGTGAGGTTATGTTGCAGGAGTGACACTCTCTAGCTCAAGTACAGCTCTGCCTATGTACCCATTGATCTAGACCCTCACTCTTGGACTGATTTCCTGGCTTGCGCTTGACCTTGCTTCATTATGGACCTGCCTGGTGATCATTGTGCTGCGTCTTACCCTGGTTGCCATCACTAGACCTGATCCTGACCTGTAAGAGTTGGCTTACCAGTTTGACCTTGGACCTGTTTCATCACCACAAACTTATCTGGTCATCTGTACTATTGTGTGACCTTTGCTGCTACTCCCAGTCTTGCCTAGGGCTAGCGGGTTGGGGCACTGGCTGGTGAGGCCCCTGCCCTGCTTGCTGTGTTACTATGCCTGACTGCCCATCCCTTGGGGAGCAGCTGGCTGCACTGGCTCATCTTCAGTTACCTAAAGCCTTAATTCTGCATTCCATATTTGTAAAAACTCAGCTGAGTATGAAGATTTTTGCTTTCAGAAGTGCCACAAAGATCAGATTCATAGCTGCGCACTACATAATTTTACAGCAAACTTTTAAATAGATCCTATGGTGAATTTCATGATGTGAATTAAAGCATCTAACTTTAAAAACAAACAAACAAAAATAATCTACCAAAATCTATTTGGGATAATTCTAGGAAAGAAAATGTACATCAACATGTCATATCATCTCACCATCATTTGTTCTAGACTTGCCAAAGTAAATATGTTTTGTTTCCTACTACTCTTCTTAACAGTTTTATACATAATTCATTGTTTTTTCTGACAGAATCGTCAATTCCCTAAATGTTCGTTTTCTCAATTCTCTCAATGTCCTTTTTCTCAATCTCTTTCAAGTACAATGTTTTCTCTACATAGTGCTAACTGCTAATTTATCTTCTTTTCCTTGTTTTTCACTCAAAATTTTTTAACATATAAAACTGGTAACAGTTGTAAAGTTGACATAGTTATAAACATAAAGTAGAGGTATATAACAAAACCCATAAAAATCTCTAAAACTTCAAATTCACTATATTTATGAGACTTAGTATTCTCCAGCTCTAACTGTAAACTTTTTCTATACTTTTCCTGCTGTGGAGAGCTACTGCAACATTCTTTAAAATTCTTCAGAAGCTTTTTTTTTTTTTAAAGTGCATTTGAGAGAACTACTTTTACTGCAATCAAGAGCAATAGTTCTCGGCCACAGAAGATCTGAAGGAAAAACACATTTGAAAAAAGCAAGAGGGTGGAACTGAACTCAGAAAGGGCAGCAGGGCAGGAAGGATCATCAATGAGCATGTTAGTTTGAGTGACAGATGAGAATTAAGCCTGGGGAACAATGGAATGAACTGTCAGCACTACAGTGCTATTCAAAAGGGCTTAAGTTTACATAAGACTGTAAGCCACTATTACAACAATTATCTCTTATTGAAAAGATCTGCCTTGCTGTAATAAAATAAATTAATAACATCATTTATTTGCAGTTTTAAATGACTGACCTATAAAACTGAACCAAACATCACCTAAAGCAGAATACCTTCCTACCCACGCTGCCTTCTATAAATCAAGCAGAAAACAGCTGCACAAGCAGCCAAAGAGCTTAGAGGAATGCTCTTTAATATGTGAAAATAGTTCATATTCAGGGAAGTCACTCAGTTGGTGGGTATTTGATGTAAACAGCCATTCTACCTTGCCTTTGGAATACCGAAGTATTACATGAGTTAAACTGTTATCTAGAGAAAAAATAAACCAGCTCTTTTAGAACAGCAAATAAATGAAAAAATAGTTGCAGCGGCCACTTATCAAGATTCACATTCTCTTCTTTTGAACTATTCTGGACATCAGCTGTTTCTTCTTATGTTTTTCTATTCTGAGGGTACTTTCATATAGATGGTGCTTTCAGAAAACGCACCAGTGAGTGTCTAATGCTACAAATACCAGCTTAGAGAAAGAATGCAAGTTTAAAGTAGATGAGTTTCAGCTGAGATGTACAATAGCATTTGCTAATATTAGGTCTTAACATGGCCATTTAGTTATAAAATTCTGCTAATTGTCCTTTGTATACTTTTTCTATAGCTAAGGAAACGTTAGGTTGTTTTACCTACCGTCCCATTAAAAGAAATATATAAATAATGTTTATTCAATATTTTTTATTTGCATTTAAAACAAAGACTAGAAACCAGTAATTCGTGCTCTAGGAAATAACCACATATTGTAAAAGCATTACTCGTATTAAGAACACACAGATTCCAGATGAGATTCTATCATGCTAGGTACTATAGAAAGGAGAAGATAATGTTGGTTTCCAACTCAAAGATCTGTATATTGTGCTATTTATGTAAACTATAAGATACCATCAGAAAATAATTTTCTCTATGTACTGTGAAGGTTTACATATATCAGCTACAATTTCTGCATCCAGGCTCAGTATCTTGAAAACAGATTTGATATAGCTCAATTAGTTATAATTGTTTTACCAAGACCATTTTTCCTTGTCAATAAAGGGTTTGAGGAGGAATAGGAGACTAAGTATTTAATATTTTTTTTAATCTGGTAGTTCTGTCTTGAAGGAATTACAGGGAAATTTCAAACAATACTGGACACCTATGTTTAGCCAAACTGAATTCTACCCAACTCCTTGCCTAAAAAGTATTCCTTGGAGGTACACCTCCCCTCCACAGCCCTCCCCCAATACCCCCCTTTCCCCCCCCCCCAAAAAAAAAAGAAAAAAAAAAAAGAAGAAACCCCAAAACACCACAGAGCCCAATAAGGACAATATATCTGAAAGTGCAGTACTGTGTTGGCTGGAGCAACTTAACCACTTCAAAAGAATATGCAATTGGATGAAACATCATACTGTGAGATGTCCCTCACAGCTTTCCAGAACAAATGAAGCTGCTGCCCTGGGAAGTAGTAGTTCTCTTCTTCAAATGTGTGGAAAAGCATAGTCATACAACTGGAGCTCTCTAAAACAATGGCACAGGGACTGCAATCATGTAACATGTGGCACCATTTTAGAGAACAGCCTCAGAATAATAATTAAATGCAAAACCCCACTAATTACAATGTCAACAGCTTTTTATATTTTAAAAGTAACATGCCAGTTCTGAAAGGCTGGGAACCGGTGGACAGTCATAGCCATAAGGCTTACATGTGACCTACATTTTTTGTCAGCCTGCCTTCTACTTTTCATCCTTCTTTCTTTTTGGCAGCAAACACGAAAGGGAACAATAACACATCATGGAAGAACAGCTATGCTTAGCTATTCTGTAATACAACTTTGAGGAACAATCTGTCATTGAATGATCACAACAGAAGACTAACATATATGAACAAATACTATCTGCTTGAACACCTATGGCTACATAGTGGAAATACGGTTTTAGTTTCAGGAATTCCTGACCTGTAGCCAAGAGGTGGAGGTAGAAATTTTCATGGTTAAAAATAATTTTATGCCTGCCTATCAATTTTTCTGTTATGTGGCATGAATAATTAAACAGATTACTGGACAAATGGCTGTAAAGTCATCACTTCAAATGAATTGAGACCTTAGCAAATCTTTTCTTCTCTGTATTTAAAAACAGGGAAGATCAATTACATTTTGAAGAGGCCATTTAACTGCCAGGATGCTTCAAGCACTAGGAAACTTCTAAGGCTATCACTAAGCTTTCTTTTCAGTTTTCATCTGTTTGAAAAAAATTTGTATGTTGCTGTCACATCACATTAATTTACTTTAATTAATATAATTTTAATGACTATTACATTAAAATCAACATTGCTAGCGGTTGCAGATCATAAAGTCCAATTTTAGTAATGTATCTCCTTTTAAGACTCAGCAGTTACCATCACCCAAAACATTAGACTGGAGGAAACACTGTCAAAGCCAAACATTTTAGAACCAAATACTCAAAACCAACTTTGTCCATAAAATCTATACAGGTCTAGCATGGTTTTGCAGGCAGCTTATCCCTCCTTCATTTCCTGTGTGAATACAAGGATTTATGATGACATCTACTCATATGGCCTATGTAGGTAGAAATAAATAAACACGAAGATTGGATTTTTTTTAATGTAATCAAGTCTTTTTTTCTCCTTGTCCAACGACTGATTTATAGCTCTGCAGAGAAGACAAGTATCACAGGATGTATCTATATTCTTTTTAAAAGAAAGATCCTTAGGACATATCTGTATTCTTTTTAAAAGAAAGATCCTTATCTGTGTTACTGTACTTCCTTGGGATTTGGTTTTTGGGGGGGTTGTTTGTTTGTTTTTTAAAAGAATTATTTTGTTTAATTTTGCTTGTTTTGGAAATGCCCCTAATCAATTGTATGCTATTCAGTTTAGTTTCTGATTGACAGGCCCTTGCATAGTACTTTCTTTGTTTAGGTGATTGACTGTGGACCGCAACATTAATATTTTCTAATTATTGTTGTTAATATTGTCAATGTATTTGATTGCTGTTTTTAAAATACAGCAAACATTTTTAATACAAGATTTTGAGGGTAACATTTTCAAAAGCTGATGACTAAGTTCCTTTGAAAATGGAACATAAGAGCTTACCATTTTGATGTGTCATTTTTTTTTAGTGTACTTTTTCAGCATAATCCTTCTTTTGTTTCAAACAGCAGTTGTTCAAAACAGTAATTTTACAAAACTTTTTTTTTTATTATGGTTATTCTGAGATCTAGATTAATGGATTGGTTTCAATCACGCAGAGTATTTTCCATTTTAATTTTGCAGTTAAATTAAATGTCTCCAGAAGAAACACTATAAACTTATTGAGAATACAAGCATCAATTGTACTATTTTAGTTTCAAGTTGCAAGTATATGAATTGCATAGATTAATTAATTTTTATGCTTATGTAGCTTGACTGTAAATAGAACATATAGTTTTCCTTTAAAGCTTTTTATCAACTTTAACATTTCATGTAATATTGCATGTACTTTATTCACTTATCTGCAGTTCTAATTCAAATAATTGTAGCTTAAGGCAATTATGTCATACCATATTGCTAATATGATAGATGTATATGTGACTTCCTGAGTATGATGACACATAAGAAGCACACATGAAAAGTATGACTTTACTGAAGAGTATAACTCAAGTACTTATATGCATATTTTTCCTAAAGAAGCAGCATATAATTATATGAAGTATTCATTCATTGTTTCCTTCTTCATAATTTATATATTTTTAAATTATAAGACACTTCATTTTCAGTCATTCTGGTGCAAAATCTGTACATTTCTGGCTGTTCTGGATATATAGCAACATACTTGTACCTGAATGGTACCATGAAATCCTTAGTCTTTCAAGTAGTAGCATTCAGCACTGGCTACTAATAATGCTAATGCATACAGAATGAACCAATTGATTTATTGTATGGTTACTATACACAGCTGGAATGAACTATACACCAAAATACTTGACTGCTGATTTTTAAAAAATTACAGTCATTCGTTCATTAATTACATTCATTGGAGCAAAACTCAGATTTATTTTTTTTAAACGGTATTTTCACCTTCTCTTTCTCTCTTCTTTTTTTTTTTAAAGACTTTGGGAGAAAATATATTGCTCTAATTAGAAGTCACTTAATCATTTTACCACATCCTTCATATTCTGATTTAGTTAATTTATGATTTATGGAAAAAGTTAATCAATTACACTTAATTAGTGATCAGTCTACATCTAGAGTCAACTGCCATAAACACCATTTATGTATATAACCAAAGAATTGACAAATAAATATCAGTATAAAGAACAGATTAATGAAGAAATTTGATACACATTAATACTTAAATATTTAAAGGATAGTTAAATTTTGTGTTTAATACAGCCATTCAAAACAAATAGTCTAATCTACTTCCCTAACTTCTCAGATTTTTCGTATGTATTTTTATAGTACAAATGCAGTTATCCTGAATAAATACACATCTCTATCTTTAATTAAGCTTTAAAATGATCATCACTTGTCTGCTTATAATCTTTGAAAACATCTATTACTAGATGAAAAAACTTTCCCCTTAAAAATATTATCCAGTAATTCAGTGATGATCCTAAATTTAGTAATAAAAAAGTTCATTTAAATTCAATAAAATTATCTGGGACAAAGAAGCAAAGGAAAGAATTCCATAGCCAGGTTAAGTTAATTTCTTTTTGTTTAGCTTAACCTGCTCATAGGCTTAGATCTCTGTTGAAAAAGGCATGTCAGCCCAGATGATATGCTAATGAGTGGACATGTGCTTAGAAAAATATAGAGAAATAGCTCTTGAATACTGCCATTACTGACAGCTCTCACCCTAAGGAAGCACTTGTAGTTCTCTGTAAATACCCTGCAAGAACTTGCTAGTAAATGTAAACAGATCAAGGATCACAACAGCCAAAAAAATGCTGTAGTACCTTGTATATATACAGTCTACTGAGTAACTGCAGCCATGAGCCTGATGACCTTTTGCAGATTCATTTATTTCCTAGTAATTTTGTGCTGAAGCTACATGCACTAGGAGTCTGCTTTTTTACTGTACATGAAAAGGTCATTTAAGTGCATACACAACATGTTATCCCCTCAGAGAATACATAACTTAATAATGTAATAGTTTTTATCATCTCTTGTGTTTCAGCTATTTTTCTGGCATCACTGCTGTTAGACATGGCTTAAACATGAGCCAAATGCCTGACACTCCACCTATTCTTGCTGCATTTCCCAAGAGTCTGTTCTATCCCTCATCAGGACAACACACCTTTTTGAGTGTCAGCTGCTCACAGACTGCATCTCTCCTGAGTTACTATAGAGGACACCATGAATGAAAAGTAATACAGTATGAGGCAGATGATATGAAAGCCAAAATTAACAGTAAAGAGAGAGAGGGGGTTTTTTTTCCCCCAGTTTGCCTTTGCAAGCAGAAGGGAAAAGAAGTGATTATACCAACACACAGAAAGCTCACTCTGCTCAGATACCACTGCTGAGAGATGTTCTTAGAGTCTGGACTCCCTTCTGAGCATTCAACTCCACTCGACAGAAGGTAATGGCAGGAAAGTAATATAATTGTTGCCACTTCATTCCTTGCCCCTTCCACCCATTATACATCATCATTTTCCACACCCAGGGAAGCAGAAAGACAGCAATTATTTTTGCCTTATCTTTTTTTTTCCACAGCATTGTTGCTTGTTCAAAGCAAATAGATAAAAAATTAATTCCCTTCTGGAAAACTTCCAGAAAGTGTGGTAGCCTGCCTAGGCAAATACATTAGTTTCAAAAATGGAATCAAATGCCTTTCCTGCTCTCCAGATGCAATCAATTAGTTACAATACCCAAATCATGTCAGGACTTGCTTCCCGTCCTTTCTTAATCTTTCAGAAAGCCACTATCCAATAGCTGAACTCTATGTAGACATGCCCAAGGGTGAGAACAGGACAGATGCACAAAGCCTTACGGGTCAACCCTGTCAATAGGTCCAATTTAATTTAATAGAAGAAGTACATATTAAGTTGTGAAACACACTACCTTTAACCATCTATTGTTAGAGCTAATCACAAAAACCCGTATCACCTAAGACCTGTTGGACAGAAGCTTTTATGCTCCCCCCCCCCTCAAAGGGGACATGTATTTCATTATACGTTACCTTTTTTTCAGACATTCTTTTGATGTTTTTACCCTAAACGATAGCTGATGTTCCTCCAGTTCAGCTTTCTCGGCACACTCTTGGACCAGATTAAGCTGATCATCTCACCAAAGCCTTAGGTTTGGGTATTAAGACTGGTGATTAAGAACAGCAGCTACACTGAACTGCTCCCTGGAGTCTCTCTCAGTCTCCCCTCCCATACAGAGGAAACAGAGCTAACTGTAACCCCACTAGGCAAAATGTTCATCTCCATGAGCATTTATGAATCTATTGTTTTTCATGGCAGTCTATCAGAGGTGAGAAATATTGAATGACCAGAGAGTGCTCTAACAGAATATGATAGGCTATCATCTTTCACTCACAGTATCTCTAGTTCCACACTGTTTACTCTCTACCTCAAAAAAGCAATAGCTAAACATTTCATTGCTCCAGTGCTTTAGAAAAACAACAAACAATTAATGTGGTTAGCTTCTAAATATGGGTGATAACTCAGTTATTGCACTTAGATAAGAGGCAAGCACTCACCTTACAAGCACTCTTCTGTCTCCTCCAAATCTGCAGTTCCACAATACAAAGCTGTTAGCAAAATATCCCAACCTTTTCTTCCTATCACCTGCCCCTTGTATCTGTACCTATTCACTGGCATACTAGAACAACCATTTGCACTGCCAAATCTGTAAAATGAGTCAGGTAAAAGATTTGCCTTTAAAATAACTAACCTTACAAAAATTTTCTTTTTTTTTTTTTTTTTTTAAATAGGATGAGGACAAAGATTTGTACCACTGTACTCAAGAGGACAGTGAGCTGAGATCGAGGTCAAGTAATAGAAATTAAGCCAATTCTGCTGTTGAATACACTGCATTGTAAAATCATGGCCTAAGAACATACTTGGAAAAGAGAGGATACAGTGAAGCCTGTCTCCACGGAAGCAACTATCCACTGGTGTAGGATCCATTAAGAAATGAAAACCACTTGGAACTTGCAGCATACCAAGGAGTCCAAGGAACTGAACGTAACAGTTAAATCCCATTATCCCATCACTTTCCTCCTTATACACCCATTCACATATCTGAACCATGAAGGCATTTTAGTGTCTCAACACAAACAAGACACACAGAAAATCTTTGTGATACTTAAACAGCAATGCATACTGCAAAGGTATCT
Source organism: Haliaeetus leucocephalus (assembly GCF_000737465.1). Classification (NCBI taxonomy): domain Eukaryota; kingdom Metazoa; phylum Chordata; class Aves; order Accipitriformes; family Accipitridae; genus Haliaeetus; species Haliaeetus leucocephalus. Next base: position 9,555,163 of record NW_010972775.1, read on the forward strand.
AAGACTTCGGGATTTGTAAAAAGTAGCTGGAAATTAACAGATACTATCTAAACAATAACATAACTACAAGTCTGCATCAAACAGCATTTCATTACACAAATCCCCAAGATCAATCATAGTCCGAAGAAACAGGTTAGAAGAAATTTCTGTGTTTCTGCTCTTTTTTTGCTACTTTTAAATCAAGTGGGATTCTTAATTTCTGAAAATATGTAGGAATATAAATCCATCACTGTTCCATTTGTGCTTTTCATTTTTATGCTGCTCTGGGTATTATAATTTAGTGTCATTAGTACTCCTAATATGAACTGCTGTCACATACAGTACAGTGTTTACAGAACATATAGCTATGCAACAAACATCTTCACATCTCACTGCTCCTATCAAGAATTTCCCTTTGCTGGGTTGGCATGTAGTTTTCAGTTTGTGGCAGGGTCCTTGAATTCTTTACTTTATTTTTTGGTTGTAAGTTGTTCTTCACATTTTGTATAGCCTTTATTTTAACTTTGGGTGAACTGGGTTTTGTTGCATCCCTGGCACATGATATAGGCAGGGAAGAAGGAGCCTTCTTGCTCCACCTTGTGACACATGGTTGAAGGCTGACTATTAGGGAAAAGCAGGGCTCCCAATGAGCTGTTGAGGTGACCCTCTTATGTGTCTCAGCTGTGTACATTTTCTAGAGATGATCATTTAAAATGTAAAACGATCTAGACTCCCACAGTCACAGTTGCAGATAGTGAACACTGCAATTCTTTGCATTTTTAATACCACTGAAGTGTTCTCAATGCTTAGTCACATAGAACTTACTGTATTTTCAGAAAGACACTAATGAGGAATCTTATAGACCATTCATCTGCCAATTTTGCTGACCCACTGAGTACTCTAAGAAATGTTATTTAATCTCCCTATTGGTCTCAGTTCTAATTCCTTTAATGTCTTGGGGACATTAAAATTAAAGTTACAAGCACACAGCACACTGCTTGTGAACCACAACCTGGAAAGTAATTGTTAAAGATAATGCAAATAGCAGTAAATCAGACTTTCTAATGCCTCCTGTTGCAAGATGGAGTTCTGTTGTTTGGAACTCTGTCAAAAACTTCACCTGTTCCATGCTTCACCATCTGTCTCGTTATTTAGACTGTTGATCCACTAACACTTTAAACTGGAATAAGCTAGAACTGCCCCTGCTCATTTATGCTCTTCCTTTATGTTGACACAAAATATTTGAGCATCTGCTAAATTAAATGGACCACAAAGCTGACCTGACCTGGCAAAACGTTTCAGTTTTTAATCCAGATCAGTTCCCAGTCTGGTTCATTGAATGGTGATAAAAACTCTTACAATGACCCAGAGAGGCAGACAATACAGCGAAAGCAGTGATCAGCTGACAGTGGGAGAAGCACTGCTTCTTTCAGTGTCCTCCATTTATCCCTGAACCTATTCAATTAACTAAACAGAAAAATAATCAAGTCAAAGAGTGGGGCTTTTTGTTTCTCAATTAAACACAGGGTTCAACACAGCCTGTTTCAACAAAGGACAGTTCCAGAAGAGATGGGAAAGAGGAGATGAGAGCAGCCCCACAGTTACAAGACGGGGCTGGAGATGAAAGAGTAGGAAGGGTTAGAGACAAGGATGGATGGAAAGAGTAACTTTCAGTTCTGGTGACGCTTTCCTTTTATTTGCAAGAAACTTACTTTACCATGTATCTGCCATTAAAGAACATAGAAAAGCTAATAAATACCTGCATTGTCTTTAAAATACTGTCCTTTAAAACATCACCTTAAATGAAGACCAATCAAGGAACAACACATTTGCACTTCTGAAGCCGCCTTTATATACATAACCACCTACTCCAAGAGATTCTAGAATGTTATTTCTCCCTTTTGCATCATTAATAGATTATATTCTTGTTTTGTAGGAATTTGCCAAAGATATTTCTGGTTGCCTTTAATATCTACATTTTTTGTAGGCTAAAATCCTCTTTTCTGACCAGCAATGATTCATTGAGAAGGCACACATTTGCAAACTGGTTTGGCAGGATGCAATAGTCTTCATGTTTTTTCTTTCAATAGAACATGAAGATTTATCATACTCTGTCCCACCATAATAATGGAAACATATGTCTTATGGTTTCACATGTTTATAAAACTTACAGTCACATTCTTAAAATAATTGTATATGTATCACAGTGTCATTCAGAAATGAAAAAAAAAAAGTTTAAAAAATCAATGTTATGATACATGTCTCATATGGCAAATTAAAATACCTTAGTTTGCTTTCTTGTATGCTGAGACCACTTTTGATGGATGACAGAGTATCATATGTATCTTGATGTGAATGTCTTGTACCTTGGAGGAGTGTCCCTCTGTGACAACCTCTGCTATCTAAATCTTTGTGAGTATCTGGAGAGAAAGAAAAAGCTACTAGAAATCTTTCAGTCCATTTTACAGAAGGAACTTCTAAAAGAGAAGTACACATTAACGAAATTAATTCATTAAATTCATAGTAATAGGGATTTAATTGTCAATTACAAAACATTATTATAATTAAATCACTTTTTCCAAGAACAGCAGAAGCAGAGTTCCAAGATGACCTTCTGATTGTTGATCTGAAAACTTCAAGAGGCCTAAACCAGTTACCTTTTTGTTACACAAACTTGGAAACAGTTTATTTTACAATTGAAAAATGAGCCATTGCTGGATTAGGAAGAAAACTGATCTCTTAATGTTCCAGTCCAACTTCAGTTCTTAACTGGCCATGTATTTCTTATGTGTCCATGCACAGCATTCCAAGATGTAGGGCTTTTTTGTTTGTTTGGTTGGTTGGTTGGGTTTTGTTGTGTGGGGGAGTTGTGTTTTAAGCAGGGAATCAGGCTTTACTTTAACGCCATGTGCTATTGCCCTAGAATGGACCTTTTTTCAAGTTCATACCTCTTTGGCGAAACCTAGCAAGTCTCATCTGCAATTGGAGGTAAAAACTGACCTGCAGAACATTTTACTCTATAGATTGTCCTATTAGCTTTAGTGAGAGGAAAGGGTTCATGATCTGGCCCTGAGCATGAGGAAATTTTCTTCCATATTGATTGGAAGAATTTGTGTGCCCATCTCTTTTCTTCTGTTTTTGATGTTTTGGTTACATATTAGGAACTATGTTTTGATTTATTTCCTCTCACACCATTTACTCATAGCTGGTTAGCTGCCAAAGAAGTGAAATTTATGTCATATCTTTTGCTCAAAATAAAGGCAACACTGCTGTGAAACAAAGAGAAGATAAAGACAATGCTTTGGAAAACAATAGGATCTTGTTGTTTTCCTACTGCATAAGTTAACGAAAACTTTTAGGTTGTAAGTATATGTGAATTATTATACTAAGGTGCTCTGTGCTTCGAATTTTATACTTTGATGCATGAGCTTTTCCAATCACTCTGCTATGATTTTTCAGGACCTTGTTTTAGGCTGATCAAAACTGTATCAGAACAATTAATTTTCTCATTTGCTAATCCCTTGGTGTATCAGTGAATTAGTATGGTGACTAATGCAGAAACAGGGATTAATCTCATTATTGTTACTTTGTTCTTATTACCTCATATTCTCATATGCTAATTAATATATATGGCAGAAAGTGATAATGAGTTGAATTTCAACCAAGCCTAAGAGGTGAATACCTGCACAGCATTTTGCAAAATTACTCATAAGGTTAAAGCCCTGTTGACTTTCAGTAGGCTACTTGGCAAAATGAGATCTTAGTTCCCAAGTCACAGGAATGACTTTCAAAATTACAGCTATTACCAAATACATTCCACTTAAGTAAAATTATCTTCAATTTCTTTAGCTTATACTCTCTATGTAAGCTATAACTGAATGTTGAATGTTAAGGAGCATGATGTGTGTCTCTAATGCTGGATTTAAGAAAAAATAAGTGATGTCCTTTAAATTTTCTTCTGTCTTCTCTTACAAGAATGACCTAATTTGAATTTGAAGAAAAATTTATGTATTTCATAACAAAGCCTGATTATCCTTTAAAAACCTTGACATTAAAAATGTTTGCAATTTAGCTGTAATATTTATCTGGAGTATGTATTTTATTACTGTGAATTTGCTTGCAGAATTTTAAATATGATGAGAATCTCATTTTACTTAGCAGTCTTTTAATGGAACTCATTCTAGATGGCAATGGTGAAATGACAACTTTGTTGCTACCACAACTAACATTAGATGATACTTCTGGAAAAAAGCACTCATGAATGAACTAATTATGTTTAAACACTTCCCTGTTACTACATGCAGTGCTTCAAGTCCAAATGAAGCCATATTGTTAAAGCAGCATTGAAGGCTCTTGTATTACTACCAAGTGTCTGGCATTCTCAAATGGACATCTTTCAGGAAATGTGAAAAATAACTGCAGTATTCCACCTTTCCAATGTAATTTCTCATAACAAAGAGGCTGTACCAATTCCAATAGTCAAGGACAGATTCTCAGCTGGCCACAGCTGAGCTGAGACCATTCAATAGAATAAGCAATCAAAACGTAATGCCTTAGTCAAAATCCAGGTAGAGGGTAAAAATAAACAGATGGCTTTCTCAGTACCCTAGAAATGCTTTTGAATTCTTCCCTCTGCACAGAAAACCATAGTGTGAGAGTGACCTCTACAGGATTCCCACAGTGCTCCATAAATACAGTCCCAGGGACTGTCTTTAAAACATTCCTTCAAATATATTTATTTGGAAATAGCATACAGGCATCCACCTACAAACTGGCACTCCCTCCAAGTAGCAGCCTGAAGTCAGTAACAACCTGAATTTACAGCTTGCAAACACACAGTTAGAGTTTCTATAACATACTTGCACCAGGTTTCTAGGTATGAAAACTATGTAAGGACACACTTAAAACATTCTGTTGATTCAAAGAGGTTTCAAGAAGAATTTATGGCACATAGAATAAATACAATTTGTACCTGTTTTTCTCCTTTTATAATGGGTATTACACTGTTACTACACAAACTGTTGTCCTTTTCTGTCATCTTCTTTATAAACTGCTCCTTCTTTGTACTACTGATCTCTTTTTATACTTAAGGACTCAGTCCATTTGACATATGTACACTTTCCATCATGCTTAAAGGAAATAAAATTATCTCATAAGTGAGAATAATCTAGACAGAGACACATGTGAATAGCAAGAAAAAAGTTCTTCCATATGAATTTTTATTCAGACAACTTGCTTGAAAATTGCTTGTGGCTGCTGGGGAAAATATACCAAACAAACAAAACAAACAAACCCCAGAATGTGACTAGGGCTTAGGTTATCTTTCACAATGTCTGATTGGCTAAGAAATACTACATAAAGAGTAATTTTTGTTTAAAAATTAAAAAAAAAAAAGTATGTAGGCCCTGTTGTGACTCATAAGAATCCACAACAGTCCACAGTTACTCTGTGAAAAGGTATACATTCTACCACGTGTATTAACAGGAGTGTAGTCATGCAGACTACATCCAGAAACATCAGAAATAACTAGTCTGCTTGTCATGGTTTAACCCCAGCCAGCAACTAAGCATCACGCAGCTGTTTGCTCACTCCCCCCCCGCAGTGGGATGGGGGAGAGAATTGGAAAAAAAAAGTAAAATTCATGGGTTGAGATAAGAACAGTTTAGTACAGCAAAAAGAAAGAAACTAATAATGATAACAATAATAAAATTACAATAATAATAGTAATAAAAGGATTGGAATATACAAAACAAGTGATGCACAATGCAATCACTCACCACTTGCCAACTGATGCCCAGTTAGTCCCTGAGCAGCAATCTCCTCAGGCCAACTCCCCCCAGTTTATATACTGGGCATGACATCACATGGTATGGAATACCCCATTGGCCACTTTGGGTCAGCTGTCCTGGCTGTGTCCCCTCATAACTTCTTGTGCCCCTCCAACCTTCTTGCTGGCTGGACATGAGAAGCTGAAAAATCCTTGACTTAGTATAAACACTACTTAGCAACAACTGAAAACATCAGTGTGTTATCAACATTCTTCTCATCCTAACTCCAAAACATAACACTATACCGGCTACTAGAAAGAAAATTAACTCTATCCCAGCCAAACCCAGGACACTGCTCTAATCAGCATTAGCTGTATTGCCAAGTTCAGTTTCAGACAATGCATTTCAAAAAGAACATTAAACAGGTGAAGACCATATTTTTGGTACGACTTTTATTCCTCCCTTTCAAAAGATAAATAATGTTTCTCATTCACATTTCTTCACATTTTTTACTTTTATTTTTGTATAAATTTTAGGATTACTCTCTTTAGCCATAGTTCATGAGACTGTTTAAAGAGTAAAATATTAAGCTAATCTATCTTTGTGAAATTATTTGGCATATTGGACTATGTCATATAGATGGACTGATAATCTTGATAAAGTCAATCTCTTTGTATTATATGTGGAAATAATGTGAGGTGATGCATCATTTGATGTTCAGTTTCCATTTCTACCTTCATATACACTATTTTCATACATATATATGCAGTTTCCCTCTTCATGTGCACTAGATTTTGTGAAGCCATAGATTTTACTAAAACTTACATTGTGCAAACAGCTGGTCAAAGTTGACATGATACAGAGCTATAACACACAGGCTCTACTAGATTGAGCCTTAAGGAAGTACTTTGTTCTTTAGCTCTACAATCCACACGTGGATGAACATTAACCAATGAAATGGTTCAGCCAGCTCCTCATGGGAAGTGGCGCTCTGATTCTATTACTTACCACTATCAATTATACAAATGCTCCAGTGATGAATAAGCACTTAAGATTCTATATTAAAAAAAGCTATTTACCCCTGTATTTCAGGAACTTAAAGCGGAATAGAACGGTTGGAAAGCTGGAGAGAGACCTCAATCCATAACTCACCAAATGGTAATGCAAAGTAGACATCCAGTAAGATCTCATGTGAAGTTGGTGTTTTTGTGCCTTGAATCTCACTCCCATTTTTTATTACTTCAGAATGCAATGTCCACCAGGAACCTGGACCTTCCTAGGAAAAAACATTCTAAAAGTTACCTAGGTAGGATTTATAGCATTATCCACTTTTTCCTGAATGAAGGTTCCTCTAAGTCAATAGGAGTTTCTTTATGACACCAACAGGCTTAGGATCCATTCTAGATTCTTCCAACTTCTGTTTATGTAAGTAATAGTTAGGACTTCATCAAGTTTTCTCACAGGCATGGAATTCGAAAGAATAAAATATTTGCTTTACAATATAGACAAACACATGTTAAGATGGCCAGATAATTAAGATGCAAAGAAGCATGAATACTGAAAATTACTCTTATGAACTGAGATTTTCCAGTTCCCTTTGAACTGGTGCCAAACAAGCACATTCTCACAAGACTGAAGGAATTACCACATGCTAATAACCAAGCCAAAAAAGAGCTTCTGAAGTACTGCTCCCTTATAGGTTATTTCTGAGTTATAAAGCTCAGAGCAGAGCTGCAGGGTTGAGATGAACAGGACAAATAACTAGGAAAGTTCCACAGTGGCTTAATTATAAATGAAGGCTTAGAGGGTTTGAAGAAATTAAGAAACAATCTCTACTCTTGCATCTTTCTTTGTTTAAAGTTTCAGTATTTACTGTTAAGCCACAACTTCTGTCTCAGCAAGTTGTAACTCAACACCAGTGAGGGTAGTGGAGAAAAACAACTTGCCTTGGGGCCTGAAATGGCACTTGGCAGCTGTGATACAGAGCAACTTCTAATTTAAGCAGGAATTACTTTCTTCCCCTGCTTCCATTCTCTGAGTAGAATCATTGAAATGTCAGTTCAAAGTACATATGAATACTTACTAGTTACTATAAAGAAATGGCTATAGACAAAGCAAGTTTTCCAATTCTCTCTCCTTTACCTCATCATCAATTGCCTTTTTTATTTTTTAGATAATTTAAAGAAGGTAAACCTAATTTTATTTGCAAAGAGTAAATTCATCTTCTCTAATTCAGAGTTACTTTTTTAAAAATAGACTCCATGGACTATGTGTAAGATAGCATATTTATGAATGGGAGAATTGTGGAATATTAGAATAAGGTACCTCTTACGTTTTCCAGTTTCAGACGATTTTGCAGCACTTGCAGACTGCTTCAGTATTTCCACACTCCCAGAAACATTTTTTCTCTACTTTCTAGCCTACTGAGGGCAAGCATGCTCATTCTGGTAGCTAACTATGACTATGCTGGATACATGGTAACTCTTCGGATTGACTCATTTTCTCCACTCATCCTTCTCTATGCACTCACTGTTCTATTAATTTCTTCCATAGTACCACAGGGCAAATTTCTGTTTTCCTCTTTGAGACAATGGCCAATTCCCTTGAGAGACAGAACAACGGTATTTTGCCCATTTTAATAGAGATTTATCCAAGGTCACACACTGAAGAGCCAAGCCAGGAACCTCAATTTGAAATTCCCTCACTCTAATCACATAAACCAAACTGTCCTTGCCTCCCTAATAATTCTTGAGTGCAGATGAACTCTAACCCACTTACTGAATTATACCTGACTCAGTACATGAGCCATTTCTCCAGGGTACATGGCTAATGGGTATCCATTGTCACTTTGACAGTCACATGTGCATTATGCCTCAATATTACAGACTGAAACAAATGAGATAGAAATATACATGGATCATAAATGTCATTACAGTATTTGGGGAGGCTAAGAATGAGAAATTCATTGGAATTTACGCAGTGTTTTATATTTCCACAGAAAGTCAACTTACATCTGTTGCATATTCCACAGTTGCGAGGGGAATCCATAAAACTCCTAAAATGCTATCCCAGAGCAAGCCTTTCTTCCACAGCTCTACAATGAAGCCCTTTTCATCAGCACAGATTTCACTAAAAACAATGAATACACAAACCATTAAACTGAAAACACAGTCTCAACTGCTCAGTAATCTATCATAATAACTTGAGTTAGTGACATATAGCAGATACAGAGGTATTTTGTTTTCAGTATACTCATAAAATGCAATATAACAGGCATGATACAAAGGTTAGACTGGACAAGACAAGTCTCAAGTCTTATTGTTCGGGATTGCTTTTACAAACTGATGAGGACGGTTCTGCTGCAAATGTGGCACAGAAGTCCCAGCTGTTAGTAGCTTTATTTTGCTATAAGACTTGGCCCTATTGGATATAACCCAAGAAAAAAAACAAGACCAGGAAATGTCTTTAGTTCAGCTTTAGCTTCTTCTGAGAAATTTCTGCAATATGTAATCCCTCAGTTGCCTCCAAAGGACACTGGTCTCAGGACAGTCCTGAAGAACCTGCATTCTCAGGTTTCACTGTAGCTAACTTCTTAGTTAGCAACGGTAGTATAACATAGTTAGCCTTTTGTCAAGTGAGTTCTTTTAGGTAAAACTAGGATCCACAAAAATGATCAGTCTTTTGAACATAAAACTCGGAGAAACATTTTCAATGAAACAGTAAGAGCTGGCAATGTCAGCTATGATGGCACACACTGTCAATCAGCATGGACTATCAGCTAAGAATGATTTATAATGACATAGGAAAAATTCCATCTTCCCTCACAAAAATCTAGAATGAAGTGCCAGATCATTTCCTGCAGGAAACAGAACTAATTTCTTGGTTTCATTGTAAAGAAGACCAGGTATAAAAGACATTTGGAGCTTGTTCCCTTCATTAGAATCGAGAAGTTGCACTGCACAACAAAAATCCAATGGGAAAACAGTTCTCAACTTCAAGAGTTGAAGATCCAGGCTGTATTTTAGTTCTACTTATAGGATGCATGCATTTTATTACTAGCTGGTTTTGACAAAAAAATTACCATACCACAACCTTATTTTGCAAGAATTTAAAATAAAATTCTGCCAGGCCATTTAACTCACCCATGACATTGAACTAAAATTAAGAGGTAAGTTATTTCCTCATGGAATGTCTGGCATTCCTTTATATATTTCTATAAGCAGTTACAGACCAGTTCTGTAAATATGAACAATAAAATAGGCATTGATGTCTCTGCTGTGACTGACTGTATGTAATCTCCATTTGACTGAATTAATTTTAAGTACTAAAACTAATCTTCAACTGATTTGTGTGGTGTAACACAGTGAATTACTGTGTACTTAAAGTTACCAGGAAAAGGACAAGTGAAATCTGAGAAAGGCAAAGGGTGCTACCCCTGAGATGGGTACTGAACTCATCACGTTGCTCTCAAACGTTATGCTGGCTGCCTCAATGTCTAATTTTCCACTGTACTCATGCACTTGAACAGATATAGTGAATTTTTGTTTTGTTCAGCTTCCCCCCTTTACAAATACGTTACGGAAGACAGGCTGTGAATTCTTATCTTCCAGTATTTGTGGACTCCATAACACTGTTGCATTGATAACTGAACAGTGAAACTGTAAGTTGAAAGCTTAAACAATATGTGATTTTTAAAATGCAAGCTGGTAATTTCTGCATGTAACAGAACACGGTTTTTACAGGCAGAGATTGAGAGAGAGCCCTTAAGAAAATGAACTACAGTATGACTTTACAAAGTGTATATAAACGTATTTGTAAACACCTATTTATAATGCCTTTTAAAAGTCTGCTGTGTTGTATAGTTGAGTAGGCAGTAGATGGAGCTACAGCAACCGCGTAACGTATTTGCAAGAAAAGCTGTATAGTATTCTGTGGTAACATTTAAATTGCAAACTAAGAAAATAATCCTAATAAATTGCTCATTCTCACTGATGTCATGGAACACTCTCATTTACATACAATATGATTAAAAGCAAAGCATTTATACAACAGAAAAGCAAATGTATTAAATAATATTGTAACACATTACTCAGGAAAATTTAGAGGATAGGTTACACACACCCACTTTAAAATATTTTTTAATTGCCTCCTGCACTAAAGGTAACAGATAGGGCAAATGCTGAAATTTAATTGATCTACTTCCTGATGTACTATTACATTGTCATCCAATTCCCACCCAACGTTTTATAGAACTATTATGTCTGGATCAGTAAAGTGCCAAAATAATCATGTTAACACAGTATTATCATACAGCAATGATTCCTCTACACTAAAACATGACAATTTTTTCTGCAAGTCAAAGCTGCAGTATAAGAATGGTATTTTAAAAGGCTAGCTATTGATTTTAATTTTCCTTAGCACTTTCAAAGACAGATACGTTCCTCCTGTTGGGATAATTTAGGCTGTGGCTCTGAACAGTCTGCTAGAAAAGCCTGATGACTGGGGAGTGGCAGAGGAATTAGCCCCAGATTAAGATTAGTTTTATATGGTCAGAAGTCCGAATTTTTGATGACCTGATATGTCATTACATCTAGCCATAAAATGGCATGTAAAGAAGGTATATATGCTGGCTTAACATAACAGGCCCTTCAGCCACTCAGAATATTCAGTTAAGCAAGCTAGTAGTCTCCTACAGTTGTCTAAAAAATCAGTTGCACAACACCAAAAAAATTTCCAAATTCAGTTAATAACTGTAGGAAAAATTTGTGATGAAAATGAAGCCCATAAGTGAGATTAAGAGCACCGTGAAATAAAATTAATTTATGTGAAATATTTATGAAGAAAAAAATTAAGAAGATTTTAGAAATGCTGCTTTTAATATAGAATACAATTGAATTGGGGGGGGGGCGGTATTTCAATCAAAATGTCAGTTTTGGCATATGTAGAGCCTGTCAAAAGATACAGAAACAAGAGACAACAAGAAAGTATGGAAAAATGATTCAAACCAACTCATTCTTCTGACAAAATATTAAAATACTTGGATTAGAAAAAACCTCAAAGTTGTAAAAAGGATATTTTTCATAAACATAACCAAAGCCAATTAAATTTTTAATTCTGTAAAAAATATTTCAACCAACTCTAGACCTCAGGAATAAAACCTATGTTTCCAGAAAGAGAATGTGTTAAAAGAGAAAGATTTGTGCAGGGAGAAAGGAGGGACCAAAAATAGTAGAGATTAACATACTATCTCAGCATCTAATGAGATTACATATTTATTGGTTTTAAATGCTTTGAAATTGACAGTTGAAAGCAGGGTTCCTCAGAATGTCAGTCAGTATATAGGTGTTTGGACCCTCCTGATAAGTAAGGTGTATACAAGGCTCTAGAGAAAAGAGGAGAACAAAGACTGAATAACAAGATGGAGAGTTGAGTGAAGTGGACAAATGTCTGCAGACAAGTGAGAAACAGTATGGGTCAATAGTAAAGAAACTACCTAAATTGGCAGTTAAGTAGATAAATGAATGTATAAAATATGAGTCATACAGAAAGAAAAGTGAGTAAAACAAAAATCAAGTTGCATGAGGATGAATTTGAGTTCTCTTTCTTCTCATTCCTGTATTCCTAAAACATTACATGAAATTAAAGATACTGGAGACAAATGTTTTCTTCCCCTTGTTGACTGCTGGCCTTGATCTGCAATGTGCCTTGCAAAATTAACTTTTGCTCTGTTCCCTAGAGCTAGGCTGGCAACCTTTTCTCTCAGCTGGATACTTTTTCCTTGCTTTTGCAATCAGTATGTCATCTCAGATGTTATTAATTGCTCTAGACTATCCAAATACAGCAAAGATACAACAAAACCAATTGATAAGAATTCCCTGTTACTTACAACATGAAGTCCTGTTCCCAGCTAGGTTCACTTCCCCTTCTGTCTGTTGTAGTGCTTTTTAAATTTTGGACTTTTAAAACAACATAGGTTTTGAATGCATCTGAAAAAGAAATAACCAGCACATTAAAACTCACTTTATTTCTTCCTAGAAGCTGGAAACAGTCAGCCCCATGGTAGTAGGGGTTTAACTCTTACTCCATGCAAAACATTCAGAGGTGTGGTTCAAATACATGGATTTGAACAAGGAAATTCTTATTAATTCTAATGAGATTATGACAGGAAAATCTCTGCCCATCACAGGTGGGAGAGAACATAATCCTAAACATGAGTAATTATTTTAAGGATCAGCTTCCAGGCATGGCTTCTCAGGTTATTTATCAATCTCCCTGAAAGATCTTTCATGAAACCAGTATGCACTCCCTTTCTGCAAATTAGGATTTTTTTTCCCTTTCAGTTGGTATGATAATATTGGTGACTGGCTAATGGGCTTTTATGTCCAATTAAGGCAAGGCCACAGACTTGTAACATAATTCAGTCTTGTCTTTGTGTGTGAATCTAGTTCTATTTATAGATACAGCAGCAAAATTTGTTCAGATGCAGTCCCAAATGAACTCAAACATTTTTGTAAATGTCTTTGTAAATGCACAGTATGAGTATTCATAAAATTGGACCTAATCAGCAAAATGAATAAAATAAAAGAAAAAAAAATTAAAGCTCTTGAAAATATCACTGACAGAAAACAGCAAAAGAACTAAGGAAAAGCTCTACCCTTTAGGGCCTCACACGGGAATCTAAGGCAGCAAAGGGCATATTATATCATCGCAAGGAATGTGGCTGTTCAGAAAAGCTTCTCCACTTGCATGCTTCCCACATCCTTCACTAGCCTCCAGCATCCTACGTAAGGATCAGCATTGACATATGGTTAAAAAAAGACTTTTTTTAAAAAAATAGAACTACTGCCAAAACATACACATGAGACGTAGCCAAGAACAGAAGTCATTTTTGAGCTGTCTGTATTACCACAGGTCAATCAACCAGTCTGAGTTGGAGGGAAGCTGTCACTGTCTACAATACACTGTTGAATAGGTTGTATCAAATTACATTACATTGCAGTTAACAAAAAGTGTGAAGGAGAAGTTAGCTCTGTACATCCTGTATGGAGATCTTATCGATTAGGACTGATAAAAATGTTTGACAAAAGGACTAAAGGATGTTACGTAATGGGAACTATTTTTTTCAATAAACAAAATCAACAACGATCAATGTTATCCTTTTATTTTCTATAATTTGGATGTCTTTGTTCTTACACTTGACAAAGTCAATATAGACTTAGAAGTCTGGTGATGTATTTGTGAGAAATGGTGTCAACAATGCATGATTCACATACCATCCTATTGCTTATTCTGTGTAACTGAGGCAAACAAAACACAAAATTTGCAAAATATTTTGTAGTTGCAAAATTTGTTTGTCGTTTGGAAGCTTGCAACTCAAGGTTTAAGAAATTTTCAAAAGAACTCTCCATTAAATCACTTGGCTGAAAAATAGCAACCTACAATATTTAACTCCAGCCATTTTGAACACTCACATCTATATGTTTAAATCAAAAATACAACAACCAACCTCCCCGCAAATTAATACTTACCTCCTTTAAATGAAGTCATAACTGACAAGATAGAGACTTTTTAAGACACATTTTTAGTGGTAGTCTGTTTCATTGTTCTATTATCTTCATATTCAACTCTGTAATTTCTTTCCCATTTGAAAATTTCATGTTCCTATGTATCATGCCAGGTGATCAGATTTGATCTACCTTTCCCCACTCCTTTTCTAGCACAAAACCCAAAGAAATTTCAGACTGCCCACATTATCATTGTCTTGCCTGGAATCTTGTCATCTGTCTTTTAAAATAGCTATTTCTCCAGTAGTTCCTTGACCTCTTTGGCTCTTCTCTGGTTCTAAATGTTACCCTTCAGCACTTTACCACTAACCACCTTCTTCAGATTTCATGAGTTATGTCAAGTAAGAAAATGTAGAAACTATCTTCTAAAAAACTGCAAATATGTAACCTCCTTGAAGAATAACAGTGTCAAGACTGAACATTATTAATATACCATGGCAGTGGAAAGGAGCTGTAAATTTTGCTGAATGATAAGAAGCTTTGTTTTCATAAAGCCATTATTGCAGCTCCCAACCCTTTGGCTGTCAAAAGTGGAGGCACCTAGTGCAACTTCTTGTGAAAAGAAAAAGGGCAGGCTATCCCCTCAGTCTTATCTTCAGCTTTCAACCCAAAACAGAGCACAGCAGCTTCATGGCAGCTTATACAAAGTAGTAAATTAACCACAGGAGAATCCCAGTGTTTTGAGAAAAATGCAGGTATCTCAATAGTGCTCTCAGTCACCACCTACATAATTTTTCTGCCCCAGAAAACACAGCCAATTATCAGAGAATACACCATTCAAACTTTATTGCCAATACTTATGGCATTAACAAGCCTTCAACAGCATTCAAAGGAAAATTAAAATTGCCTAACTTTTATCAAATAATTGTTTGATAATCATCTTCTTTAAATTATCATGTCTTTTGAGTACCAACAAAATACAAGATTTGCTGAACCCTGCAGAACATTTTTCTGATTGCATTAGGATTTCAGCGAAAGAAAGATGATTCTTCAGTCTATACTTCATATACATACTTCACAGCCTACTGTGAAGAATGACTGCTTCACAGAGAGTTAGAAGAATCATGTTCCCAGAAAGCAGTTTAACCTGTGCTAGCTCAAGTTACCTTTCTTTAATCCAGAGAAGTTCAAACGATTTGCAGAGGTTGCTTAAATGTATTAGCCAAACATCTACTGGCAAATTTTGCCGCATTGATTAGGTTCTATACCTGCTTCTCCTGAGAACTAGCAATTAGAAAGATCTTGAAGGCCTTACATTTATAGTCTACCTATGTGTGAGAAATCTCTGGCTGAGTTTGGACTTTTCCACTCTGGCTAAATCTTGGTCCTGGAGGAAGACTTACAGAGTCCTGGCAGCTTGATTTTGCTCATGTTTATTGCCTAGGACCTATACCTGATGTCTATGACCGCCCATGAGTATCTCGCATCTGTATTTCCTCAGTGGGAAAATTCAGACACCATTTCCTCCCTGCCCTGGTGAAGCTAAAATACTGCACTCCCTTTATATAAAAAAATAGTTTCTCTTAATTGATGACCCATTTAAGTCATCAAATTATGTAAAAATTCTTTTTAGTGGAAATATCCTTTAAATACCACTAGTTTGAGAGACAGTAATGATTAATAACTGAAAATTACAGATTGTCCACGGCCACAATCTTGTTGTTAAACTGCTCTTTAAAATATATGTATATTTTTAAATTCTTTCCTCATTTGTTTTGTACTGAACTGTTGATGAAATGCATGCAAGTAGTCCCAGGCTTAAACGATTCTTTAGTGTGATACTCACATGCATGGCCAAGAAATAAAAATGTAAAGCAGAAATTAAAAGGGAAATCAGACTTACCAGCTGCTTTATCCAGCCTTCCTTTTTTCACTATTAAAAAGAAAAGATTATATTCAGATAATACCTTAACAATACTTGCCAATAAATTGTATGAAAAAAAATAATCTAAGGGATTTTTGTAGTATAAAGAACCTCAATCAAAAATGAAAACAAGTACTCTTAAAAAAATGTAAGCACCATTGTGGTAAGACAATATGATTACTCAGAATTCTTGGGGAAAGAAAACATATGGAAAATCTTTGCAGCTTATAGAGACTTAGTAAATACATGGATACAACACAAAGGGCAGAATGGAGACCAGGTGACCAGGAAGGGTAGTATACTATCCATCACCTCATAATGCTAGTTCAAAATTCTTCTCAATAATAGTCACAGAAGGCTCACAGACTTCAAATAATCTAAAGCAGCTTCTATCATCTCACAAAGAGTCCTTTATTACATTGTATATACTCTACCTATTAGAAAAGACATACTGCAGTAAACATCTTACCAATTAAAAACTGAACATTTCAAATCCTGACTTTGTTCAACAGCATTAAGTTCCACACTACGGTATCACTTCCATTAATGAAAAATGCCCTGAAGCTAATAAGATTGTGATTCAGATAGTCATCATAACTCTGAAAATCTAACCTGGTCATCATTTTGTATCAAGTGTCTGACTAAAGATCATTGAATTTAGACTTTTAAACAATATAATTAAATATTCTTTAGATTTTCCTGCCATATCAAGGCATGTAAGACAGTTCAGTTTGAATGAAACATCACTGCAGTCCTGCAAAAATTAAACGTGCTCTAAGAATATACTTATGTATGTCATGTATTTCACTACTGTACTTAGAACCTAGTAATTGCCAATAAAACAAAATGTTGAGTCCACAACTTTACAGTGCAAATGTTCCCAAAAGCTTACCATTGTTTTCCGATTCCCTTCCCATTTGCCTAACTTCACCTACCTTCCTTCTCCTTATTCTTGCTTTCATCTATCCCTAAACATCCCTAAGTATTCTATGGAATTGCATCATATTTGCAGAATGTCTATCTGACAGCCTGAATAATTCCGTCATGTCTC
The DNA here is from genome assembly GCF_000737465.1 of Haliaeetus leucocephalus. Lineage (NCBI taxonomy): Eukaryota > Metazoa > Chordata > Aves > Accipitriformes > Accipitridae > Haliaeetus > Haliaeetus leucocephalus. The sequence goes on from NW_010972775.1 coordinate 9,572,389, forward strand.
CCACTGAGAAATCTTTCACTTTCAACCCAAACGGGGAGAGGCCAAACTGTCACTGAGCCACAAGCAGGGTTCAAACACTGCAGCAGTTTAACTGCACTGCAACAGTGTAGAATTTACACACTGCACTTGACTTCCCTTGAAGGAAGAACTGCAAGAAATATTCCCATTGACTTAAATGAGCAATCCACATCTGCTAGCCACCTCCTAAATATTTGTCACATTAGTGGAGGAGCTTGCGTGATAAGAAAACCTACCTTTTACAGAGAGAAGTTCCATTCCAGTAGAAAAATATTTTAAAGAACATAAATTGAAATTAAGTTTTCTTTACAAATGGGAAAAAATTAGCTTGACTTGAAGACTAAATTACTCTTTTCCTCCTGCTTCCTCACTGCAAGTATGTTTCACTTTTCCTGTATGCTCCTCCCATGTTTCACGTGGAGGAAAGCCAGCCAATTGATGGAGCAGTGAAAGACCAATGACAAATTCTTTCTCTCTCTATACACATTCTGAGATGGAAGAGGAAAGGAGAAATATTACAACTGTTTCCTCACCCTCATTTCCTCAAATTCTATCTGCTGTATGCAGCTGTCTCTAGTCTAAACACATTTCTGAATGCCATCCTTGCCAGCAATAACAAACTCAGTGCAACTATTTTATGAAGAATGTACTTTGGGAGTTCTTAAACTTTATCACTTGCAAAGCATCTGAAGTGGAATACAGAAGGTTTAATTTTAAATATTTTTTTTTTAAACACAGATTCACAACAGTCAGAACTCTTACTATATTAGCTATAGCTAAGCATAAGTAGGCTTAATTTTCTAAAATAAAGTGTGAGTGCATATTGCACAAAAAGACAAACTGGATTTTAACATACTTCATGAATTTCTAATTCTATTGCAGCACTTTGTTGGATAGTAAATAATCTCATGCAATATTAAAATATTTTACAACAATACTCAAAACACTGAGATAATTATAAAAACTGGTGTTTACGACTACTTGTTTAGAATAATATTGGGGTTTATTTTTTGGGTTTTTAATTATGATTAATAGTATATATATTTCCACAGACATGTAATATTTTACTTTTTCAATTCTTCAGTCTCCATCATACTATAATTGTAGCCTTTGGTTTCAGGTCTTAAATTCAGGTAGGGGAGTGTCTTTGGAGCAGAGGGGAGCGCGTATGTCTTCTGAGTTCAGGAGTGGCTGTCTGCAGTTCCAAGAAACTAAGTTTGGATGATGGCCGCACCTCAAAGGACAGCTGAGAGCTGAGATTGTTTAGCCTGGATAAGAGAAAGTTTGGGGACATCGGGTGGGTTTATCAATGTTTATAAATACCTCATGGGAGGGTGTAAACAAGACTGAGTCTTCTCATTGTTGCCTAATAACAGGAGAAGAGGCAATGGGTACAAATTGAAACTCAAAGTTTCATCTAAACATAAGAAAACTCGTTTTTAGTGTGAGGGTAGTTTAACACTGAAACAGGTTGTCCAGAGAGGATGTGGAATCATTGTCCTTGGAGATAGTCAAAACCTGACTGGACACAATCTGGGGCAACCTGCTCTTGCTGACCCTGTTTTTAAGCTGGAATGTTAGACTAGATGATCTTGAGAGGTTCCTTCCTTCTGATCCTGTGCTAGCCCGCAAGATCAAAAATACATTGTGTCACATTGAAGAAAATTTGGTGCAGGATTTCATGAAAGTCTACAGTCATTCTGTATAATGTGTAGTCTTGATTCCCCACCGCCATAGAAGTGCATAGTACTTATGTTATTTTAGGATCATGCTACTATGTCATAACATGAAGCTGTTAACATTACTTTTTGGTCTTGTGTTTTAGGTTAATATATTTGCATATCTCTCTTATGAATTCTATTTATTGTGAACGAGTCTTCCACAGCAGTCCAATAGTCTTAGAGCCAGGCTTCCACCTTATGCAAGCAATGGAGTTCCACTGAAGTTAACAGAGTTAGTCTGGTACACACTGGCTGAGAATCTGATCCCAAGTGTGCATTTGGGACAAATGAAAAAAATAAAAAAATATTTACTTGGAACAAAAAATCTAATCACTGCTGACTTAAGGTTTAGTAAATAGAGTTCATAGTAAGCCTTAGCATGAGTCAGTTACACAGCTGCATCTCTGTATCTTTCTGAAACTGCAAACTTGCCTCCTCTTCCTTTCTTCCACACATCTTCTCAGATATCGGGGCCCTTCATGTGGAATACTGATTTTCTCCTTGAATCCTTGGGTTCCAGCAGCAACAGCAGCCACTGTGGTTGATTTACTTTATTGTGATATCATGACTGTTTATTACATATGCAAGTGGGTAACATGTTATGACTTTATGGTAGGAAATATGCAGAGAATACTTGAACATAGGCAGAAGGTCATGTGGACTGGGAACTGAGCATGTGCAAATGCTCTTTCATTTGGAAAAAGCATTTATTATATTTAACAAAACAATAATGAAAAGCACTGAGCTAGAACAAGCTGTGAAGATGGTGTTTGGCTAAAGGGCCTACGAGTAGAAGCTGCAGTACAACATGCATGTTTCACAAACTGATAGTTTCAGTACCTCAAGTAATCACCCTATTACTTAGTCATGCCTTCCCCAATGCTTTCCCTTTCCCGTATTACCTTTTCTTATTTAATGCCCGATATTACATTTCAGTCCTATGAGTTGACTTCAGTTAAAAGGTCCCTACATTGCAGATGTATATGCAGAATCAAGAATTTGGAAAGACATTGAAAAAAGAAACAAAAGGAATTGTATACATTGCATTTTTATCTAAATCATATCAAAACTGTTGATACTTTCACTCCACTCTATTCAATAGAGGAGGATAATTAGGTACAATGATGTTATTAAGGATGTGTCACCTGATATTTGAAACTGTTGAGTGATCTGCTTCCAAAAGATGTATGTAATTATTTTTCAATCCAAATTCTCAACTGATACAAGGAGGATGGGATTCATTTCATCTGTGAGCTTACATTTTTTTTTTAGTGAGAATCTGCCTTTTTTTTTACTTCTCTTTCTTTATATGTATTTATATAGCGCATATTAGCAAACTGAAGCCTGCCAGGATCTTTTAGTTAATTCATCAAAAGCAAGGGTATTTCAGTCTGATGGTTTACCTACTTGGCATTAAAACTACATATTGTTCTTCTCAGGAAGTTCCTCCTCTACAGGACACTTGTAATGCAACAACTATGGTCATGAACTCACAGATTTTAATATAATATGTTACAATAGGAAAACAAGGAACAGAGTACATTTGAATACTGATTGCAAAAACATGTGGAAGATAACCTCTCAACTTTCACAGGTAAATGAAAACACAGCCTGTTGCTGTTTTAAGATATCTTAGTTACAGAAGAGAATATTAAAAAATAAACTTGGTAGGGAAAAATAGCCAAATTTCAATTGATATTACAAATATAGAGTGTAGGAGCAGTTTCCTTGCATCCCCTACATTTCTATCTGTGAACATTATGAAGCCATCTTTTCTTGGCTACTTTTATGCTGTCCCTTGTGTATTTTTAAAGAACTTTTGGCCTTGGAACACCAACATTTTAACTATCTTTCTTTTGAAATTCTCTCCTTGAGAAGAAAGGGAATTGGCTCCTTTGCAAATTAATATAGTGAGTGAAATTTTCAGCTGATCAACATTCATCAGCATCTCCTTACACTAGCACATGAGGAAATATGCCAGTCACCTCAAAAGACTAGGAGATAAATTGGTTTTTTTCCTTCCCCTTGAAGCCAATCATTGTCTTAAAGTGAGAGCTAGTGGGAGAATAAGATTTTTGTCTATATTATGGGAAAAAATTACGCACTCTTCAGATAAAATTCAAACAGCTATATTATCATTATTGTGATCATAATAACAGAGAAAGCTGAAACCAGTGAGAAGGAATTCATCCAGGAAAGCAAGAAAAAAAAGCAGTTTTTCCAGCCAGTTCATTTCTACCTTTCAGAAATATAGATTTTGCATCCCCAGGTGCATCCCCATCTAATTTTCAGTAGACTCCATAAGTGATAAAAGATAGAAATAATGAACTCTGTAACAAAATATGCTATCAAGAGATACATCATCAAAGTGACAGGATAAGTAGAAAATCAATCAGCTGATTTCTAACCCTGAGAAACTATGAGCAATATTGAAGATAGGAACTACAAATTAGATCAGTTTTCTTTGCCTGCAAAAGATAGGCGCAACTATGGCTAGGGATAATAGGTGATGCGTTCTGGGCTTCACAAGAATCACCGTGATAAACGAGTTCGATGCACTCCATTTACCCTTTTCCAACAGGAAACAAAGGAAGGGCCCGCCTCCAAAATGTGTTATTAACCACCAAATATATAGATACAAATTTTATTTAAATACCTATTTGTTATTAATGCCCCAAACTGTAGTGAAAAGTCAAGCTACAGCAATAAAAAAATCCTGAAGTTTTAACACAGAGAAAAATACAATAACTTGTCATAGATTCATATTCCACCTGTCATATTTGTGATGGTCACAGGAGCTAGTAGGTTATTAGACTAAAAATAGACTTATCTCACAGGTTTTTTTCTTATTATATTACAGAAAAGTGGTATTTCAACTATAAATAAGTGCCACAAATTTCTAAGTTTTGAATAATTGAATACCTGGAGTTAAGGAGAAAACTGTGTCATTTTAAATTTGGTTCTAAGCTTTAGAAAAAATAGATTATTCAGTCCAGATTAACCTTAAGTTTTTTGTGTAGATTTCGCAGTCATTTCACATCTCTCCTTCCTTGACTCCAATTTCATAAAGACTGAAAAAAAAATCACTTACCTGTCTTATGAAAATAGTGTTGGAATTAACATCTGTAGGGTGCTTTGGGATCTTCTCATTAAGAATGCTATGAAAAGAAAGAGAAATGTTTTTACTATTTTACATAAATAGAAACCAAATATGTACAAAGCAGTCATTGTACCACTACACTAACTGGGAAGAGGATCACATACTTCTGATTATGGTCCTTAAGTTTGGGTACTATTCTGTCCCCCCTGTGACCTCTGCCTCTTCAATGATGGAGTCATTTGGACCACTGAAGTCACATGCCCCAGAAAGCATGTCCCCTTTGTATAGCAAGACAGATCAGAACAAGCTACCTCAGTGCAAAGAAATATCAATCGCATAAAAAAAAGTATTTTCTTTTTAGAATCTAGTTTAAGTTAACCAAGATTTTCTAAAGTTTTTATGTTGTTGTTAGAAGCTCTGCTCATTGGTATGATTTCTGTAAAATTTCTTGCTGCCACACAAAAATTAATCTGTACTCATTATAATTAAGGAGAAATAAGTTTCAGAAGAAACTTAACTCATCAGAGGCCCAATCAAACATTTCTACTAAGTAACTGATTGTTAAAAGCGCAGGTTTGTTCCCTATGAAAGGAAATGTTTTCCAGTCTCTTGCATCTCTGTTCCACATGTTCTTAGGTAGTTTTAGGTGCCTTCTTGACTACTTTTATTTTACATTTAGAGACACCTAGTGGCTTGAGTCTGATTTGCTCTGGAAAACAGCAATGATTTCTTATTTCTGAATGAACTTCGGATGTTTTCAGATCTTATTTGTCTCTTAAAATACAGCACAGTAAACATTTGACTTTACAAGGAAAAAAAGTACTAAAACACAGAACTGTATTTCATAGTACACATGAGAAGTTTGAGATGACAAAATATTTTCTCCCTTTTTTTCTTGATATAAATACACACCCGAAGAATAAACATATCTACTACTTCTTTTTTTTAAATTACTATAGAAAATGTACCTTGATTTTTTTTTTTCTTCAGAACATTCAGTTTTATTCATCTTATGCACCAGATTTGTTACTTTGGCCTCTGTATCTCTTCCTAAACAGAAATCCCAAACAGATGCCATTTTTCATCATTTCATGTATGTTTGTACACAATCACCCCTCTGAATTTGTGATTTAGTGGAGTGCTTGGACCTAGCTGACTTTCTTGATGTCAGTGGAATTTCTCTACATGCAAAAAAAGGTGGCAAAATAAAGCCCCTACCAAGAAATTAGGTAAGACTCAGTAATTTTTCATCTCTACTCTCAAATGAAAAAGGTCTTTCTAAGCAAACAGACTAACAGTCTTAGTTTGACTAATCTGTGATTTCACAGAAAAATGTTTTCTAACCCAGACATCCCTGGTAATCTTACAAGTCTACAATTAGTTACATGTGCTGCAAATTTAATGTGCCTTTTCTTCATGCTTTCAAAAATTCTCCATTCCTGGGACACTCAATGGTTGCATTTAATCTGTATGAGCTCTGTACCTATATTTTTTAAATTGTAATCCTCTCTTCAGCTCACTTAAAAATATTTGTATTCAAGAAAAGCCATGGAACCATAGTGGAAATCAAAAAATATGAGATATTTAATGAACATATAGGAAGTCCTTAAATGAATAGTTCTAAAATATCTGTAATATCTCAGCACTTTCAGCCTTTTCTTTAAAAAAAAAAAAAAAAAAATCACTTTATACCCTAAAGCCACATTAAATACATTTCTACTGGAAAGCCAAATATTTCCTATCCTGCTTCTGTAGAAAGACAGAATAGGTAATTTCTTCCTTCTGGATTTTCATGTCCCACAAAAGTAAGGAGCGAGGAACTCCTAGAAACAAACATAGCTGCCATAATCACTTACATTATATGGTCTTAGAGGAGTAAGATCACTGGAAAAGGTGTGGTCATGATGCTTATTATGAGGAATTTTAAAAATGGGAAAAATTGTTGCAATAATTCCCTTATCTTTTTATCTTAAAAATATAATTTAGTATTCCACACTTTTGCTCAGAAAAACACACAGAACAAAAACTAAACCCATTTTATGCAGATAATATTGCAAGGCAAAACTGTGAAGTTAGTAATTATAGCAAGGAAAAAGCCTTTAAAAGTATTTACAAGAAGGACAAAACAAGATTATTTCTACAAGCTTAAAGTGTAGTTAAACTACAATTCAACAATAACAAATCACATTTTCACATTCTGAGCAAAATTAAGCAGTTAATAGGATTTAACTTTTCTCCTTGTTCTCACTTTGCTCCCTCTAGTGATAAAGAAGCAAAACCATACTTATTACTCATACATGAAAACTTATAATCTTGTGAAACTACCCTATTGTTGGACCTAGTGGCTACAGCATTATTTTCTGGAAGAAAAAAAAACAATAAAGTACAGTTTGTAAATGCAGTAAGAAAGGGATTAAGATATTGAATTCTGTATTAACAAACACTGCCTTGCTTTCATTCCAGGATGTAACAAGTATAGACTTATCTCACCTTTTTATCCAATAGCAATTTGTGAAATTGCATTTATTCTCATAAAAGCACTAATTTAATCGACAGCATTCTTAAGCCTCCAGAAGTATATCCAATGGTGAACATACCCATAGCTTAGCTTTGCAAAACAACACTCCATTGACATGAAATGTGACATTTTTTCATCAATGTCATCACATAATACATAAGATAATACAGTAAATTCTCAGTACTTGACAACTATCCCCAATGTAATCTAAGCTAATGCTGTTTCATATTTCAGTATGCAACATCTGTCAACAATATTGTTAACCACTAATTGCTCTTATTCATCTCAAAAACATGCCTTGATTGCTAATTGAGGCCAGATAAATATTTCAGTTTATTGAAGTTACTTTGCTGCCCATTCAGATAAAGAAGAAAATCCTTAAAAGGAGCTGAAAAGAAGAAAGCCGGTGAAATTATTGGATGACAATAATCACATGTCCTGGTTTCAGCTGGGATGTAGTTAACTGTCTTCCTAGTAGCTGGTACAGTGCTATGTTTTGAGTTCAGTATGTGAAGAATGTTGATAACACTGATGTTTTCAGTTGTTGCTCAGTAGTGTTTAGACTAGAGTCAAGGATTTTTCAGCTTCTCATGCCCAGCCAGGGCACCTGACCCAAACTGGCCAACAGTGTATTCCATACCATGGGACATCCCATCTAGTTTAGGAACTGGGAAGTGGGGGGGCAGGGATTCGCCGCTCGGGGACTGGCTGGGTGTCAGTCGCCGGGTGGTGAGCAATTGTCCTGCGCGTCATTTGTACATTCCAATCCTTTTATTACTACTGTTGTCATTTTATTAGTGTTATCATTATCATTATTAGTTTCTTCTTTTCTGTTCTATTAAATCGTTCTTATCTCAACCCAGGAGTTTTACTTCTTTTCCTGATTTTCTCCCCCATCCCACTGGATGGGGGGGGGAGTGAGTGAGCGGCTGCGTGGTGCTTAGTTGCTGGCTGGGGTTAAACCACGACATCACAACAGAGACTGAAATTATTATATGGTCTGAATGGTTACTAAATTAGTGAGCTGACATTTTTAGTGAGAAATAGGAATGTACGGAATGTACCCCAGATCATAAGAAACAGGCCCAACTTTTTACATTTATTAAAGTTTTGTCGAAGTTTTTTTTTTAATGTGCTTTTCATTAAAAGATTTCAAGGCTTTTCATAATGGAAGTAAATCTCATTTTTATTAATTTACAGATAGGGAAAATAAAACACTGACAAGGGAAATTAGCCACACACTGTCTCCTAGCAGACCGGTACCCAAGCTGCAATGCAACATAGCATTTCTGAATCTAGCACTAGCTCACCAAGCCAAAATAAATCCTCTTCAATAAAAGAATCTGAAAAATACTTCACAAGACTTCATTTTACCCAGTAGGTTACAAACAATTATGTTTGGATAAAATGAGGTGAAGTGGTCCGCATGTCAGACTAAAAATTAGGAAAAGAATATGATCAGAATCCAAACCTTCTGTAACAGCAGCGAAAGTAACGCCCAAAGAATACAACTAGCAACTGATGACTGTAGCTTTGATGCAGAAAGTTCACTTTTGAAAAGAAGTCTTACTTCCTTCAGAAGAAATTCTTCCCATGCCTACATCATTCCCTGCCTACACCCTTTTCCTTTGTGCACGCATTCATCAGTGAACTGCCCTTGCCTCCCTTGTGGAGATCCAGCAGTCCAGGATAGATATCCTTTTTCTCTAACAGAAAGACATGATCTCTGCTGAGCTCAAGGGTGTGACCAGTTTTAATTACTTTTCTTTGTACATATGCTCCCTTTCCTTAGCAGTTGTCAGGTGGGATATTTCAATTTGTGATACATTTAACTTGGACTATGATACATTATGGATTTCAATTCAAGAATATTCTGTAAACATCACAAGTTATTAATAAAAAGTATTTTGAGCCAAGGTAATTCTTAAAGTTTGTTTTTGTATGCAAGCCCAGCTGATATCATAGCAGGTAGGTTGATAAGTCTGTGATCATTCTGTTTTTCCCATAATGGAGGTCCTTGCCAAGAACCAGTGCTGCAAAACAGGGAAATATATACAAATACTTCATCTTTGTAATTTTATCCTCCTGTATGGGTGTTGTATTTGCCACAACATTTTCAACTTCATATGTATATGTATTTTTATTTATATAAAAAATATTAAAGTTTCTACATTAAAAAAATCGCTGAGCATCCTAAAAATAATTGAAGGATCAAATCTTTAACCTCATCTAATTACTTTTCATACTACTGCTATAGCCTATATGGGATTTGACAATGGCATAACAGCAGCATCCAGTGATTCTCTTTGCTCAGGAAAATAATGAGATGGCCAAACAAGGGACAGTGAGGAAGGGACACGGGGAGGGAGCATTTCACAGAAAAGAAGAGATTAAACTAGAGTTCTATGAATCTGATCATCATATCAACACTTTCAGAAATACCATGCAAAAGTTATGGCAATGATTCCAATAACTGGTTCACTCTCATACTTAAGGCAAGTCCATTTTTTGGCATTATTCTTAAAGTCCTAGAATCTGTTCTTGAAACGTGCATCAAAATCTCACTTTGTAATTTCTTTGAAGAAATTACAACAAAGAGTTCCCAAACCTTGAACAATGTTAGCTAAAAAATCTTGTGATATCTATAAATCATGCAATTTTAGAAGCAAATCATTATTTTCTAAAAAATAGTGGTATGTGAACCATACAATTTTCAGCAAAAGACTTTTATTGCCTACAGAGTGATTTGAAACCTGTCTTACCTGAGTACTTTTGGCATAAGTTACATCAGTTTAGCTTGAGATATAGTGGTAAATCAGTTTGGCTATAATGGTACAATTCTGTATGTGGGCATTTTATACTGCCATACATCTGGTTTCTAGCAGTTTAGTACAAGTTAAATTATTTTTAAGCAAACTTAAATCATATACACAAAACCACTGTAGGTTTGGGAAATTTGTACATCACCTCTATTAAGCTAACGCAGAAAAACACAGTTTGTGTTAAGCCACTACTGTAAAAATGCTATTTTAATGATTTACCTATTTTGGCTCTGTAGCAGCTCAATTGCTCTTTCCACAATGAATTATTAAAATGAAAACTTAACATAAATACTGTACAAGGTACGCAAGGTTTTATTTTTAGGTAGGACCAGTGCTTTAAAAAAAATAAAAATTTATGATTTGGGATGCTACCACATCCACCTTATATTAAAACTTTTATCATTTACAACAGATGAAAAGCTATGTATTTTTAAACACAACACTTCATATCGTAGAGTCTGCGAATGAAACAAAACCACTTGTTTTTTTGGGACAGTTCTTAATACCTGGAAGTATAAGTGGTATATATGATATATATAGCTTTTATAACCAGTATTTTTAATTTGCACCTGTAAATGCATTTAAATGGCATGGTATTAGTATGTGTACTACTTTCATGGAATGATTTATTTTACCATGACAACAAATACGGTGTTGAAAGACAAAATAGAAATCACAGTTTCATGACCCTCTCTAAGCATAAGATGCAATTAAGGTCTCTGGAGTGACCTTCCCTCTGTTTCAAATTGTGCTAAAATGTATGTGACAGTTTTTCTTATGGAAACCTCCATGTATCGATGATTAAGAAGAGGCTATCAAAATCATTTATTTAGGTTTACAGGCAGAATTCACAACTCGCATGAAGTGCCAAAAAGCACAAGCAGTACCTAGTTTGTCCATTAGGTTACTTAGTCTCACACAATTATTTCACTTTCTTGATAAGCATCTTCCGACTACAAAAATTTTAGTTGAGGTTCCAGTTATCATGATAGACTTTAATGAGCCAGTGTTCATCTTTCTGAAAAAAATAATCTCATGTTTTTTTAAGTTGACTTGTATCATCTCATTTTGCCTTCAGTATGATTACTACCAAAATCCCCAGAAGCAAGCCCAGAAAAAAGGTACCTTTGTAAGTTTTCATCTAAAATAACTATTTCAGTGTTCTTCACTTGGCCTGATGAAATCTAACCAAACATCACCATTTCCATTAAAGTTCTATTTTCAGGGTTTACCTTACGAATTATGTAGGCAAGATATAAAGTGGTTTAAAAAGTCTTATCTCTAAAGGTTTTTATTTTATCGCATTAAGAATGTTCTGAAGCCTGAACTACAGAACTGCTAAAACAAACAAAACCAAAAGTTTGGTAGGAATGTATTTCAAAATATTACAAACTTTACATGTTTGGGCTTGGTGGTTTTTTTTCCATTGCATTCACTTACCTCTAAAATGTAGCCCATAGATGCAGACTACAAATACATTAACACATTTTAGAATATTACTGGTTTATCTCAAGGCAGATGCCTCAGGGAAATACTCTTAGTGTAAACATGAACTCAACAATAGTAAAATAAAAACACCACATACTTTAGCTACCATATTTATTATATTAAAATAGGAAAACTATAGGCACTAAAGATATACTTAAATTTCCTAACATCCTTCCAACTCCCTGTGCATTTCAATGTAATTTTTCAAACATATGAGACAAATTTTGGAAGTTATGATTTTAGAGAAGTTTTTTATAGCGATAAGTCTCATAATTTTTTTTTTTTTTTGCAGCCCTGTATGTGGCTCTGACCAAGTATTTCGGCAGTTAGGATGAACTCACACGCATACTGTACAACCACTTCAGCTTAACTCCTCACAGGAATCTTTTGCAGGCCACAGCTTCTCTGTAACTGACCTTTGAACAAAGAAAAAACATGCTATTGAACAAATAACTATCACAGTTTTTTTTCTTACTGTATAAATTCACCACAATTTACTGCTTTCAAACAGAAACACTTGAAGTTAAGAAACTCACATCCTCAGAAAACAAACAAACAAACCCACCACCAAAACCAAACACAAAACCCAAATACCAAAAACATACCCCAAAATCCCCGTTTACTGCCCTCAAATACTGACACCACAGCTGCTGCTGATTCCCACACCTGTGAGGAATCAAGCTCCACCCTCGGAGCACCCGGCTGGAAACGCAAACGCCGGTCTGCACCTGGTCCGCCCCTCCTCAGGAAAACCAACACCACCTGCAGTTGCACCTCTGCCCGGCTCCCGCCAGCGGAAATATTCTTTTCACCGTACTTAGAGCAGGGCGGGTAGTGGAAAAGCTTCCTATGCTTCATCACCGAGCAGGGGGTAATCTCTGAGGGGCAGGCTGGGCCCTCAAGTGTTAGTCCCATCTCAGGCGGGGTACGGCCATGCCCCGGCCTGTAGGGCCACGACGGGGAGCGCAGAAGGGCAGGCGGATGAGTAGGGGCGGCTGCGGCTCGGATTTAACCCCACATACTTTTTCCCTAGTTCCTATTTCTCCTCGCTACTTCGCCCTGAGCTGTCAGGGCGGAAAGCCGCCGCGTAAAACGTCTCTCTCGGCGGCGGCCGCCGGGCGCTGACAGGACGCTGCG
>NW_010972775.1:9585296-9585662 GCF_000737465.1 Haliaeetus leucocephalus
CGCCGCCCTTGCTCCGGCCGCCGCGGGAGGCGGAGGAGCGGGAGCAGCAGCAGCAGCGCTGGGTGTATCCGCTCCCGAGCGGGATAAAAGCCGTCCCAGCTCCCTCTCCTTCCCCTCAGCGGTCTCGCTGCCGCCCGCCACTCCTCCCCCGCTCGCGGTGCCTGGGAGCCTCTGGAGGTAAGGGGCTGTGGCCGCGGCCTCGCTCGGTCGGCTCCAGGCACGGCTCCTTTCGGCCGCTTTCCCTCGCTGGTCTTTCTCCCCTCGGTCTTCCAGCCCGGCGGTGGCCTCCCCGTCCCGTCCGCAGGGCTGGGCAGGGGGCGGCGGTGGCACCTCGCTGGTGCCCGGCGGGAGGGCGCTGAGGCGGCG
>NW_010972775.1:9585672-9826565 GCF_000737465.1 Haliaeetus leucocephalus
CGGCCCGGCTCTCTCCCCGGGGGCAGCCGGGGCCGTTTGCTGCGGCCGCCCTTGGGCGTCCGGGCGGCGGATCTGCGGCCGTACGGCTCCGCTTCCTCGGGTGCCCCGGGGAGGCGGCTGGGCGCGGGTGTGGGTCTTGCGGTGGCCGAGAAGAGCGGTGATACTGGGTACCGCGGAGCTCTTCTGATGGGTGCGAAGGCTCTTCGCTGGGGCGGCGTTTGTTCTTTCTTACTTGGGCAAACTTCATCCAAGTTTCTGGGAGCTTTGGTGGGTCCCCTGTAACTTTAGCATCAACTATGTAACTTCATTATATTTCAGCTCTGATATCGGATGTTAGATGTCTGAAACTTCTCTTTCCAAGAATATCTAGTGAATTATATATATATGTATTCCATCAACTGTCTTGGAGTATACTTAGTCACTGGACTTCTTGGAGAAAAAGAGTAATGCGAGGACATGTCAGAGTTCAAAACACTAGCTCGTTGAAATGGGAAAATGCTTTTGCGTTATTTAAATGATGCCCTATTGAGTAGATGCAAAACCTTAAAGTAGAAATAAATTTATATAATTGTTTTACAGCAGTTCTGTTCTCCCTTGAAAATAGTTCTGGTCAGAGATTTTTCTGAGACTTGCTCAATTATGGAATTAATCAGAATGGCTCACTTAGAGCCTTTTGGTGTTTCTGTCATAATTACTTTTCTAGTCACTGCTAGGAACAGTAGTGGTGTTTTCTGAATATGTCACAAAATTTTAGTGTATCAGTAATGCCACTAGTACAGAATGATGTTCTTTTGGGAATACTCATTGCAAAAATGGCTGTTCTGGTGAGCTAGTTCTGCTCAAAAGGGTTGTGTTGGTAGGATTGATTACAGGACGAGCAGGTTTTTCTCATTAAAAATTTTTCAGTGGTAAAATTAGAAGTTTACTGTAATGAAAACTGCAATCCATGCATTGAATCAGTTTTGGACTTTGATTCTGCTTCATAATAAATAGTGTCTTAAGCAGATTTGCCTGTGTATATATAATAAATTCTTCTGAGTTGTTTACACTAAACAGCTGCCTACCCCATGGTGAAGAACACTGCATAGAGGCCTGTTGGGTAATTAAGAGTATTCAAAGAGCAAAATATGAAAATAAGGAGTTCTTGTTGTCAGAGTTTGGAAATCATTGTTATGATACACTTGATTACGCCACTGATTAGGGATTATTACATCACTATCCCAAAACCAAAAGCTGATGAAATGTTTTAGTTGTTTTATTTCTAGCATCTGATTCCAATTTTGTTTGTTATTTAAACATTCCAGAGTACAGTGTAGCTGAACCAAAAATATCACCTCTCAGATCAATGGGGTGTTTTTTATTTTAAGTGAGTTCAAGGTCACTTAAGGAAGACAAAATAAGTGACTCAGAGCTTTGCATATTCACTGCCTCTCAGTTTGAGATTTTTCTAAGTGTTTTTTTTTTTTAGGTTTCATGTGTCTTGACCTTAACAGATTTTTATATCTTTTGTGTTAAAGCAGTGTAAACAAGAATGAATTCTGTAGGCTTAATTATGTCTAGTTCATTACAGAATCTGTGATATTTCATAAAAATGAAAGTCGATCAAAGTCTTGTAGATTACATGTGACTTTTGCTTGCATCTATGGGAAGTCTTGACACAGACTTAAAGTTTATTACTCTCTACACTTTCCAAGGTATGTAGGCCATAAACTTGGGGCTGACACCACCTTAGTAGACTGTTTGATTCATGTGGGATTATGTTGGGATCATTGACTCTTTAAAGGGTATAACTGTCTCTTGTCTCAAAAGACAATTTATAATTAAGAAAATGTAATGGGCTGTCTCCTCACTAGCATAACAAAGCAGTGCTTTCTCACATGGCAAAGTGTTACTTTCAATAAAGGTAAGCATAACTTAATGTATATAAATAAGGTTAAAACCTGTCTTTAAGTCAGTAAAATGCAATTTTGTAGAAATCAAATCTTGTGTTTTGCAGAAACTGACGGCCTTTTTCTGTCATGTGTGCTTTCCTGTAAGAATTGAGTGAATGTCCTAAGACCTGATTAAAGCTCTGCTTCAGCAAAGCATTTCAGCGTTTGATTATGAGTTACTCCACTGAATATGACTTAAGTGATACTATTTGTATGCTTAAGCCTTTGGAAGTGACAAATAATTCACATATATGTAGTTCTCTATAGTGCTCAAGCAACATTTCATTTCCTGTAGATAACTACTCTTGTAGTTGATAGGACATTCAGACACTATATTTCAGACAGTAAAAACAAATGTGGTGATGTTTTCTTTAAAGATATCTTTTATGGCTCCATACACACTTGTATAATGTATTTCTTTTTCAAGTAAACTTTGTATATATACAAGATCCTTGGTATATGTGATTTAAAACCAAATTAGCTCGCTCACATGCATTGTTGTCTAACATGCTTAAACAGCTATATCATTGGTGGTTGTTGAAGCCTTTAATAACAGTGAAAAAGGTGTGAATTTACATTTCTGCACGCATTTTTAATTTTTCTGTTTAGCAAAGGAGCATCACATGACACTTTTCTAGCATGCTTAAAGTAATGTCATCACATGATGCTTTTCTAGCAGGCTTAAAATAATGTAACAGTTTATCGGGTGAAACAGTAACTTCAAGGAAGTAAAGATTAGTCTACTGTACCTTATGATAGTGCGTAAAGCACAAGTGTTCCGAGTTGCTCATGTTTTCACTGCCCCATTTTCCAGTTTAGGCGCAACATAAACTATTTTAATTAATATTGTGTCACCAAAAGGTTTTGAGATGGCCGATTGAATTCTGCCAAGATAGAGTCTTTTGATGAAAACATATCTTTATTGATTGTAGAAGAAGAAAATCATTCTTAAAATGAAATCCAGAGAAAAATCATATCCCTCAGAGAAAATTTCTGAGTGGCAGGCTGAGATTAACATCATAAAATTGAATTTGTGCTGCAAACCTTTGATGTAATCAGCAGCTGGGAGATGGTGTTGCCCTTACTGTGCTCCTTCTGATTGTGGTGAATTATTGTGTGGAATGAAATAAGTGTTTCTTGTGTCACTCGTTCAAGAAATACAAACAAGGTATTACTAGGTGGTTCTTGCTAGTTAAAACGGGTTGTATTGATTCCTGGTCTCAGTCTTTTGCTCCCTTGGACTGCAAAAGCAGTATGTTCGCACCCCAGGGGAGATCTGGGTGTCACTCAACGATGACTCCTCTGGCGGATTAGGGTGCAGCCCTGACAGGTCTCGAGGGAAGTCCCATTAAAGCTTAAACTGGAACTGCAGTGGTAGGCAGGCAGGGTCTCCAGGATGGAGCCACAAAAAGCATGGTAGAGGAAAAGGTGTGGAATACTGAGGGTTCTGGCAGAATATATTAAAACATGAGAAAGTGGGACATAGGGTAGAAATGTTGATTACTGGAGTATTTTACTTGTTGCCTCCTATCTGACTAGATATATTAACTAGAATATTTGAAATATGGAAATATTTTTGCTGCTGTACCCACAGAAAGCAGGATCTGCAGCTTAAAGGAGCCAGTTATTAGTTCTCTTGTATGAAGTGCTAAATACAAACTAGTTTTTAATTATCTTTTAAAAAGTCTTTTGATAAATCTTTCATTGTTTTACTTTTTGCTGTTACTTCAAATGCCTTTTTGTTACATTTGTGTTGTCTTTAGTGTCATTTCTGTTTGTCATTTCCTTTTCACTTACCTAGCCTCATATATAATCTTTTTCCTTTTCCTATATTACGTATCTGCCTTCTCCCTGTAGCTTCTAAATCTCCATTCTATTTCCATTTCTCTGTTAAGCATCTTTCTCAGTGTTGTATTTCTCTTTCTGACTTATTCCATTCCTCACACCTATACAAATGCACATGTACCCTGCTGCTTCACAAATTGCAAAGTATTGTTGACCTGTATTTTCAGAGTCATGGACTCAATAGGCTTCTAAATAGCCACATATAAATAGCAAATCACTGAGCAGCATAATGAGCATCACTGTGGTACATCTGCAGGCTTACAAACACAGCGCTATGTCGCTTCTGTATCTTTAGATTTTGTACTTAAGATACTTTCATCAAGTATTTTGTAAATGCTATATATTTTATTATTTATGCCTCTTAGATGGATTTGTTATATATTGTGGACAGTGGGTGAATATAACTCTTTTTTAGTTCGGGAAAGGTGATATCTTTGCTGATTACCAGAGATAATATACAACATCCTTAAAGAGAGTGCAACGTTTACATCATAAAGTACATTGAGCAAGTTGTGAAAGCAATATAAAATGGATGAGTAGACTGCAAGTCAAAGCTATTTTTAAGGAAAATAATTAGCTTTTTACTAACAGTACAAAAAGTACTGATAGAACTTTTATTTTCTAATGTTGACTGTAAGAGAGAACATGGTAGGTAAAGCCAAAAAGAGACAGGAATAGGAGAATGAGAACACACAAACCTTAGGAATTTGTCATGAAAGCCTACCAGGCTCTGCCTAAAATTTACCTCCTGACACTTTACTACAATGATGAATCTAAAGGGATGGGGGGGGGGGGGACGACTTACATTGTTTTACTTGGCCATCAAGAATATTGAAGGCTGGGCAAATAGAATTTTGCTAGACTGAGAAGACGTGCTGCTCTTATAAAACTGTAATAATTGCTTTTAGTCATTTTGGCTCATTTATCCTGTTTTGGTGGTGGTGGGTTTTTTTTCCCAAATATATATATTTTTTTTTAATCCAATACAAACAGTTAAATTCTGCTAATCTCTTAATATTTTCAGGACTGTAAGCCAATTTCTGCATCTTTTTTTGTGCCTGCACTAATCGCTACACATTTAATTGGACTTTAAAGCAACTGATCTTGTATTGATAGTTTAGGATGGATAGGAAACATGAAATGAGTATGAATATCAATTCAGAAAAGGTTTTTTGGCAGGTTGACTGTTACCTGTAGACTGATCTTTTGTTGTATGTAGTCTTTTCTCCTTCTATAAATTCTTGTTTGGTAGCTTTTCTTATGGGCTGTAGCTATGAGAAGGAGGTTTCTGTCACAACCAGTGTTTTATTGTGTGAACTGTTTTGAGATAAGGTTCTCTGGGAAGTTCAGTTCCTATTTTTAAGGACCTTCATGTATGTGAGAACTGGTGAATTCTGAATTAAAAAATCAGGGTATGTATTTTCTTTATCAGGAAATGTGATTCTTTTAACTGTAGTTAATAGTTCAGTATTGTTCAGGATGTTTCCTTTATGCTTTTGAGCAAACTCTGCATGTAAATGCAAGGACCAACAGGGAATGTGAGACAGACTTCGTCGGGGGCAAAACAGAACCCAGATTTTTCACTTCAGATCACTGTCAGCACATGTGCACGCATGCTCCTAAGACCCAAGTAACTCTTCCATTCTAACCTATGTGTCCCTAAACCACCTGCTTTAGGATTATAATTTTTATTTTGAGAAAATGCAGCACAGGGATGTGCCTGAGGTAATGCAGTAATTATGTGGCAGAGATTGGAAGGTCTGAGATGACTTTAATAGAGATGCTAACAATATTTTTTTTTTTAAGGTTAGTAGAGGAGGCAGAGTCAAGATATACCTACTCTATTGGAATTGGGGCTCTATGGGGAGAGCATATGTTGAGTTATGATAGTACTGTTTCTTTATGGTATAATCTGACCTTTTTCATTCGGCTCAGTTCACGACCAGTCCCAGTCAAAAAAGCCAAGGGATGAGGAAAAGCTCTTGCATTAATATATGCTCAGAAAGGCATTCAGGGTCAGACCTCCTGCTCTCTGGCCCCTTTGACTAGACTTTCAAATACATCATGGCTGCTGTAGAATAAAAGGTGGTATACTCAGCTTTCCAAATGAAACTTTAATACTGTACAAATTGTCCAAAGTTGTTGAAGTAGTACAGGCAAAGTCCTTGAAGCTGTGCAAATTGGTATAATTTTCCAAGTCAACAAAGGTTTGTGGTGTGGTTTCAGTGTGAAAAGTGCTCATAGAACTGGAGACAGGACGGTAGAGATATGACAGGTTAGTGGTGGGATGAACTGCTATGGTTTTAACTAAGAACAGGGAATATTTTTTTTTACAGTCATAAGGGAGTTCTTTTTGGCAGTGTGATTGTAAGGGCAGGGCAAACAAAGTTTATTAGGTTGTAAGCAGGGAGAAATGGGGAGTAGAACTGAGGAACTTGATTCAAAGTTGAATTATGCATTAATACTGCAATTCAAACATGCTTGAGTGAGCAGAGCTGGAGGAATTTGACATGTGCTGATAAGCTACATGTAGCTCATATGCCTTGGGCAATATTTGACTTTGTGGAAACAGTTTTTACCTTTTTTTTAAAGGAATAGTCTGATAAGTATCTGTTGATTTTATAAAATAAAAGTTTGCTCTAGGTGCCATCAGCATCACTAAATAGCTTTGATAAAGCTAAATACAGTCAGACAAAATGTGGATATGTGCATGTGAGTATGCAGTATTTCTAGGGAAGTCATGGTATCCTTAGAAGCAAAGCTTTCATGCAAAATACTTCTCTTGTGCATCAAAATATCTTAATCCAAAAGAAAAGTTAACTAAGAAGCAAGAGAAAAAAGTTAAGGACTGTTATATTAACATGGAAGTTCATATATCTTCTGTTTTCTTTCTCTTACACTTCAATCATAATATAAAGGAAAAAGTACAAAATGTTCTTATAATGTTTCAGTCTAATTCTCTTATATAACCAATGCTTTGTATGTAGTAGTAGCTGTTTATTAATTCATGACACTCATGAATATGTAAAACAAATGTGTGCAAGTAGATCAACTATACATTAGCAAATTCTGTAGATTTGTTTAGTTTTTAACTTCTGTTGATTGTCTTTCTGAGTTCTCTGTGACTCATCACTTGCTCAGCAGTAGGTCTTCTGCTAAGAATATTGATCTTGATTCTATGCTTCTTTTACAAGAAAATGTGATTTATGACTTTGTATTCAATGCAGTACAAACCTGAATTCTGCTGCCTTATGGTGTTTTATGCTAATTAAACACTCCCATGCCACAAGTATAAATGACTACATGATATGCAAGAAAATTCATTTTAAAGACTTGGGATTTGGCTTATCAAAATGTTAACTTGACAGCCACCATTTTATAAGCCTTATGAAAATGGTGAATTTTCTTTGCTTAGTTGATACTTAAAAACATATCATTAGAGTTTGGCTAGAACAACTTTCATTTCAGGGCATAAACTAGAAGAGAAAAGGACTTCAACATTCACCAGTAAGCATAATACTTCATATAACTAGAGATTTAAAAAAAAAAAAGTTTTAGAAAAAGTCAAATTCTAAAGCTGAGATCAATAACATCTCTCAGTATTTTCTGATATGCCCACAGAGCTTTAAAATGAAACTAAATGTGATTTAGCCTAATAAACTCTTGACCTCTGTCATGGTTTAACCCCAGCCAGCAACTAAGCACCACGCAGCTGCTCCCCCCCCCAGTGGGGTGTGGGAAAAAATTGGGAAAAGAAGTGAAACCCGTGGGTTGAGATAAGAACGGTTTAACAGAACTGAAAAGAAGAAACTAATAATGATAACACTAATAAAATGACAACAGTAGTAATAAAAGGATTGGAATGTACAAATGATGCGCAGGGCAACTGCTCACCACCTGCCCACTGACAGCCAGCTAGTCCCTGGGTGGTGATTCCCTGCCCCCACTTCCCAGTTTATATACTAGATGTGACGTCACATGGTATGGAATACCTTGTTGACAGTTTGGGTCAGGTGCCCTGGCTGTGTCCTGTGCCAACTTCTTGTGCCCCTCCAGCTTTCTCGCTAGCTGGGGATGAAAAGCTGAAAAATCCTTGACTTTAGTCTAAACACTAGGTAGCAACAACTGAAAACATCAGTGTTATCAACATTCTTCGCGTACTGAACTCAAAACCTGTACCAGCTACTAGGAAGACAGTTAACTCTATCCCAGCTGAAACTAGGACAATCTCAATTCATTTTCTTAGATTCTTCTTTCTCTGCCTTTGATGTTCTGGCTAAGGTTGTATGGCAGGACCTTGATAGCCTGCCATACCAGTCTTTTCAGCCCTTTTTCTCAGTAGCCAAGCCCTTCATCTCATGTTCTTGTCCGGAAGCAAGACTATTCCTCTAGTTCTGTGTCACTTAAGGGTTTTATTAGTAGTAATGAAGATACCTCTTGTCTGTGTCCCTGCTTTCAGCTGCTACTCTGCTGGATTTAGTGATGGTTTGTGTTACAGTTTCTTTAAACTTAGCTTAAAAGGCTGCTTCAGTGCTCTGTTTCTGTCCTGTGGCCTTTTCTGAATTATGACAGGATCTCTTCATGTCACTTTGCATCATTCCTATATTACTTCCTTTGGCTGGCTGTTTTCTGCTGCCATGCATTTCATTCTACCCAGTTCCTGTCTCTTCTTGCAAGATTTCAGCTTTAGTGTCACATCTTTTGGCTGACCTCTCCCAACTGCACTGTTCTAGCACCTGGCTACTGGCACCTGTTTCATTTTAAATATTTTTGCTAAGGACTCTGTCTCCCCTTTCTCCAGGACAAATAGGAGCACAACTTCTCTGAAAGGTGAATTTTGCTTAGTGGCTGCAAAGTGGCTGCTCTTAAGTATCTTTTCAATGGTATAATTGTTGCTTGGGTAAAAAGTAGGTGACATACAATATTTTGAAAAGAATAATTAAGGTATTTCAGTGACCATAGACAATGGTGCATCTGAAGAGCTTAAAATCTGTTTCTTCTTGTTTGCTTGTGCTTGGGAATAACATGTTAATATATAAAAACATTTTTGATGTTGCTTAATATTTGTCAGCTCTCTGTCCATCACCTGCATGCTGGTGGTAGTCAAAACTCCCCTCAGTAAAGATTAAGAGAATTTCAGTTTTCGGAGGAGTCACTTCACAGGCACAAGTCAACTTCATACCCTTCTCCATCCCTGACAACATGTAGAAGCAGGTGACAACAATCTTCTGGCATTTTCTCCAGAAAGCTGAAAGGCGAGGGAGGTAAACAGAGGTGCTTCAGAAGCATCTGTACAGGCTTTCTGGAAAAATGAAGGGGAGAAGAACCATCATAGGATATAGGGAAGGAGTGCTGGAGGCTGTTGTATACTCAGATTAATAATTTGGGAGTTTTGGTACAGCTGACTTGTATATATGGGAATTGTTTGCATTTGGGCTAAGGTAGACACTAGCAGCTAGTGTCGGGCTCTTTCATGTAAAGACACTGATGCTAAAGATATTGCTCATCTGTGTCTGGTTTTAGCCTTTTGTATAAATTGACCCAAAGAAGACATGCTTGTTGGATGTGTTACTAGGTTCCCTGAAAATCTTAACAGGACATATATGATTTTTTTGAGGTGAGTTGACTATTTAAGTGCCAAATTATTGGTGGTCATACTTACTGGTTTTTTTCATTTTGAAGGTATTGTTGGGAATATTCTAGAAATGTTAGACACTTATGAACATGGGAATTTGAACAGCAATGTGACAGAGGGCTTGTGCAGTGACTGAGAAAGTTTTCTCAAAGCTTCTGTTTGAAGCAAAACAAGTACAGAATCCAACTAACCAGCAGAGGTGGTTTTGAAAGGAACAGGCATCAAATTTAAAAACAAGTGAAGTAGAACTTTTTTAATAAGGAGGACTTTAGAATATTTTGTTAAGTACTAGAGTTTGAACCAACACTGAAATAGTTTCCTGGAAATGCAGTTCATAAGAATCTGTATTGTATTAACTAATGACCAGTAGTCATTTTGGACAATTCCATTAAATTAATTTTTCACAGTAGTGAAAAACCTATTACATGATAAATTTTTTGGACAAGGGACTCATGAGTTGAGCAGCAGAAAGAGTCTGTTTGTTCTCCCTGTTTCCCAGCTTCCAACTCTACCTCCACCTTTCTTATGGGCCTTATCTCTAGGAGATGCCACTGAGTGGTTGAGGGTATAGTACTTTGCTGTCCCAGGCCTCATTTTTCTCTTAATTCCTGACCCATCACCTGTTCTCTCCTTCCAGCCCTATTATCTCTTTTTCATGCCTTATCCTCCTAGGAACCACAGTTGCTTTATTGACACCCTGCTCCTGTGCCATCTCCATGCTCCAGCAGTAAGCTGCTGAGAATGAGCAGCACTGCTGGTTGGAGGGACTAGGGGAGGCATGGTATATTCCACCAACCAAAATTAGGAAGATGATAGTGACATGGGTCCATCAGAGCTAAGCCAGGTTATGTGGGGCAGCACATGACTCCTGTTGCTGATATTTCAGTATTGTGATAGTACTGGTCCCTTGTAACTCTGGTCCTGTCTGATCCTGCCTAGATTTAAAATAGTGGCACATCACTATCCTGCTGCATATTTAAGCTATTGGTGGATAACTGTCTTGATAAGTGTGATCCTGGCAATAGCTAGAAAATGTTTTGATGCCTCCTCAGCTTTTTCTGCAGTAGTATTTTGTAGCCCCCCTTTTCAGATGTTGATTAAATTGACTTTTAAAATTTTTTCTTGCATTTCATGTTACTTAGAATCATCATGACTTGTTTCTGTTTTCAGGTGCTGACTATGAAGGTATCAGTACAGGCTGTGGCAGTGTGGGGGAAAATAGCTCCCTCTCACAGCATCACTGCTATTATGATTACAGATGACCAGCAGACCATAGTTACGGGAAGTCAAGAAGGACAAATATGTCTCTGGGATCTTTCATCAGAATTAAAGGTTTGTGTCCACTGTGCTAAGGTCTGCCAAATAGACAGATTGGAGTTTATCTTTTATTATTAACAGTGGGATTATCCAGACTTGCACTTACTTAGATTAAGTTTTAAAGATAATGTGATATTTGTTATAGGAAACTCATGAAGCAAAAAGTGTTGAAATGCCTATATGAGCAACCAGTTATCTGCAGACTTTGGAAAATTTTTCATAGATTATAATGACCTGTGGATTATATGAGATTGTGTGCTGTGAGTAATAGCAGCAAGTAAACATACACAATTTTAATGATTCCTACTTTGTAAAGTCTTTTTTTTTTTAAATCAATTGCTGAGCATGGCCTGTCATTTAAAGAAAAATGTCTATTTATAAAACCAGAGCTCTCTACCAGGTTAACAATGGAAAACTTTGTAGAAGGATGTAAGAAGTAAGATGAAATACATATTTTTGGTATAATTAAGCTGCAAACCTCCTGGCATATTATTGCTATTGCTTTGAATATTTAATATTTTCCTGAGAATGGAACAGAGTCAAAGCAGTTCCAATTTCTTATTCTGCATTCCTAGAACTATGGTTCTATTCTTTCTGGATCTGGCTGCCCCATATGTGCTCAAATATAGCTTGAAACTTTAGTTTGTACTTTTATGGGGTTACCTTTTTCCATTAAGAACATTGCATGCAGTGAAGCTAATAAAAGGGATTACTTAAATGTGTTGTATGGAACACGTGCTTAAGAGCTTTGCTATATCAATTCCCTACTTCACTCTGCCACTTCTGCTGCATGTTGTAGGGTGAAGGCCAGAGATATTCTGCACGTTGCCAGTTTTATACAATTTGATGCTCAGTACATTCTTCAGAAGGTGCAATTTTTAGACTACAGTGAATACAAAGACTGTACTTCATGCAAACTGCATAATCCATCCACATCTTTGTACATTCCAGAAACATGATGGAAGAACATAAGAATATAAAGCACATTGATAATTACTCATTATTAACAACATCTGCAAGTCATTCTCTTGCTTTTAGATCTCCTTAGTTTATACAGAAAATGTTTAAGTTAAACCATTGTATTATTCTCCTAGATTTCATCTAAAGAAATTCTCTTTGGCCACACTGCTTCTGTAACCTGTTTGGCAAAAGCAAGAGAGTTTGAGAAACAACCATATGTAGTAAGTGCTACTGAAAATGGGTAGGTAACTGAATATTCAATTATTCATTTCTTAAGTCATGAAACGTATGGCAGGTGTAGGGCAGATTATGCATTTGGCAGAAGGTTTTTAATCCACTTCTTCCATGATATGAAAAGGATAGCAGCTACTTAGGATAATGACTGTATTGCTTATATACAATAGTCAACTAAGAGCTCATCTTTTGGACAACAGAAGGGTTTGGCCAATTCAGATATCCAGTTAGTCAGGAGAATGAATTGTTCAGAGGGTCAGCTAGGCCCCATTCAGAGGAAGAATAATGGGCTATTGGAGGGAATCAGCAGGTTCAGAAGCATTTTAATATCATGGTGCTTTTTTCTGTTCCTTCCTGAGCTCAGTCTTGAGAATTGAATCAGTAGAGGAGGCTAATGTACTGTGATCCAGGTTATGCTTGCTCAGTGAGTACATATGGAAGCATAGAAAAGACTGCCCTTGAATAAAAGGCATATATGTTCCTTGTGTCTGTTTAAATCTGACTTGCTGTTCTGGAGTACATCCTGTTAAGAGGCTCCTGATCTCCATCCATCTCTCTCCCCCATCCAACTGGGGCAGGGGGGGATGTGAGTGAGTGGCTGTGTGGTGCTTAGTTGCCAGCTGGGGTTAAACCATGACACTCCTATGTGTTTCTTGTGACTTGACCCATCACTTGAGTCAAACTGATTTCTGCAGTTCTGCTAGGTTAGCATTCAAGAATTTTTTTCTCTCTGAATATTTGATAATCTTTTCAGCTGGGTTCTGAAGCCCATCTGTTCAGTATTTCAGCTGTTGAAAGTAGTTAGGGCTAGCTTCTTACTTCCTTAAGGGCTTTTCTTAAACAGTTTTGTCTTGCTGCTAAATGATATTCTCCTCACTTTGGGTTCATCTTTTCCAATCGACTGTTAAAACCTCTTCCCATGAAGAGTTCCTGTCAGTTGCCCTTCTCCAAGCTATACCTTTCAGCACCTCAAGGTATCACTTTCTCACTGAGGAGCTTGTTTATCCTTTCCAGCTCCTAGGATGTCTGTCTGATTCTCTCACTCAATCATAAGGGATAACTTGAAGAAACTGGTTCAGGCCTCTTAATCTTCAAAGGTTAGACTGTCCCACTGGACAGGTAGTGGTAAACAGTTCTGGTTGTTATGTGCGGAAAGGAGGGTGAGAAGTCTGCAGAACTAGTTTTGTATTGGCCTTCTGCAATTCTAATCAAGGCTTCAGGGGTGAAACTGTTTTTCATCTTAATTCTGAAGTTCTGTTGGTGCAGTAATATTTCCAGATCATACTGGGAGAAAAGATACTGTATTTCCAAAAAGTTGGGGTGAAAAGCACTGAACAGAGGAGGGTTTTGCTATAGATATACCATACAGAGATGTTCATATCCTCAAGGTTCTGCCTCTGAAGGGATCATTGGGCTTGCTCGGAAAGTGTATAGGTAGGACTGAATAGTATTCTGGCCCCTTTAAATGTTCACTTTTACCAAACTACTGCTGACTTCTCATCTGTATTGCATAAGGGAAAAGCATCCATCACTGATCCCTGGAAGGTTGCAACATGAAGTTGAGATAATTACAAATAGGAAGCCTCATCTTCAGGAGATGCAGGGTTTGTTGAACTGTATTTTCTGGCTTGTGAATCATTTGCTTCTGGCATTTTCAAGCTTCCATCTCCTTCTATTGGGTGTGGAAGAAATTGTGTGGAAGATGATACTCTCCCCCCATCCCACTTCAAAAAATCTCTTGAATGTTTGTATAACTGATTTATCCCAGAAGTATGAGTATTGAACAGTATTTTTGTACTTTTTTAAAATATGGAAATCTAAATTAATCCATAATGATTCAGAAGTTTTCACTGGTGTCCTGTGTGTGTACATAGCATATCCTGTAGGACAGGTTTGTCAACATGTGGTATCACTCATTAGTACATACAGTAAATGAAGTGCAACATGCAGAAGCTGAAGTTATATTCTGGTCTCATTTCTGCATGTTTGCATGTATGTATCACAATGTAGCTAAAGCAGTAAAGTTGTCATCCTAATATAAACAAGGAAAAAATCACTGCCTTGAAATGTTTAACAAACAGCATAAGCAGTCTAAGTTATGACTTTTGGTCTACCAACTCTGCTACACTACAGATGTATAGATTTCACTGCTTTTGCTCAGCTGGAAAATATAAATTAAGTAATATTTTTAGATTATCATAAAATGTGAAAGTGTGTAGATTTAAAAGGTAAATCACTAAGTAGTATTTCTTAATATAATAAAATATTTTTCCTGAATGTGTTCATTAAGTCCTCATACAGAAAATGTCTTAGAATGTAATTTCAGAAATAATGAAGTTATTCTTTCAACTGTGGAAATAATGTTTGCTGTTTCAATGAAATCTAAAAGATCAAGTTTAACATTCAGTTGCTGACCTATGACAACATACCTCATACAACCTGGTTTACAACATTTAATTTGATTGTGTTTCTGTTGTACTCTAGTCCCATATCATGTTGAATGTCTAAATGAGGAAGACTGCCTAACGCGTCTTTCTCAAACGTTAACCTTAAATGTAATTAAGTGTAGGTAGAATGTTGCAGGCATTTAGGTTGGCGAGGCAAGTGCTGTATCAATAACAGATTTCAGGAATAGCCTCATGGTGGCACTGTTTCTTCTCAACAGAAATTGCACTTCCTCTCAAGAACTGAAGTCTGATGCGGCAGAAGATGCATTATGTTTTTCAAAACGTGTGGTTTAAGTTCGGTGAAATGAATCATTTTCAGGAGGATGTAGTTCCTATGACAGATAGTTACAGTGATGTGTTGACGAGCTGTAATGGCAGTATACCTACAATTTGTTGTAGACCAGAGTTGGCCTTAAAGTCAGTTTTGTTGCAAGGCAGCAAGCAGGGTGTAATTACCAAAACAAAAAGAAACAGATACTGTATGTCATCCCCTGCTAATGACCACAACATTTTCTTACCCAGTAATCTGTAACAAAAAGCTACATAAACGACCAGACTGTACTTAACTACAGCAGTAAAGAAAAACTTGGTGGCACAAAATTATTCCAGCCAATTGAGTGGAAATGACAGAGACTAATATGAAGTTATCTTTGGCAGGGAGATGTGTGTTTGGAATGTCAGTAGTGGACAGTGCATTGTGAACACAAAGGTTCCTTATAGGCACACAGCAATCTGTGTAAGTATAGCAACTTTTCATGGAATATCTCTGTTCATTACAAAAGGAGTTTTGCTTTATTAACATATTTTTGGGGAACATACAATTTTAAATGTGTAACTCAATAGGAGAAAAAAGCCCTGTTGCAATATAAGTAGTTTTATATCTGTTATTTTTCCTTTTTTGACTTCCTTCTAAGAAAAGAACTGAGACTTTTATGTTTCTCTGAATTCTTTAAATCAAACTGATTCTTTTTTAAGTTGAAAATGTCTGGAATGCAGTATCAGTTAACTTACTGTAAAGCTTGGGCATCGAGTAGCAAAGTGAAACTGTCTTAATCTTTACTCTTGTCCTGTGTTAAAATTGCGTGGAAACTTCAAGTTTAATGTTGGCTTTTTGGTGACGTATTTTAGAAGTACAAGCAACCTAGCCAAACATTGTGAGACAGTCTGCTGAAGATTTTATTTTTAAATGTTTGAAAGGTTTTGATGCCTAACTGCTGACCTCCAAAAGACTGCTCTGCCCCACTTCCAAAAATACACTTTCATTCATTGCAGAACTCGGGACAGATCACTTATTTTCAGAGGCCAAATTGCTTTAAATATTACTTCAGATAATTTCAAATGTCTGATTTGAACTATATCCAGGTACACTAAGTATCTAGATGTTTGAGTATGAGGGTGTGTTTGAAATACACGTGTGTATATGATTGAGAACCCCAACATGTATGGATTTGATTCAGAGATATGGCTTATTTCTGGATATATTAGTAGAAGAGCAGCTCAGGGCTCCTAGGTTACTTAAAATGCTGTTTTTCTTCATTGAGGAAGTCTAGGGTGGAACTAAGCCTCCAAATGATGGAAATCTGAGCCCTCATGAGACTCGAACTACGGTCAAATTCAGAGTCCAAATGTTTTAAAGCTTCCAGAAGAAAACACTGTTTTGGTTGACAGATGATTTCAAACACATTTGGGTAAATTACCAAATAAAAATTAAAGAACAACTTCTTAATATATTATTTTTACATCTACACACACACATATATATGTAGATCTAAAAAAGCATAGATTGTGAAGAAGTTATTCTTCCATAATTTTTGTGTATATGTTTAAAGCATATATATTCTTTTTACATATGGATGTATATACACACACAAAACAATACTTCAGTCATAATGTAATAGAGGTGTGGTATGATCTGCTTTGTGGTATTGCTTAATTAGATTTTAATAGTTAAGGTTATGGAGGAGTTCTGCGGAGAAGTAGGCAGATCTGGCCTAGCTGATTATCTGACAATCTGTACATTTTTCTGGAGAGCAGTGGCAGAATCTTCATTCTTATCCTTCAAGTAGGAAAAGCAAATGCTAATAGAGGAGAAGTAACAATTTTCTAAAAGTGAGCTAAACCTAACTTTGGTTACATAATGATTTTTGTTCTGTAACTTGGACAAGATGGCTAAAGGAAAATAGGAACATCTAACAGGAAAACTTTTTTAGGAAAAAGAATAGATGTCTCTAGCAGGGGAAGCTATTCTTCAGATATTTATAATAAACTGATTTTTTGGTGAGGGGTTTTTGGGTGTTGTTTTTTTTTATGGTGTTTTTTGTTTTGTTGTAGATTTTTTTGTTGTTCTATGGGGAATGATTGCTTGTGGCATAGTAGCACCAGAGAGAATATAATTTCCTACAGAATGTTATTGTCTGGGAGGTTTAGTGCACACTGATTTTAATAGCATCACCATCTAAAATTGTTGCTTTTTTTTAGTTAATGTTTTAGTAGGTTTTAATTAAGCTGCTAACCTCTCTGGTCTAGTAGGTTCCTTTTGTTCAGCGTAGATGATTCAGCTCTAAATGGCAGATGTCAAGTAGTGCAAACTGAATATTTGCCATTTGAAATGAAGTTTAACACCAGGGTCAACTCTTAACTATTTGTAGATCTTAACCAGTGTGGGATTTTCTTAGAGGACTAACTGACTATACATATCTTCCAGTTCAAACGTAATTTGAGAGTAACAGTAATTACAAATCATTCCTACTGCTAAGCATTTCTGCCTCTGATTATTCATAATATCTGTGGTAATACTTATCTTATT
Organism: Haliaeetus leucocephalus; assembly: GCF_000737465.1. Taxonomy (NCBI): domain Eukaryota; kingdom Metazoa; phylum Chordata; class Aves; order Accipitriformes; family Accipitridae; genus Haliaeetus; species Haliaeetus leucocephalus. Next base: position 9,602,848 of record NW_010972775.1, read on the forward strand.
CCCAGTTATTTCTGCTTCTTTTGTTTTCAGACTTCAATTTGTTAACTGATAGACCAAGAATTATTATCTAAGCAAAACAATGTACAGAGAACTTGTAGTATATGAGGCACAACTTTGTGGGTCTATCTGATATTTTCCTTTGACAACATGATTGTTTCCTTTACTTTAAGGATCATCTTTACTTGTAAATTCCATTTGAGGTGGCTGCTTATGCATTTATAGCAATTATGTGTACAATTAAGGATAGATATTACACACAATGCAAATGTCCTCGCACATATAAAACACCTAGCAAAAAGGAAATCTTCATAGTCACTCTGCACTGCTGTCATCTCTGTTCCTGAGTACTTTGCTATGTGTCTGGTTTTTTTCTTTACATGATTGTTGAGAAAGAACGAATCTTCTGAACACGAGGCATTTAATGTCAAAATGAAGAATATCTCATGGAGTAGAAATTCTTCCTGCAAAACAATGGAGAAATCATTATGAAAAAAATAATTATGAATCTTCTGCATTTTCACCTGATATTTTTCATCTTTACCTGTTGATAACTGGAGCTTTATCAAATGTTTGGAGAGAGATGAGGCCTCTCAGAAACAAGTCCCAAACTGTTTAGCAATCTATAATGAAAATTAACACCCTGATTGCTTGCAAAAAATCCTAATATTTAGGCAGCGCAGATACTGCTTTCAGTATGAAGCACCTCTTACTAAGCTGTATGCCTATATTAAATTGTTATAAGTGTATGTGAAATGCTTGTGTCACTAGCAAAATTGTGTATGGTCTCACATGCAGTAGATTTTCAGTGATGCTACAAGTGTTGATTATAATTCCAAGTATGACATGCTTAATGTGAAAAACATGCATGCCCATTTGTGTAGCTCTGTATGCTGACTCTCTTCTTTCTGCTTGTACAGTATTACCATTGCTCATTCCGAATGACAGGTGAAGGCTGGCTTCTTTGTTGTGGAGAATATCAAGATGTTCTTATTATTGATGCTAAGACTTTGGGTGTTCTTCACACTTTATCATCATCTCAGTCTTCTGATTGGATAAATTGTATGTGTATCATACACTCTGCAAGAGTTCAAGGTATACATTGTAGATGTATTTATGTAGGCCAATTAAATTGGGATAAAATATTTCTGTATAGATAGTACAATCCTACTAGGTTTAATATCTAATCATGTTTTACAGAGCTGTTACGTATGAGATGTTAACATTTCACTGACAGCACCTAAGAAAGGTTTTGTTTTGTTTTTTTTAATACTCCTAAATGTTCATTATGTTTCATTTAATATGTTTCTTAAAGAGAAAGACAAGCAGCTTCTACACTGGTTGTAAGCAGCTCATTTCTTAGATATAAGTACAAATTAATTTTGTAGTATCAGGGAAATTAAAGGCACAAACCCACTATTCTGTGCCTTCTATTGAAGTACATCTGATAGAACAAAATTATTATTCACTGTTTGCTTGCATGTTTTGTATTTCTGTATACCAGTTAGTTATTTTTGTGTAAAATTAATATTTCATCTAAACAGCGTCCTGCAGAATCCATGTTGTAGTGCTGTATAGAACACCAGTGTCTATGCCAAGGTTCTCTTTTGGTGTTAGGCGCTGTTTGAACTTGGTTTCAAGTTGACTATCTCACTGTTAACTCTTCACAGAAGACTCATTGGTGGCAGTGTCTGTAACTGGAGTCCTTAAAGTGTGGGACCTATCTTCATCTTTGAATAGCATACAGGTCAGTTTGTATGAGGTGTGAAACAGCAATTTGAATGATAACATGAATGTAGTAATATCCTCAAGTAAAGGACACATTGAAGCAGAATATGAGTAAAGTAGAATCTTCTGGATATGTATTAAAGAGAATTGATTAATTTTGTCACCATTGTGAAAACACACCTTCATATTGCTATTTAAAATTAGTTGGGCCATTGGACAGCTCTTGCCTTGAAAACTGCTATGTCTTTTGCCCAGGCTTTTTGTCTTTCCATATTCTATGATGCTGAAATTTAGTCCTTTCCTGCTGTCCTGATAATGTCACTCCATTCTTTGAACCCCTTCACTCTGTCCTTTAAACTCAAAGCTCTTCAAAACTGGCCTTTGTACTCTCTCTTCACCCTTGTTACTTTCTTCAAAATGGTTCTTTAGACTTTGTTTTCCTCTGTCTGCCTTCCACAATGCTGTCTTCACTTGGAAAAGACTCTTGCTGTGTCAAGTACCCTATTTTTTTTCATCTTCAAACTCACTTATTCTGTGCAACTTTTCTGTGTTAATATTCTCAGCAGCTGTCACTTGACATGCACAAGTGTTAGAATGAATTGGAATACAATGTGTTGTGTTTGAATTAAACTGAGAGCTAGATTCACAAATGGGACTTCAGTATTACAGCTAAGTACTATGAATCATCAACAGAAATGGTGAAATGTCAACAGTCTTCTCTGAATATTTGTAATACATTACCACCTTGCTCGACAAACTGTAGAGCATGCCACAGCACTACTTGTTAATGGGTAGAATCAGGCCCCTCAAGACAGTCTGTCAAGTTAGATACTGCACTGGTGTTTTTGTGATGTGTTTGGTTTATCTGCAATGTTTTTTTTTTGGGGGGGGGGGGGTCTTTTCAACATTCCTAGGGCAAAAAGTACTGTCATGCTGTAGAAATTCTGGGGACTGTAACAAATGATTACAGACATCAGAGAAGCATATATGATATGGTGCCATCCTTTTACTGCCTGGGGCCTTCTTTCGAAGAAAGGAGGAGGGCAGCGTTAGTAACAATCCAACTACTTGTTATTTTAAAGAGCAGTGTTTTAATAAATATTGTTGGATTTAATTGGAATGAATTGGAGCTCAAGGTGTAGTGAGATAATGGCTTGCAGTTTGATAGCTATGATTCCATGAGCAGCATGCCCCTTCTTTGAGAGGTTTTGATACTGTTGGTATCTTTCAAAACAGAAAACATCAGTTTTCAGTGGTTTAATCAATAATTAATAAAGACAATTCTGATATAATAATTTTGAGCATGAGGGCCTTTAAGTCTGATATTCACCCAAAAAGGGGTGAAAATACATATATTTTTTAAACCATCTGTACATTCAGCAATACAAAACTAAGAAAATGTATTACTTTTCCACTACTTTTTAGAGGTGTTAAGGTCAAACAAGACATATGACAACACCATATGTCTCAGACTGTCTTGGTTGCAACAAGGATGAGTGGGAAGGCAGAATATTCATCAGCCATTCTAAATCTGATACTGTCAGTTGATAGGTTGTAGCTATTTTGACTGAAGAATACTTAGCAGGTGTTATTACAGGACATGCTATCTATGACCTGCCTTTAGTCCTTCTCCATATTCATTATCACTTCTAAGTGAGATCAAGGTCTGAGACATGCTGAATATCTTCTGTTATACATGGTACTTGTGAGCCCTGCTGTCTTCCTATCTCGCTTCTAATTAAGAATTACATGTTGCTTTTCATTTTGACAGTGTATGTTAAAGTTATTTTCAGTGGTTTGTTTCTATTCTAAAAGTAAAAGCTCAAATATCTAGAATAAATCTTATGGCTTTTTTCCCCCTGCTATAAAGGAGAGACAAAGTGTGTGTGAGAAGGAATCAAAATCTCTGGACTGTATAAATTGTCAAGCAGTACGGTTTTGTACTTACACGAAAAGGCTCCTTCTAGTTGTGTTCTCCACATGCTGGCAGGTACATTATTGAATGTTATACTTTCTTTTTAATTTTGTTAATAATTTTGAAAAGCTAATGTGATTTTTTACATGCAGATACTTGTTTTTCTCTGCAGCTTAAAGAAAATTTGTTCACTAATTGTCAGATATAATAGCCTGCTGTATCCCTTTTCTGCTTAACTGCCTGAATGAGATGAAGTGTTTATTTTTTATTAATGTATTTCTGCTTTAAAAGTTTAACATGAAATTGGCTGGCTAGAAAGGGGATTACTTTAAATATTAGTCTTAGAGTACTGGTTGTGTTATAGTCCCCTCCACAGTGCATTTTAAAAGGAGAGAAAGATGAACAAAAACTGTTTAAGTATGACCGAAGTAATCACAGTTGGCAAGTCCTCAGTACCAGGGGCCTTTGTTCTATCAGAGCCAATAGCCTGGGTTCTGCTAATAGAAGCCACCAAAACTAAAGACCCCAGACTATATAACTTTTCATTGTAGCAGTAAGAAAATAAATGCATTGTGTAATTACTGAAACTGTTATTAGTTTATTTTAAATTTTAGTTAAACTGAACTTTATTGTAAAAATTCTGTATTTTTTTTTCCCAGTGTTATGACATTCATCTTAAAATAATCCTGAGCTATTAGTGCGACATATGTACCTGATCCAAACGCCTCTGCTGGGGGGGGATTGGGGAGCGGTGGTGCAGAAATTTCACATACACTTGAAGTCAGCTTTGAATAATACAATTGTAGGGTATCCTTGAGATTCTCTTCGGCTATTTAAATAAGTCTGTACAAAAGTATTTATAAAGAAATTCCATGTATAGAATGAATAGGCTTTTCAGGGGAAAAAAAAAATCTGTGTAACATATATTGTTTTCTATTCATTTCTATAATGTTTTTCTACAAGAGGTGCATGTTTCTTGTAGTATATCTACTTGAAGCAGTAAGATATAAGTATTCAAATGCATAATAGTGTTATAAATACATAAGTCACAATGGATTTTCAACTTCTAAGTTTCAATGAATATACAGCTTTAAAATGCGTTTAAAAACAAAAATGTGGCTATGAATACTCTCTCCATGAGGCCACTAGGAATGTGAACAAGCAGACAATATCCTAGGTTGCCCTAGTCGTATCCTGTTTCAGCTTAAAATGGTGAAGGTCAGAGGAAGCTAAGAAGTCATAATTTTCTTGCAAGCAAAGGGGATTATATGTTCTTTGCTTTCAAATAATTTGAAAAAAATCTCTGCTGCTCCCCAAAGAGGTAAAGAGAAAATCTGCTTTAAGATATGTGCTGTGATTATGCCAGCAGATCATCTTTTAAAGAATAGACAGAAGCATTTATAGCTTCTATCAAAGTCTTCAGTGTCATATTTATATGCTAAATTCATTATCTACCTCTTTATAAGAAATTAATAGTCCAGTAAATATTAATAATGAATGCAAGGCAAAACAAAGTAAATCCCATCCAAAATCCCCCAATATAACAGAAGGCTCTAATGCTGTTTTTTTTATTGTCGGTTTCTTTATCTTCAAAATACATGGTTTGATTCTGACTTTGTGGTAGTTTGATAGTATGAAGACTGCTTTGGCTTTAAAGGAGGTAGTCAAGCTAATGTTCTACTTATTGATCTATTGCCCCAACCCAGCGTGAATTAAAATGAATGTTTCAGTACTGTTTGTTTATATTTTATTGTTTTTCTGAGCTTAGGTCTATGATTACTGTGATTTTGCCTTGCTTTGTACTGAGTTCTGTAAAAGTGGTCAGTGCTTTGCTGGTGGAGAAGTACTAGCAGCTTACAGACTTATCATCTGGACAGAAGATGGCCACAGTTACATCTACCAGCTGCTAAACAGGTGGGCTCAGATGGGAAATTCACACAAAAAGTTCAGGTACAAGATGAACTTTGGGAGGTTTATTATGGAAAATCTCTGCATGTTGCAAATGATCAAAAACCAGAACAAAACCACTTTGGCACTCAAAGATTTACCCTGAGTTTGACAGCCCTCAGTCTTTGTTTGACACAGCAGGAGACATAGGAATAAGATTAGCTGTGTAGAACTTGGGCAGCTGGTCCTGTGATTTCAAAAAGTAGCTTGTAATTACTTATTCGGTAACTTTTAATTGAACTTGTGAATCTTGAATGTTACTGTTCTGCTTTCTAAAAAATATGACTTTCTAAAGCTTTTAATTTTTTTCCACATTATGCAGCGGGCTTTCTAAAAGCACATATCCTGCTGATGGGAAGGTGCTGAAAGAAACTGTTTATCCTCATTTACTCTGCATCACTGGTGTGAAGGAAAATAAGGTAAATTCATAAAGGTTTACAGTGAGCTTCAAAAGTTCATTCATTATTTGTTTGCAATTACCTGAATGATACCTAAAAAAATTGCTGAATTCATCAACAAATTTAATTGTTCTATGAAAACAGTGAGTAAGACTTATTCCTTAATTTTAAAATTTTACTTACAAACTTGGAGATGCTCATAGCATATTTTTGTCTTAAATTCTGGCAATATTTACCTTTTTCACAGGGGAAAAAAATTCCTGTTTTTTCAGCTATAGATAGGCTAATTGTTGAAGTGAATTTTTTCTTTCTAATTTTGGCAAAAAAAGGGAGGGCTTTTTTTAAGTTAAAGGTGGTCTAAAATAGGTTTTACTTCCAAATATGTAAAAAAAAAAAACCCAAAACCAAAAACCACAAAATGCAAAACAAACAAGAAAAAGGCCAACCCACAATCAAAATGTAAGTTGCTTAGTTCTTGTTTTATTAATATATGTATGTTTTGGTGTAACTACATAAATAGATTGTTTCCTATGTGTACCAATCCTAAATTGAAGGGAATTGAAGCTGTGACATTTTATCCAGAATACTGTTATCTTGAGCCTTCAGAGGCATAATCACATGCCAAACTTCTTAGACTGTGAGCAGACTGACAGTACCCACAGTGCATAAAATTAGACACATGTGACTCTTCAGAACCATGGTCTCGGCTTGAAGAAGCCTCTAAGGTTAAGAAAAGAGGAAGCTAAAAAAGTAAGTGAAGTAAGTGATCTTTATAATTCTGATTGAGAATTCATGTTTAGCAGAGCATGTCACACCAGTTTCAAATTTAGAAGTTACTGCTTAGACAGAGTAGTTTAAGTCACTCAGCTATGCTGGAAAAACTGCATCTTGACTCACTTTGAGTAGTTCTTTGTGTAATGACAAAGAAACAGGTAAGGAGAAACAGTTGATTTAAAAAGTAGAAAATTGATTAGAATCAGGAAGTAGGAAAAAAATCAGATCTGTGGCAGGGGTTCTTACTTTGGCAAAAATGGAACCAGAACAAATGTAACAATTTTCTGTGTAGCTTTGGTTCTAGTTTTGTTGCTAACTCTCATTGCTACTATTGTTTATGAAATAGTAATCGTTGGAAGATGAGGATTTAATTCCTGCTTGCAGTTGGATTAGTTTTCGATGTGTATTTGAATGAGAGTTCAAGCAGGTCTTCAAAGATTTTCTGGAGATATGCAAGGGAGACATGCTTTGATTTGTACAAGACTAGAAACACTGTCAAATATATACCTACATGAGGTTTTCTAGTGTTCTTTTTACTTTCTGTTGACAACTATAGGCTCTTAGAAAGCATTTTTGTCGCATACTCTTGCAATGCCTGACAGATTTAATTGTAAGTTGAAGGGCAATAGCACAAGCCATTCAGCTTTTTCCCCAAATGCTCTGATCTAAAATCAGATAGGATAACTACTGAAGGATGCCAAGAAGTGAGATGATATGAGGGAAAAGAAATAGCCAAAACATATGGCTTAGCAAATAATAGGATTACAGTAGTGGTAGGAAGCTCATATATGCTTCCCCCAAAACATATGCATTTTTTTAAATAATGTCACCTGCCCTTTTCTAATCTCTGCTTTAATATTCACCTTACTACCTGAATAATTTTTATAGGAGACTTGAGACAACTGCATGTGTGATGATGTGTTTTGATCTCCATTTTTGATTATAAACTGAACCACATTACAGTACAATTGCTTATTGTGGAATCTACTCCCAAACTTCAATGTTGTAAATAAAATGTATCCAACGTATGGGCATGTTATTAAAATGTCTTGAAGGAGCAAGCAGTGAAGCTGTGTCTACACTATCAAAGCAAAGTTGATGCATGGAACAAACCAGTTTGTGCTGATGACATTTCATCCACACTATCTACAGGACAGGGTGTGCTTCTGGGTTTTTTTGGTGTGGGTGTGTTTGTGTGCTCCTGCACACATCTCCCAGTTTAATGCAAAAAGAATCCTGATTTGGTGCTCCAAGACAGCTCCACAACACAAACCTAAGCATTCACTTCCAAAGTACGCACCTGGTGTAAACTCAAACATACTAATGTAGACATGCCTGGAGATGCCTAATTTCTTTACTTTTGCAAGAGTTTTGAGCAACTAGAAGCTTCCCCTTAGACACCTCACCTGTTTCTAATAGTTTGATATTTGAGAATGAAGCTTATGTTACAACTAAACAGGATGTTATTGGCAAGTTACCAATAGATTATCGTGTAGTTTGGCTGTTACTGATTTGGTGATATAGAATTATCTGTGGTGTTATACCTACAGGCAAAGAAAAGCTATAGACTTTTAGTCTTCATGGGAGAATAAAAACATGGTGTTTGAGAAAACATACTGCAGTAAGTGTACTGCACTGACTAAATGAAACTAGGTAGATGTCACTAAGTCTGTTTATCAATGATATTATAGCTCTGTAGTGTCTAACTTTTTCCAGATGAGTGAATGATAGTGTTATAGACTGTTACCTATGTAAAAGCATAGTTCTTACCTTTCATTAGTTGTAGTAATTTAAGCTATCATGATTGAAACTCTACTGAATTTGTTTTCATGTGAAGATTATCAATGCTGCCTTTTTTTTTTAATATGTTGGTGATACTATTGATAGGTTCTCTATTAGAGACAGTAAACTTAGGGACCTCTCCCATTCCACTCTTCCATTTGGGATGTAGGCTTAGCCAAGGATACTGGCAAAGCAGAGGTGATCTTTAAGAGGCTTGCACCGGGCAGAGTAGACCTGGTCTGAGCAGAACTTAGTGACAGGTGAGGGTTCAACCTTTTTGTTTTGTATTTCTACATCTTTTTTTTTACATTAAAACTTTCAATTTGCAATTAATTATTACATTATTTTATCACCTCTTTCATATCAGAATATTGATTTACTTTTGGTTTTGGCAGAGTTTTCCTTTTGTCATGGGCTTCATGAATGAAAGAAAGGAGCCGTTCTATAAGGTTCTTTTTTCTGGTGAAGCTTCAGGAAGGATCACTTTATGGCATGTTCCTGATGTCCCTGTGTCAACATTTGACGGTTCACCAAAAGGTTTGGCAATTCTGTGCCCTTGATGCTCTCTCTTTCATTATGTCTTTAAGGCAATTTTCATGAAAACTTACTTGTGAAAATATTTTCACACTGGAAAGTGATGCTCATTCATTCATTGTGTGGTGATTGCCTGTAGTTAGAAGCAGCAAGACACTGAGATGAGTGTCTAGAAATTCTTCACGGAACTGAACATATAAATGTTCCTATTTCTTTACCATCTGTCCATAAATGCTTCTCTGCCAAATATCATGAACATTTACTTAGTTGGTCCTGCTTATGGTTGTTCATAAGGAGGCATAAAAGAAAGGATTTATTGGGATGTGATCTGGTGTTGAAATAGCAACTGCTGACTTTCCATCCCTAGGCTGCAGAAAGGATAAGTTAGGGGAAGTGATGAAGAGATGAAAACACATATTTTTATTTGTTTGGACTTCTATTTTAGTTTGAATAAAAAAATAAAGAATTCCTGACTTTTTCCCCCCACCCTCTAGAGATCCCAATTACAGCAACATGGACTCTTCAGGACAATTTTGATAACCATTCAATGTCAGAGGGCATTATTGCTCATCTTGGTACATCTAAAGATGGAATCGAAAGTGCAGTTGTCAGTTCCTCTGTATACATACCCAGTCTCGATAAGCTCGTGTGTGGATGTGAAAACGGGAAAATTTTTGTAACACTAGGTTTAAAAACTGCAAGAGCAAGACTTTTAGAAAACATCTCTCTGCTGAAAGGTAAGTTTTAACAATTTTGTTCAAATTCATCTCAATAAAGCACAGAAGTCTGCATAGTTCTGACATCCCCCTCCAGTGAATCCCTATAGAAATTCTCTGAAAAATAGGGGTGATGGGCAGGGATTGAATGAGGAAAATGGAAGATTATGATATTCTTTCTCCCTCTGTAGCTGATCTATCAGACAGTAGCTTAGTACTACCAAGGTGCTTTGCGCTGTTAAGAGTCCTGGAATGGCTGTGGGGATGACGTCACCTGAAAGTTAGATATGTGGGATGTCACGATATGGGCAGTAGTAATCTTTGTCATTTTCCCTCTAAAAGATCATTCTGCTGAAGGAATAAAGAGGATACATCTTGGTAGATGAAGCGCAGAGTGCAGACCTTTGTCTCCCCCTTTTAGGAACATGTCCAGAATTCTTTGATCCCCTGTAATGGATTGTTGTATTTAGTCTTTTGAATCTCCTGACTTTTATCAAATGTACTGTAAAATATGGAACCCCTATTCTTAAAGAACAGAAATAATTTAGGTACCATCTTGTTTCAGATAACCTACCTTATAAGGTTCTGAATGGTCATAGTAGCAGAGTCACTTGTTTACTTTATCCACATGATAAATCAGTAAGATTTGATCCAAGCTGGCTGTTATCAGGGGGCCAGGATTCTTTCGTGATCTGCTGGGATATATTTACTGGAGGCATCTTACACCAATTTAGTCTGCAGTCTGGTCCGGTGACAGAGCTATTGCGATCTCCAGAAAACTACAGAGTAAGTAAAAGCATAATAAATGATGTCTCCAAAAAAACCCCACAACTCTATATACATGTGTGTGTACATATATATGAGAGAAAAAACTATCTGGCAATACTTTTATGCTGCAGCACTTTTTCCTTAATTTGCATTCACTTAATTGTCATCTTTGGAAGTTGCTTTTAATTTCAGGAGGTTGATTTCTTGTTAGACTGTAACTTAAGTGATTCAGAAAAATGACCCTAAACTAGTGACATTAAATTGAAGCTCTTAATGTTCTATTCACCGTTTTTATTAACATGATTATCAGTTTATATGTTCATCTGATTATCTCCTAACTTCTGAAGTTGAAAAGTGTAATCAGTAAGGCTAGGGATTTGAACATAGTAAGATAAGGTTTGGACCAATAGTATTTCAGTTTAAATGTGTATGCTTGATTTTGGTTCCTGACACATCCTTGTGGTCCTTTGCATGTATGCTTTTGTGTTTTGAGATTTAGAATAATTTCATATATTCTCTTTTGAAGTGAATTTTGAAGTAAAAAATTTAGAAGATGGTTTACTGTACTGAATGCTCTATGAAATTTTGTTGAACAAATTCTGTCCCCATTGTATCCCATGGGTCTGGGATTTCTTCTTTTTCCTCTTAAAAAGCCTGTGAAGACATATTTGATACTTATGGTTGACTCGGATTTCACTTACATGCTAATGTTACGTAGTCCAAAAGATGTTTTGCAATGGCATAAGTTCTTAATGCTTGTAAGGCTCCCTTTAGCCCTTTTTCTGGAAACTAGGTAGGATTTAATGCCTGCTTGGGTGGTGTTTCAGTTTTCTTCATGGGGCTGAATTTTTCCATACTGTGAATTCCTTCGTGTGTCACCAAAAATTGCTTGCAGGAAGGGAAGACCTTGGAGAATCAGATCCATACAGTGTGAAATGAAATCGTAACATACCCAATTTTTTGTTAGAAATACATTGCCCTTGGCTTTTGTGTCATAAGACCTGACGTAATTTTATATCACACAAACAGCAGTTTGGTTTAAGGTAATTTTTCACTACTTTTCTAGGACAACTGCTACTGTATATTTGGCTATATAATTGCTGCTTTGATAGGCAAGTATTGTGAATAAATGGTATTTAAATTATTTTTTAAAAAAATTGAAAAAATCAGTGAAAACTTTGTTTTCCTGTCAGGAGATCACTTGTTTTTAACAGGCTAGCATATACAAGTCGGAGAAGTAGGCTGAAATGAAACATGATTTTCTAAAATTAGTATGTTTTGGGAAAGAAATCACTGGACAACTTTTACCAGGCTTGTTAAAATGATGTGGTTATGACTCTGATTACAGTGAACCTAAAGTTCCTTCTGTTTTGCAGTTAAAAGACCACAGCATAGTGTGCTGTGTGTGCAGTGATCACTCAGTAGCAATTCTACACCTTCAGAAGAGAGTATGTCTCCTACATGCCAGAAAGCATCTGTTTCCTGTGAAGAAGGTAAAATTTGACCTTGTTGAAAATCTGCTAATTGTTGGATGTGAAGACGATTCAGTTTATATTTGGGAAATTGAAACAGGTAATAACACAGAGAGATTTTTTTGTTCACTTTCCTGAAGTCTTGTTTCTGTTATGTGGTGTTATACAAACGTAATTTATAGAAGACCAAAGCAGAAAAATTAACACATTAAATATATTAGAGAGTTTAAACGTTTATCTAAACAAGCAAGAAATAAAATTTTCATATGGTTCAAGGTATGTCACTAATAAAATATAATAGTCAAAGTCAGATCCTGACAATTGGATGATTAGCTGATGTTGCAGTGAATTGAGTAGAATATTTCTGGAAGCTATAAATGAAATGTAAGTTATTCTCTTCAGTTACTAAAAAGAATGAAATTTTCAGTCCTAACAATCCCAAGTTAGAGCATGAAGTTCTGCTTTCTTCAGCAAAATCATAATCTGAGAAACCTTTTGAGTTAATTGATAATCAGTTAATAGTGGAAGATAATTGCAAAGCTCACAAATGTGTAGTCAGGAAAACTAAATCTCAGTGTTTCAGGTTAAACCGTAAATTCCCAGGTGATTTGAGAGTGTAATGCTGATTCACAAGGGTAATAAATGTAGTTGTTCGAACTTTGACAGACGGAACTATTAGAAGCTGTAATGGTACTAGAGATTACAATACAGTGTTTTCATGTGATTGAGCTATGTGTCCTGGGAGGGAGGAAGTGCATAATGAGTTTAGAACCACTGAAATGCACAGCATATTAATACTGTATGAAAACACAGTTTTACTAATGTAACACCAAGTTATTACACTGTCTAGGCTGTCTGCTTTGGAGAAGTCATCCCTTGTTGTAAAGTACAAAATATCTGTGTTTAACGAAGGACTTGGCAAAATGAGTACAGCACAAATTACAAGCCTTTTGTGTTAGTAAGCTATATAGTATCATTAAGCTGGCATAGGAAATGTCTTCTGGTACTTTTTTCCCAAATGTACTGAGTTGCTGCTTTACACTGCTGGTTTTTTCCTACAGCTACTGAAAAACCATGAAGTTCTTCTATGAAGTTCTCATATTTTTGCATTGTATTTTGAGATTTAAAAGTTTTTTGATCTTTTTGTTCAAAAACATTAATAAAAATTAAGAAGAGAAGGTGTGACCTTAGGAGACTGTTGGATTGTATATAGTGTTATACTTTTTTTGTCTTATTGTCCTGAGTGTCTATACGATGGTTTTGCTTAGAATTTTAGCTTTAGTTGCACTGCTGGGAAAAGCAATGCAAGGTATGATTTTCAAAAGTAAATATTAGACTCTGAGTTAGGGTACTCTAAACTTGTTATCCTTTTATTTGTTTTTGTTTCCTGTATAACTTTGAATTCTGTTTTCTGATAAATATCTAAGATGCTTCTTATGTGTGCTCTCCTATTTATGTAGATGCATGATATTACAGTTTTAGGTGCGTTTTCCCCAGTCAGGAGGGGGAATGGGTTCTACCCATCTGCTCAGTCCTCTTTCTGGAGGGTTTGTGGAACAGTACTGTCTTGGGATCCTTCTTCCTCTCTTGTTATTTCTCTGATACTTTCATTTTACTAGTCTCGTCAACATATTTGCAGTATTGCAAATTGTTACTTCCCTCTCCTCTTTTTTTTTCTCCCTCTAAAAGGAAGATTGTTTCTTCTCCAATGTGTTCTTTTCTGTTCCTGAAGTTACTACTATATCTCATGATTATTTCTGCCTTGTAATGGCAGCATGCACTTTTTCTATGCAAATGATATTTGTTAGCAGTAAAAGCTTTAAGGTCTATCTGCCCCATACTTTAGCATAAAGTAAATAAAACAGCAAAAATGAGAAATTAATTTGATTTTTATCATTGCCTAACTGCTTGTTTTGTAGCGATTGCCAGAAAGTCACCTTTACTAGTGGTAAAGTCTTAAATGTAGAATGGAAAGATATTGTACTAGATCCCTGTTGTAACTAAGAGAAACTAGAGCAGGCATCTAAATTTTCAGGAATCATTAATAAATACACACTTTTTTTATGGAGAAGTTTGTAAAGATGCTAACACTTTCCAGCTGTTCTATCTATATCTTCGTTGCTTTTTTAAAACTAATGTTGAAAACAGTTGAGAAGTTTATGAGGGGAAGTATTGATATAGAATGTCTTCCTTTTTTTTCCACAGCTAAAAAAGGACACTTCTCAAAAACATGTAACTGTAGGCAAGCTGTTTCCTAAGTCCATACCAATTTGAGTGAGACATCCTTGAAGGCCATTGTACCTAAATGTTTATAAGCCTTTCTTAGAGTCATTTTTTAACCAAAGGATTAGTGTGCATTTGAAACTCTGCAATAAAATTGAGTAAATAAATGTACCAAAGGACCACAGGATATTTTGTTTCCTTATAAATCTGTTGTCGTCACTATAACTGATTTGCATCAGCTTTTTTCTATCAGAAGTTAATCACTTTGTTTAAAGAAGGAAATAGATGAGATATTAAACCCCTAAAACACTGATGTTGAGCATGCAATGATTATTTTTCATACATACTTTCATGATACATTTGTTATGGATCCATCATAGTCTGTGCTGTTATGATATTTGTAGGATACAGTGTAGCAGCCCCTCAGGTGCTCCTGTGATGTGAATTAAGGTTAAAGCTTACAAGGTGGTGAGTTTCTCTTGACAAGACACTGGATTCTAAGGGGACTTGGACCCCATAGTATGTCAATGCAACACTTAATTGCCTTCTTAAAAAACCAAACAGAAACAACCCCCCCAAAACTTTAAGCCAAAATAACTATGCTAATGATGTGAGAGAGTACAACTTAACCCATCATAGCACAAAAAGTTAATTTAGAAGTTTAATTATTAACAAAGCATATTTCTTCATGATGCTGCTACAGCTCTGGAAATAAACCAGTTCATATCAAGGCATATCTTTAGTAGTGCTTGTGTTACACACTAGTGTCTGCAAGAGGATAGTGGTGTACAAAAGAATTGTTCTTATGCACTAAGAAGGGGGATTATGTTTTGTACTTAAGTTTCACACTGAAGATAAATATTACATCTTTATTTTCTTTGGTTTAGATTTTTCGTTCAAAGTATGTATTCTGGTAAAAATTTTGAAGCTTAAGTATATCCCACATCTAAAAAAAAAATTGTCCAAGTTCCCAGCTTTTTACTTTTTCAGCTTTTCAGCACTCTTATTACTTCATGGAATGTATACTATTAATTAGAAATAGTGCTGACAGGTCATAGGTATTCCAAACTCCTGTGACTAAGTAAATAATTGCTAAATAATTCCCTCTGTCATTTTTTAAATTGAAACTTTTGGATGTTGATTTAAAGAAGTCATCTATGTAGGCCTGAGAAAAGGCAGTTCCATGTGTGCTGTTAGAGGAGGCCAGGTCTGCACTGCTCAGGTATCTTGCAGGATTAAGTGGTACTTAGGCAGTGTATGCCTTTGAATTAACTCCTGACAGTGGGGATACTTTTATCCCCACAGTGTGATGCAGTGAGGTTCTTATGATAGTTTAAGAAACAAAACCCATTCTTTCCTAGATTTCTGAACAGTAAATATTGTGGAGTGAATTCAGTGCTGCTGCTCTGCGTGCTTAACAACATGGAAAATGACTTTGACTCATTAATACTGTGAAGGTGCTAGGCCAAAATGCAAATTGCTGTACTCAGCAATGTAAGAACTAATAGTTTCTATCACCGTACAATGCCCAAGGCAGCCCAAAAGTAAAAGGTCTGGAGACAGAATTACATCTCGGATGCAACTTTATTTAGTACAGCTAGATAACTTCACACTAAAGTATAGTGAATTCCTTGTAAATCAGTGAGATTTAATAGCATAGGGCTGTAATGGTACCATAGAGACAAAAATCAGAGTGTATTTTAACTGTCACTCCTTTAGCTGTAAAAAAGCTGCCTATTTCAAAATGAAAGAGGAAGTGAAATTGATGCCACTGCTTATGTATATCACGTTTAGAAAGGGTACAGATGGTTAAAAGTGTGGGGGTTTTAATTGCTTTTTCTGTATCTTTTGTTGCTAGTATCAAGCAAGAATGAGAACTACAATCACCACTTCTTAAGGAATAGCAGGAACACAAGAAAGGATGGGGTTATTTGCTACATTAACAATTAACAAATTAATTTTTTTTCATTCCTGTTATGCATTGGTAACTAAAAGATGTCATCTAGGGTGAATACCTGGGACAGCCTACTATGATATAATGTGGTTGGTTTAATGTTGAATTATATCTGTATTGCAGGAGAACATGAGAGGTCGTGGTGTTGATCCTTGAAATTGGCCTGACCTACATCAAGAGCTATGTAGATACTTCAGTGCCACTCAGGCAGCCAAAGCATTGTTCAGATGTACAGGAAAGATGTATATAGCATCACAGACAAATATCTGCAGAAATACAGCAACATTTCATTATGATTTTAATCTGTTGGCAAGTGAATAGGCAGCCATGCATAGTACCACTTGCCTATGCAGTTACCTGTGAGCATGTTCCCTGACCTGTTAAATAGGATAAAATCGAAGTGGTAGCCTTGTGCTTGGATTCCATTACAGAAATGGACGTAAGATAAAAGTTTTTGTTGTTCTATAGTCAAAAAGTATTTTTCTTTTTCTTCTGGCTATGCAGTTAGCTTTGGGACTGAGGCTGGGTTTTTTTTAGTGAATGTAGAGGACCTGATTTTGTGTCAGACTTGTATATCACTGTTTGTAGTTTAAAAAATATCTGAGCAGTGTTACTGTACTATAGTTAATGGATAACTGGGAAAACAGCCAGTCTGTTTATAATTCCAGGCTGTGGATTAAGGAATTTCCATGAATATTTCAATATTTACACTGTTGTGGAGTCAGCAATAATTCTGTTGAATTTGACAGATGACTTTACAAAAGTTTAGGGCCATCTAGTACCTGTGACCATCCTTCAGTTATACCAATTTAGCTCCAAAACTGTCCTTCCACCAGGTAATTAAGAGGATAACCCCTTAAACAGATGAAAGACTTCATTATGCATAAGAGTTCATAGTCCAGTTTCTTATGATAGAGGCTGACATGCTTTCAAAAAGCATTCTGAAGTTTTTAAAATATTTAAGTTGTCTTTTAGCAGGCTTTCATAATAGGTTTTTTTATACTCTGTGGGTTGGGAGAAACACTGTCACACAGATTAAATTCTAAGCCAGTACTACTTCATGTACAACTTGTACCCTATTTTCATGAGATTGCCAAAGATACCCTATTTTATGTGGTCAATGGAAAGTTGCCTGAGTACAATGGGCTGCCTTTATTCCAAACAAATAGGCATTTCAGCATAGTTTCTGCTGAAATGTGTTAAATACCAAGAGTATAGTTGACTTTAAGTGGAATTTACCTTATCTAACTTGAGACTTCTATCTGTATTTAAGATGTCTACCTATGAGCTAGTAGTTCATGTTTTTGTACTGAGCAGGAGGAATTAGGAATAAGTAAAAGTCTGTATCTTTTCCCCACTGACTACAAGGGCAGTCTAAATTGGGGGGGGGGGAAGCAAAGCTAATTGCCTGCTGCTATTACATGTCTAGAATAAGATAAATTGAATCCTGTCCCTTTAGTCCTTTGGTTTACGAAACAAAGTAAAACTATTTTATTCTAAGTTTAAATGTTATTGCATGGGTATGTGGGTAGTGATATAGAAAACAATACAGAAACCATGAACTAATATCTGTGTAGTTTTATGTATTTTGCCTAAATTGTAATACATGGGTATGACAAATTTCCATCACAGTGGAATATCTTTCTGTGACAGTAAATATTGATCTAATAATACATTTGGAATATTAATATAGCATGTGTACAGGATATGTTCCAAACTCGTGTGCTAGAAGACAAATATGAAAATCAATACTAAATTTTTTTCTAATTAAAGTGCAGAATATTTCTTCCAATAGCCACCACTTGAAATCTACTTCAGTAAGGAAATCGGCTGTTATCTATATTGCTTTTACATTTTTCTAAACAGTTGGTATCTTTGCTTTTTTTGAAAAGGTAAATATCAGTACGATAAGATGTAGTAATAAAAGGATCAGTGTTTTTTTTTCCTTGGTGTGTACCGCATATGACAGCATGTCTACTGAGCCACATTTCTAATATGTATTGAGAGTGAGGAAAGAATGGGTAGACTTTAAAGAGCAATATTCTGTGCTCAGAGTTAGCAATCTTCATTTATCAGAGGTAGATTTAGTCTTTCAATTAGTACTGGTTTAATATGAATTTATTCCTTGAAGTTCATCATGCCTTGCAGAATGAGTCATATACCAATTTCCTATTTTCTTTTGCCTTGCAAGTCTTGTTCTGTTTTATTATTTTGACATGCTTAGTGTGAGTTTAAAAATGGAATAACATCACTTAATAAAACTTTATTCAATTATAATAATAATACACATTTAACTATACATTTGCTACATTGTATCTTTCATATTGTCATGGTTTAACTCCAGCTGGCAACTAAGCACCATGCAGCTGCTCGTTCCACTCCCTGCCACCCAGTAGGATGGGGGAGAGAATTGAAAAAAAGTAAAACTTGTGGGTTGAGATAAAGACAGTTTAATAGCACAGAAAGGAAGAAAATAATTGTAACAATAACAAAATGACAATAATAATAAAAGGATAGGAATATAGAAAATAAGTAATGCACAATGCAATTGCTTGCCACTTGCTGACTGATGCCCAGTTAGTTCCCAAGCAGCAATCCATGTCTGCCAGCCAACTTCCCCACACACACACACTTTATATACTGGGCATGATTTCACATGTATGGACTATTGCTTTGGCCAGTTAAGGTCAGGTGTCCTGGCTATGTCCCCTCCCAACTTCTTGTGCCCCTTCAGCCTTCTTGCTGGCTGGGCTTGAGAAGCTGAAAAATCCTTGACTTAGTCTAAACACTACTTAAACACAACAAAACATCAGTGTGTTATCAACCTTATTCTCCTAGTAAATCCAAAACAACACTATCAGCTACTAGAAAGAAAATTAACTCTATCTCATCTGAAACCATGACATACACTTAGGAGATATGTGTCTGAAGGAAAAGAAGTTTATGAAGTGAAGCTTTGAAAAGTTCAGAGATGTTAAAGTTAAGACCATTTGTGCAAATCTAATTAGATTTGTGCAATTTTGCATTTAGTTTTCTTTCCATGTACCTCTGATCTCTTGAGGGCAATTACTAAATAGGTATCTGTATAATATTTTTTATCCCTACTGTTTAATGTGTATTGCTTTCCCTATTTGTGCCCTATTTGAATTCTTTTCTGAATATAATACTTCTAATTGTATTTTGCATGTTAGTTATCACAGTATCTGAGTGCTTATTAACTATTTCTGCCATTTTCCTGTTAAGTGCAGAAGCATTATAATTGTCTTGGTTTCTACCTTCTACATCTAAGCAAAGCAGGAATCCTAAAAATGATGGTGCTTTCTACAGAATTATTCTCAGAACACTCTAGTTGTTATATAATTTTTAAAAACATGTTTTAATGTATACAATGCACCAAAGACTTGCGTTAAAGTGTGTACTATCCCAATTCAGAGATTTTCTTTGCTATTGCTACCTGTCTTTGCAAACTTAGTATTATGTTGATACTTAGACATAGTTTTCTACCTGTGTATATCTTGGGGTTTTTTGATAGAGGTAAGTGAAAGACTATCACTTTCATTCACTGTGATAAGATTGACTCTATGTCATTGTGGTGGGTTGACCCTGGCTGGATGTCAGGTGCCCACCAAAGCTCCTCTGCCTCCCCCCGCTCCCCTCAGCTGGACAGGGGAGAGAAAATATAACAAAGGGCTCATGGGCCAAAATAAGGACAGGGAGAGATCATTCAACCAATTACAGTCACAAGCAAAACAGACTCAACTTGGGGAAAATTAACTTAATTTATTGCCAATCAAACCAGAATAGGGTAATCGGAAATAAAACCAAATCTTAAAACACCTTCTCCTCCACCCCTCCCTTCTTCCTGGGCACAGCTTCACTCCTGAATTCTCTACCTACCCACTGCAGCAGTGCAGGGGGACAGGTAATGGGGTTTACGGTCAGTTCATCCTATGTTGTCTCTGCCACTTCATCCTCCTCAGGGACAGGACTCTTCACACTCTTCACCTGCTCCAGTGTGGAGTCCCTCCCAAGGGAGACAGTCCTCCACAAACTTCTCCAATGTGAGTCCTTCCCATGGGCTGCAATTCTTCACAAACTGCTGCAGTGTGAGTCCCTTCCACAGGGTGGAGTCCTTCAGGAGCACACTGCTCCAACGTGGGTCCCCCATGGGGTCACAAGTGCTGCCAGAAAACCTGCTCCAGCGTGGCCTCCTCTCTCCACAGATCCGCAGGTCCTGACAGGAGCCTGCTCCAGCATGGGCTTCCCATGGGGTCACAGCCTCCTTTGGGCATCCACCTGCTCCGGCGTGGGGTCCTCCCCAGGCTGCAGGTGGATATCTGCTCCACCATGGACCTCCGTGGGCTGCAGGGGGACAGCCTCCCTCACCATGGTCTTCACCACAAGCTGCAAAGGAATCTCTGCTCCAGTGCCTGGAGCACCTCCTCCCCCTCCTTCTTCACTGACCTTGGTGTCTGCAGGGCTGTGTCTTACACGTTTTCACTCCTCTTTCTGGCTGCAGTTTCTGTGCTGCCACAACTTTTTTTTTTTTCCCCTTAACTACGTTATCCCAGAGGTGCTACTACTGTTGCTGATGGGCTTGGCCTTGGCCAGCAGTGGGTCTGGCTTGGAGCCAGCTGGCATTGGCTCCATTGGACATAGGAGAAGCTTCTAGCAGCTTCTCACAGAAGCCATCCCTGTAGACCCCCTGTTACCAAAACCTTGCAATGCAAACCCAATACATTCATTACATGGAATGGATTCTTTATAGACTTCTCTTGCTTGAGCAAGTAGAAATGGTAACGGTGCTTCAATTAAAATTGTCATTGTGCTTGGGAACAAGGTATCAGCATTGACAATGTGTTTCACAGAAGCGTAATGTTCAGCTTTGAGTCCATACTTTAAGGCATAAAGATTTTGAGAAACACTCATGTGTTTCATGACTTTAACATGAATGATAAATGGTTTAACACTCTTTTGCCAAGAAACAAAAAAAAATCCCACCACCTTAAGGTAGCTCTCAAGCATAGAAAACTTCAGCTCAAGCATTTAAAAACTACATGGGTCTGAGTAAATTAAAACAGGCTTTTAATCAGATTGGCAACCCTCATAAAATATGCAGTATCTAACATTAGTTAAATCCATCTGTATGATCACTTCTATTAAAAAAAATCTTTGTAAAAGATAGACAAGAGTTCAGAAATATTCTGAAAATATTTCTTGCGATGTTGATGCCACACTGAGCATTTTAAACTGTTACATAAAACATATTTTATTTGAGAGGTATCCTTGCTGTGGAGAAGATGAAATTGCTCTGCATGTAGTGGTGTTACAGATCAAACATTTGATCATATTGATGGTCAAACATGCTGGAACATTTTCAAACACTGTTCAAAGATAATTTTTATGTAGTTATGTATGCTCCAATATTTTTATAATTGGTGCCAACTATAGTAAGTCTTCTAAACCTTTGGGAAACTCTGTGTGAGTATTGTGAATTGCAGAATGTGTGGGGTTTTGTCTTGGGTTTTGTTTGGTTTGTTTTTTTTAAGTAGGCCCTTATTTAGTATGCCTGACAACTTTTCTCATCTTGGAAAGAAATTAGTGGTTAAACTGTTACTAAGGCTTAGGTTTCATCAGGTGGCTGTGCAGAAATAAGTTGTACAGTTTTAATGAACCTTAGAACTGTATCAAAGTAAACTTGATCATTAATTTACTATACATTTATGCCTAGATAATTGTAGAAGCAACAATAATTACATTCCTGTGACCTTTCTGTCCTTGCAAAATTTAGTGATTTACAGTCTCTTTTATCTTTTTCATTTTCCCTTTACCTGTTTCTCACTCTCCATCTTTCTCTCTCTTTCTCTTCAGGTCATTAGTCAGAATTAGATTTGAGTTGGTGAATGTGGCCTAGCTGATAAATTCTGCAGTTGTGTTTCATATACTGGAGGCTGTGGTGTAGCTAGGGTCAAAGTCATAGTAGTCACTATTTTTCTCTTTTTTTTTCCCAATAAATTCTGCATAGCCTAAAGACCTGGGCTGATGCAAAACTCAGTTTTAGAGTCCTTGGTAACTACATCTGGTAAGTCTTTTGTGAAACACACTATGTGCATAATATGTGTGTATTATTTTCATGCTTGGGATTAAAAAAGCCTCTTAGACTTCACAGAAACTTAATATTATTTATTAATTCACTTTCTCCTGGCTAACAAAGTTTGCCTGCAGGGTCCTACGCCTCTGGTCAGAAATCCAAGTCACTTATTATTTGCAGGAGGAAGATGCAGAAACTGTGAAATGGTTTTGTTAGGAAGGGGCACCAGGTCAATGTCTATGCAGTTCATGTGAGTAGGGCAGTGAGCTTCATCTTTAACTGATGATAAACCATAAAACTTCAAAAGTTCCAAATGGCTGAATTGTGATAGGAGTTACTTGATAGAAATGCTTATGGACTTGGTTTAGTGAACTCTTGTTAGACATTTGGATAATAAAATTAAGTTTTTGATAAAATTGCCATAACTTGTGTGAATGGAAACATTTAGGCATTAGAAGGCTTTTAGAGCGATGGAGGTCTTTCAGGAAGAGATGGTATATGACAAATTGCTTCGGTTTTCTGTTTTTTTCAAGACACCTTGAAGTTTGAGTAAAATTTCTCTTGTTTCAGTCTAACCTTATGCTTTAAAAAAAGTCTTGTCATTCAGTCAGTCTTGTACACACACACAAATTCTACACATCCTCAATTTACACCCATACAATATCTTTGTTTTCCTTCATTTTAGAATTACATAATATAATATTGGTAAGCAATTCATTTAAATAATAGACTTGAGACAGCTGCCTCTGTGAATGCAGCCAGAATATGGGCCCTAAAGTCTGCTTGGTTATACAAAAAACACTGTGCATACTCTTTCTGATTTTAGGACAAATAGGTCTCCTTTGATGTTCCTAATAGTGTTCTCAGTTATATTGTGCCTAATTTCATCATCCCTTGTGAAACTATAAAGAATAGCCCTTACAAAACTATGGCTCAGATATTAAGTACCCTGTTGCATTACTAGGGAGAGTTAATTGAAGACTGTGAAAGGCTTGTATCTCCCCTGAAGGGAGCTTTTCATATTTGGAAAAAGGCTCTAGTGATTTAGCTCTTCTGTTCTTAGGTCATGGTCTGACCTTCAACATTAATAGTCAGGGCAGACACCACGTGGGTTGAGTTCTTCTTGATTTCTCTCCCCCCACCTCCACCTTCATGCTTAAGAGGCATCCTTAGAGAAAGGGAGGACTGCAGGGAGTGAGTTAACCCAGCTGTGTGCTATTGAACTGAGACAAGATAACTTCTTGAGCCTAGAGTACTGTAACATTAAACAATTAGCAAAACGCAGCATTAAACAATTCCTGGTTTAGACAGTCTTTCGCTAAGAAAGCAGTTCTGTGAAGAAATTCAAGGTATGTTAAAGGTAACATACATGATGCAAATGATAACATGCAGTAAGATGGAAGGTTGCCATTTTACTGTAGCTTCTCTGTGCATCTTATACTGTCACTGAAATCCTTTTCTGAAAGATAAAGGATGAGGAAACATTGGGTAGCATATTTTGAAAATGTGAATGATTCAAAATAAGTCATAAGCATGAATATACATGCTGTGTGGAAGTTTAGTGGTTTAGGAAGTTTGGGTTTTTTTGTTTTAATTTGTCAGCCTTAAGTTAAAACTTAACTAATGTTTTGCCTTCTTTATGGGATCTTATATTTTATACATGTAAGCCTCAGGTCAGTCTGTAGCCTGGACTTGAATATTTCATAGTTCTCTAAATTTGAGTCATTGTTCAGTAACTACTTTTTGATGTAGAATAATGAAAGGTAGTGGAGTTTGGAAAAGGCTGTCTCAGGAAAAAAAAGCAATGTCATCCTTTGCCTAATCTGCAGAAGCTAAGGTCACACTTTCATACTGAGAAGAGTCAGGTATCTTTATATTCATATGTGTACATACACATATGTACTTTTATGTACTTTATGTATACTAGATGGAACATGTATGGAATTTAGTTGTGTCTGTTTAAAAAGATATGTTTTTTACAATTGATAGTTGATCTTCATTCTTATTTTACGAGTAATAATGAAGTAAGATTATATATACTTTAAAAACAAAAAATAGTGGAAATGAGAACTGATTGACATGGTTAGTGTAGTCAGAAGAGTTTGTATCAGGGAGGGTTTTCGTTCCTGACATTAAGGGGTGGATTCTCATCCTCATGCCATGTTTCAGATGGTAATAAAGAAATAGACAGATACTGCTCACATCTTTTCCAAGTTCAGAGCTGGCCACTTCTGTTCAGCCCAGTTTAGCACATTTACTGTATCTCAATAATTCCTGTTACAGGATTATTGTCCTTTGCTGTTTAGAATAGCTTAGGTGGAGTCAGGGTGAGAACAGGGGAGTTCTAATATTTTTCCTTTCAGGGACAATGTTTCAATGTCCTTCCTTTCTGGATTTCTGCTTGTGTCTCCAGTAGAAATCCTGAGGTGACGACTGGCTGCATTGGAGAACTGCTTTAACCTACATGTGTAAACCTACATTATATATGATACTCCAGTAGTTTTCTTTGTTCATCATTGCTTTCTTTAGCTGAAAGATATTCTGACAATAGCTTGCTAATGCTATTCTGAGAATGTATATTCTGAAGAACATCAGTAATGTACAGCAGTTGGACTACAAGACAAATCTTCCAAATGCAAAAATTATTGAGTGTCTGCCAAGACACTCTACATGCTCCTGACTACAGTGCTGTAGTTACAGGGCATCTCCATTGTTAATTTATTTCTGTATGTAAAACATCCTTTTAAAGATTATTAGATTTTTAATAGGCTAGATTTTGTTTGATCTATCCTATTTCTCTTTGCTAGATTGCATTTACTTTTGTCTTGATAGTGGTTGGCAATATATATGCTTACTGAACAAACAATGTTTGTTCCATCTGTTTTGAACCATTTGGTGTTACAGTGGTAGCAGTTAGGAGAAATTTTTCAAGCAAAATGCTTGACCAGTGTCTTGGAGCAGGATGGTTGACTTGTAAAATTCAAGCATTTTCTAGTGAGGAATATAGCATTTCTGTTTGCCTGATTCTGCCAGGACAGAAGGAAGTGGGTGAGTTTCTTCTCAGATGAAATAGGTATTTATGGGAAAGGAAGATCTTGACAGAAAATAAAGCAACTAGTATTACAGATGATACTTGTTCTGAAAGATAAGTTTTTTGGTTTGGCTACTAGTAAAGAAAAGGATTTGTTCTTGACCATATGCTCTTTTTAAATAAAATCAATTCTGAAACCATTTTTCATTCACAGATCACTGTTATGCTGTAAGATTCAGCTGAGTTACTAGGTCACAGCAGCACTGCAATATTGAGGATTTTCAATACTTCAGTTGTGATAGCAAACAAAGTGCTGGAGCCTGATGATATGACAGGTCATGTGATGTCAGTGAATACCTCATCTTGAGGCAGGATAATATGCGTGACCTTCCCAGTAAAAATGCATCATTCAGTACGAGCAGAACCCAGAGAACTGTGCGGACAGCGCTAACACCAAGAGACACAATTTGTAGTACTTGGTCCAGAAGAAGAATAAGATGTTGTAACAGTCTCCAGCCAGTCACATCTGGTGGTCCAAAGCTGCCCAGGAGAGTGAAATACTCCACTCTTGTCTGTTCCTGAGGCTTGGTTGCCATGGTCACAGCTTTAGAGAGATAAAGACTTTCTTTTCCTGTATTTTGTATGTACAGTAGGGGGTCATAGCAGTGGTGTTGCTGCTATGTAGAAACCCCTGTCTTTTGCCTTTCATCCATTGTTATTTTATGCTCCCCAATCAAAAGCTTTTGGGCTCATTTGTGTTTAAAATACTTCAGGTTTGAGAGTTGTCTTTATTTCTGTGCTCTTTCCTGTACTCCTGTGTACAGGCTGTGTCTTTTCTTCTTCTTTTTATTTTCTTTTTAAAATCAGAGAGAACATATTCCTAACAAATAACTGTGTCTGGAACAATAAGCACCCTGCCCCGGTATTCTTTTCACTGTTAGCAGTGGTCAGAATTTCTTTATCGCATATACAGGTTTCTCCATCTTCCCCCCCGCCTTTGTTTCTTATAAAGATATATTCAGGAATCATAGAATACAGATCTCTATTTTGTCTCTGCCACCTACTCTGCAAATGAGTATTTTGCTGTTCAGAAGCATCAAGTACACTGGATAACATAAATACTTTGTAATACTTTCATGATCACCCACCCCCTTCCATAATACTCCTTTTCCTATGCACTTTGTGCTCTTTTGTTGCAGCTCCAGATGTACACACAAATCTGTACATATATACACACATACAAAGATCCAGAATTAAGAAGTATATGCAAGCAAGCTTGTTTTTTAAGAAAGGAACCATCTTCTAGAAGGCGTTATTTATAAGGGATTTGAGATGGCTGTTATGAATGATATATAAATGATTTAAAGATGTAACTCTAAGTTTTCGAAAATGATTTTATGGTATCATAGACTTCTGTCAGTAAGAAACTAAGGTGGTTGTCCAAGGCATTGTTTTCTACTCAGTGTTCCTGTCTATAGATGTGCTTTAAAAAATAAAAATAAGAAAAAATAAATATTGTAACTCCTCTATGTGAGAGGCTGAGTCATATTTCTTGCCAAATATGAACCCAGAAGGGATTTTTTTTTGTTAATTTTCTCTTCTCCAAACTCTGCATGCAAAATGGTATACTTGCTGTGGCATGATCCTGACACTGACACTTAGAAAAGAGTTTGATAGGTAGCAGAAGTGTTCGATAACCCCACAACCTGCCCAGTTGTTTCTCAGTTTGCATCCATAAGTCTGTAATAGGTAGAAGCACATCTGCCAGCAGCTGAAAATAAGATGTGTATGTGTAAAATATATAAAATATCAATTTGCTTTCCTGTACATCAAGACAGCCTGTTTATTCCATTCAGGTCATGGTCTTCAAAGACAAAATGCTGCTGTCCACATCTTCTGTAACTTTTACCACTTCTTCTGGTCTGTTTCTTTTTCTTTCAACTAAACATTTTTCCTTCAACCAGAAGTTGAAAACTTGGCTCTGAAGTTATTGCCAGGGAAGAAGCTCTGATATATGGAAAATAGCGCAAGTCTTAAATATGTTTTAATTTTTAATCTTGAGTGTATGTGCATATATAGGAGGATAAAAAGTCAGGCAACTCAGATCTTGATTTTTGTTGGAAGCAGGGTTTTATCCTCTTTTGCCACTCTAGTATGATAGCCTTAATTAAATGATTGTATTCTATTATATATCCACAAGATTATTCCACAGAATGGTCTGGCTTTGAGGGATGACTGGTGGTGAGGCGCTCATAGATGCCTCTGGAGCTAACAAAACCTGTTTTGAAGTTCTATCTAATGCTAAAGAGTATGTATAATCAGGTCTTTGAGATTTAGTACCATGTCCCCAGAATTCTTGGTTTTATTAAAAATTTATTGTAATGTCTGCCTTAGATCCTTGCCCATAAAAATAACATGATACCCAGTAATTTCGCAGGGATATTATGATCTTTCTGAAGCACTTAAGTACTCTAATAGTGAATTGTGTGGACAAAAGTGATATAGAAAACAAGGATAGATACCAATGTGTGTATATGTATAAACACTCCCTGCATAGTGCACTTGCTGCAGAAGGTAGTAGAGGAAGCTTAGTCCTTCACACTTAACAATATGGGAGAAGAACTATTTCATGATGTCTGTTCATCATTGGCTCTGAATGATGCAGAAAGTTCTGTGGGGAAACAAGACATGCTTATAGCTTGAAAGACTACATTGCATATATAAAGAGGCTAAAGTAATATTAGCTGAATGACTATTATTTCCAAACTTCTTAACTTTGCAAACACTGTAATACCTTTAAGAATGTGTTTACTCACATCTAATATGAATTGTATAATCTTTCCTTGCAAGCATCTATTAATATAGATTTTTGTGTTCCTGAAATATTGAAACATTGCAATGTTGGGAGCTTTGTAGCCAGTATTGTTTTGAAGTATTTGTAGACGGTCTAACTGTGAAGATCTCTGGGCAACTTGCTTGCTTTCTAGTAATTACGCAGTTCTGTAATGATCCCTGACACTGGCTGCAAATCCTGGGGAGAGATGACAAAAATGACATTTGAAAAATAACTGGGCCTGATCCTTATTTTTTTCAGTGCAGTATTATAGTGATCCATGGTATTCAATTGATTTTGTAGGGGACAAAGATTCAGTTGCATTACTTTCTTTTGCTCTGAATTCAAAGTCTCTTGGCCGTATAAGTAACAGGTGATATTACTGTGAACAGAAATGGATAAGTTTCAGAGAAATAATTTCAGATAAAGAGATTTTATACACACATACACGCATGAACACTTATCATATGAGATCCCTCAATCCCAGTCCAATATTTTTAGCACGTGTTACTTGATAGACCTTCAATGTTACACGTTTTTTCTCTGGTAGCAGTGAAAGGGAAAATTCATGTTGTATTACTTGAGGCTACAAAGAATTCAAACTTAAGGGAGAAAACATTTCACATTATAGCAGATATTTAATAGTTTTAAAATCCTTCACATGTCTTTTATCTCTATTTATAGGAAACATACCATTTCAGCAATTTCTTATGAGCTTACTTCCTGTAGGAAATGTGTAGTAACTAATAGGAGCTCATTTCAAATACATTTAAACTCAGTTTAGATATCTTTAATGTTAGTTATAAATTAAGCACTATTACTAAATAAAACTATTACTAAAATAACTGGGTGTAACAGTTAAAGGAATTGGATTACCTAGAGCCACACCAGTCATGAAATAGTCTCTGAAACACTGTATTCCGATTCCTGACTATTAAGCTACATGTAGTATATTCAGGTGTTCACAAAGTGTTAGATGTAAAGATGGTTTTTAGGAATGAAATGAAAAGTTTGAGATTTCCCTTGCTATTTGTAACCTAGAACACTAGAGGACAGCACTAAAATATTACATAAATGTGTTGTTTACACTGTTAATGATAGAGATGCTCTGTGAGGGCTTTGTGAGAAGAAAACAAATGACTGTTTTGAACAGAGTTAGGGCGAGTGGTATTCTGAAATTTCTCCTTTTGAGAACTGCATCTGACTTCACATTATACAAAATAGCTGAAGTTTCTTGTGGTCTGAATCTAAGGTATTTGCTGTAGTGATTTCTTTAGAAATTAACCTTCATTTTTTAACATAGCAATGCTGTAGAATACATGCTTATGTAAAATAACATTTTTAAGGTCCAGAAAATGGGGAATTAGTTGGCTCACCTGTAAATGTTTCATGATTTCTCTGTTCATGTGAAATGTATTATATTAATACTGTGATACTTACACTGAAATATGAAATAGCGTAGTTCCTTGAAAAAAATTATAGCTTCTATTGTGTTTCTCTAGGCACACTGGAACGACATGAAACAGGTGAAACAGCAAAAGCAATTCTTACTTCCATTGAAGATTCAGAATACTTGGTGGCAGATGCTCTACTTCCTGTGTCTCAAGAGTCAAAAAGAAATAAAAATGCTGGATACAAACACTGTAGCTCTTATAAGCATGGCATGGTCTCTTACAATCTTACTCATACAGAAAAATCTTCAGATAAGGTAAGAATGAAGAGTAGAGCATTTCTCAAGAGCAATGCTTTGTGATCCAAATTCCTTTACCCTTTTACCTTCACTGATGTGTAGCCCTGTATAAGTGGCATGGAGGCTTGGGTTTAAGTTCATAAAGGCTTATTCTGATTGGCTCAGTTTTTATGCCTCCAACTCTGTTCCATAGAACGAATGGGGAAGATGGGGGGAGTGCCTTATGCACACCTTATGCAAGGTCACCAGTAGATCAACTTGGAAGAATTTTCTCAGAGACTCAGGACCCGTAGTTAGACCCTGTTGTGCCTCTGGCTTCTGACTGCACCTATTAGCAGTACCTTCAGAACAATTGAACCCACCAGTTCAGATGTGTATGTCTTGAGAAAAAGCCCATCATGGTACAATGCTACTGGCCTTTCTGTTATTGCTTTTCTCTGAAACTGCAGTTTCCCATTGTCATTCAATGCTAGTTTTTATTGGGTGTTTTTTTTCTGTTAACATCATCACAGAACAGACTGCAAGTGCCTTACATTTATATTAGTGTGATTAAATTTGGCACCTTATTGGTTAAGAGGAGGATGGCGGTGTTCCTTGTGAGACTGAGCTGCAAATAGGTATGACAGTCTTCAGGAGAGATTTGGCCAGGCACTGTACTTGGCTCTATCTAACAATTTTTTTACAGAAGTCATTAAACAAAATAATTGTGACTGATGGAAATGATGCGCTCTTTCTTTTTGTTTTGAAAAAGTAATAGAAGGAAAAGCTATACTGAAACTAGTGTTAATGTGCTGTTAAAGCTGAGAAAATAAGTACAGAGACACCATATAATGAGAAGTAAGGTTGAAAATGCAATAGTTATTATATTTGCTTGTGGCCTAGATATATCTATATTTTTATCAGTTATTTGTAGATATTTAAAAAGCCTGTATTTGCTAAATGTAAAACCAATTATTAAAACCGTCTCTAATGCATTTCCAGATTCAATGAGGTAGGTATTACCTTATTCAGGTTGGAAGATAATGGTACATACATTTTTCTGAAAACCCTGTTTGTGCATCAGGAGTGAGTATATTCACTGAGTTCTTGATATGAGTGTATCTTAAGAATAGGGCCTCAATGTTGTTTGTTCATATTTACCACCTTTTATTTAACGGGTTTTGGGAATTCCATTCTCTGCAATAAACAGAGGAAGTCATGTCTGCTATTCCTCAACCCTGAATGTAGATAAAAAATGTCTTCCTACAAGTATGGAAGATGAAAAATGCTTTCCCTCAACTTATATGTGTAAACAGCCTTCAGAATGGTCTCTGGCCTTTTTTAGCTTTATTAATTATTGTAAATGAAATACTGGATATTTCAAAATTCTGTCTGATAAAGTACAGCTTAATTGAAGTCCTCATTCTTGAATTTTCTTTTCTGGTCTTTTTATTTATTCTACCTATAAATTGATATATAACTTTGAGTTTATAGTGATTATTGTTTAACTCTTAATATTTATCTTTGACCTTTTACTAACCTTAGTCTGATTTCTAAAGTTCTTTTTGATCCCATTTTCTGAAAAGTCTTATTAGAGCATAATCCTGCTGAGCATGTTGTGGGGCAGATGGTGCACTAGTTGGCCATTGACACAGAACCTGATCTCACTGTTAGTTTATTAAAAGGAATAGTTTCTTCCTGCCTTTTTAAAAAGGAACAACAGAAAAAGTTGTAGTAGTTGTGTTTGGAGTGTAGTTTTGGTCATACCTATTAAATTGAAAATTGCATGGATTTAACAAAGTAGCTGGAAAAAAATGTGCTGCTCATGGAATATGGGAAAATAGGTTTTGGTAGATTTTAAAGTGTGGAGTTTAACATGCTTAGGGAATTATGTTCTTAAATTGGAAGTAATATCACAATAGGTGGCAGTAGTAGTAATAATTTATAGCACTTTGATCAGACATACATCTCGGCTGCTCTGATTTCTCAATAAAATATTCCATTTTCTTGTTTAAATATTGTTCATTAATTATCTTGTCTCAATGGAAACTTTTTATTGAGAGAATATTATTGATGTTTCTTAGACTTCCCTATGACTGTTAAAATATCTTTTTTTTTTAATTTCACCTTCTTTTTGTCATTATAATCCTGTTATTTTAGTCTAATTTCCTAACAAATGAAGTTCTGTACTTGGGAAACCACTTTTCATTCATCAAAAAATTGTTATCCATTACAGCCAGTGCTTCTTCCCACTTCTGTCCGCATTAGAGCAGGTCCTGTAGATTGGTATGGGAGATGCTGGAGGCTAAATGTATAGGGTGTAGCTGAACCTGGGAAGAATATAACAATGGAGGTCCCCTTAATGCTATTCTAGAAGCCTAATGTGGGCTACACAAAAGGAGTGTGGAGCTCTGTGGCTTTTTTTTAACACTGTTTTGCTATTGCTGAAATGAAAGTTTGTTATGAAGTCCACTGTTTTTCTCAGTTCTTATGCAGGAAACTTTTTTTTTTTAGGTTTTTCAAAAAGTGCTGTATTGACTCTTTTGGGTCGTTGTATTTTAACATCCTGAAATAGTCCCTTGAAATCCAGATCCCATGAAATTAGTGAGAGTTCTGTGGATATCAGTGATCAACATTCCATACCATAGTAATAAGCACATAATCATCACATAGATGAAACTATCATGGAACTCTCAGATTATTAAAAGGTTTTAGTATGTGCATATACGATGAGCATTTCATTATCAGTTTGCTTCTTTGGTAAATTGTGTATTAGAAATTTAACAACACACTAAACCGTTAATAACATTTCTATTTAAAAAAAAACCAAAAAACAATGCAGTCAATTTTAGCCTCTTTTTTTAAGAATTCAATTTCAGAAGATTTATATAACAGAAAAAAATGAGGGGTGGCTATTCTGTCCTGTTCGTATTACACTTGTGAGTGATCCTTTTGTACAATGAGATGATCTACATGAAGATCACAAGTAAGATTCAGCATTTTTTCTTAATATTTATTATTACATAGTTTTATTGTTAATATTATATTTAAGACAAAATAACATTTGCAAAGCAATGGTTTCTCTTTATCGTAAGAGAAGAAAAATATCCTCACATAGCAGTCTATCTTCAAAGGCTTTCTTTCAAAACATTTGTCATCATGTAAATCACAGATACAAAAGCAGAGTGCTTTGATTTCATGGTGTTTTGACCATTTTAATTCTTTTATTGTGCTGCACGTGCCAGTGGGAGTACCAATAACAGATGAGTGTGACAAATGCAGTTAACACAAGATCCATATTAATGTTGTCAAATCCCCTTGATATATTTAAACAGATTTTAATTATTTTCAATGTCAAAAGACCCAAAATATATAGCTTAATAGTTCTTCAAGAAAGCTTTACTTAATATGTGAATGTAAAACCTCTCATAAAAATGAAACTTTTATATTGGCCTTAGTCATTGACATAGGGTATTCATCAAGTCAGCAATTTGTGTGGCAAAGTGCCATTTGAATAGTGTATTGTTAGAATACTTATGGTCCACTTGACAAGGGCTCTTGCTGTAAATAGTGCAATTTGACTCCAGCTGTTAAAGAGTGGCTTTGACAGCAGCCAAATAGAATGGAGATGCTTTACTGCACCGCAGAAAAATCAATATTGGGTTCTTGTTCATAGTAACCTGTTTTTTCTTTTTTTTGCACATTTGTACAAGAGTATCTAGAGTTCATTTGTAGAAGTTTAAATATGATTCTAAAAGTGGGTCTCTTATTTTCAGATTGATGTTAGTGATGAATGATGCTTGTGTTTAGTGGAAAAAAAACAGACAGTACTTTGTGGATATACATAAACAATGTGGTAATGCAGCATTGTTTCAACTCAGCTTATATGGATGGATAT
Organism: Haliaeetus leucocephalus; assembly: GCF_000737465.1. NCBI lineage: Eukaryota > Metazoa > Chordata > Aves > Accipitriformes > Accipitridae > Haliaeetus > Haliaeetus leucocephalus. Next base: position 9,636,578 of record NW_010972775.1, read on the forward strand.
TAGGATGTGGGTGCATAAGTTATGTAACTAATGACAAAAAATGATCTTTCCTTCCTCTCTGTAATTTTTTTGCATTTTGTAGTGCTACTGTAGTATCCCTGTCAATTTTCTAAGCAGAGGGGTTTTTAAAGCAGATTTCTTTGTTGTTCTCCCTGTAACAACCCCCACAGATGTTGACAATCTGTAGTGCTATTGTAGATTTTCCTGAAGCATAGTCTTGCTGGTGCTGAACAGTTTTCCAGCAGTATTCAGTGACACAAGGTTGCTATGATACCTGGCCAGTAGCAATACGTATTGAATCACTGGTCTTAATTACAATAGACTACACACTAGATTGTGTGCTCATGGTGTTTATATGGAACTAGCTCTCATTATACCCTTAAGTCATAGTTATATTTGAAAATTGGAGCTGTGTGAAAAGCTGGTTTAAAAAAAATGAAAGTGTGTCAGTGCATCGTATGAAGATTTCATTGATGCACATAAAAAGCTGGATATGTCTGGGAATTGTTTTCCTGATGTTCAAGAAACCTTTGTTTCCGAGCTTTTCAGCTTAAATAATTTGGATATAAATCTGTGTTTATCGTGCACTGATATTTCTAGCGATTTCAAGAATGTAATCAGAGCTTCTTCTGGGTAAAAATGTTGGAGGAGGAGCAGCTTCTAAAATCTGTGCAATAATTGCTAAACTTGGACTGCTGATTTGTACTATGGAAGAGCTAGACCAGAAAAGGGAAATTTTTGCTGTGTGTATAAGACAAGATGAAGGTGAGGGAGAAAAAATGTATTATTTGCATCTGAACTTTTATAGGAATGTTAGGTATATTTATTGCTTGATATAGTTACTTGAAAATGTCTTAAAATACTGGGTTTTGAGCATTAATGTATGGTACAGAAAGTAGAGTCAAAACATCTAAATAAGGGTTTACACAAGATCTGTAAAGGTTCATTTTGATTTATGTAGCTATTAGAAATAATTGACTAGAGTAGTTAAGTACCAGCTACTATCATACTTGTGGAAGCATTTTAAACACTTTAAATTGACATACCTAGTATTAGTTGTTCTAAAGAACTTATTATTCACTTATGTAATAGCATACGTATTTTGTTCTAAACAAAATATGTAAAGGCAAGATGCTTCTGAAACAGAGGTATTTTCTTAGTAGGAAAGCCAAAGTTTGTATTTTTGTAGTTGCTTAAAACAGGAAACAAGAGTGTACAAAAATTATAAATAATAAAAGAATTATCTACTTTGTTATGTTGCTGCACGGATTATGTAAAAGACAAATGAAGACTGTAGGACAATAGCAGTTATTTGTTTTAGTATAGTAAAGGATGCAATTTGAAAATAAAATTATTATTGGAAACCTGGAAAATCACTACTAGTTAAATCTTACTGATGGAAAAATTGATAGAAAATGGAAATAAGTTACAAGCACAAATATCAAATAATACTCATCAAATACGAAATCAGGAGTGGTACCATAAACAATGGTATGTTAGACATGGATTCCTTTTATTTCTTTCCTTTTGTAATATTTAGAGTAGTATTATGAGGATAGTGATCTGTATGAATCTTGATTTGTATGAAGTGGATTATTAAGAACAAAGCAAAACAGAAAGTAGAACATTTCTCCTTAAAGTTGGTAACCTTGGTGTTGTTGCTGACAGAGTATTTCTATTTTTTTAACTGGGACTGGTGTTTAGAAGCTATATTTGGTAGTATATTAATTAAGTGTAATGGGAAAATGAGTGAAGAAACAAAGGTGTATATATATATTTCTTGTAACTCGGATGCAAAGCATTTCAGTACTAAGTTTCCTGTGAAATTTCAAAATTAAGTATTTTATCAAGGGATCAAGGTAGCAACATAACTACAGTGAAGTAATAACTTTAGGGTTATGAGATTAAATTGGTACCAGTTAAACGGCATCCTGATCCTGAGAGCCATTGATAGTTTGGACCACGTCAGCTTTGCTGGAAGTTACTGCAGTTTTCTGAATTGGTCCACCAAGTCAAGAATTTGTTGATTTTGGTGTTTTCTCCATTGATTGCCTCAAAGCAAAATGAAAGCAAAAAGCTGCCATTGTGATACTGTAGCTCATTTTATTCTTGCAGATATGGATAGCAAGTAACACAGGTGACAAATTTGAGAATAAGCCCTAACTATTTATTTCAAAGCTTTGGACACTGTTTCTATATACTTCTACAAACTTTTTTTCTCTGTTATTATACTGAAGGTGACTGGCTTAAAATTTTTGTTTTCCCTGCCTAGACAACTAATTGGACCCTGTGCTAAAGCTAAGGAAGGTGCTACAGTGTCCTACTAGAAATAAATCTAAGGTCAATATCCATAGTCCTTGTGAAGTATTTCAGATTGAAGGACCATTTATTGAAGCTAACCTAGCTGTGGCTGTCTTCCTCTTCTTTGTCTTCTCCCACACCTCAACTGTCATGCTGCAGTTACCTTCTCTGTCCCTTGGAAACTGTAGCAAAGTTTGTATTTTGTTTTTTAGGGAGATATCTTTATGGATAGAGTAGGACAGTTTCTATCTTACTGAAGTGCTGTTCATGATATCTTATTCTCCACTTATGATTGTTTCTTTTAGTTCTGGGTGTGGAGTGATACACAGTTTGAATTTTCCTAACTTACATTTTACTACTTTCTAGTCCCCAAGATGTGATTTTTTTTTTTCTGTAGGTCGGCCTAATTGATTTTCCTTGTTAAGTGTTGTACCTAATTCTAGTAATTCTAAAATAAATTACATAATCTTTGTTATAACCTTTATAATTTCATGTTGTCCAGTGATGTTCTTGAGAATTCTTTACCATTCATGACAGGAAGATAGTGGAATCTTTACACTTGTGATAATCATCTTTTCTATTCTAAACATTAAGTTCCTGGCTTCTTGTAGTTTAATTAGTATTATTTTAGTGAAGAAAAGTATTAACAGGAATTCAGATCAGTGAGACTTTCCTAGGTTTCTGCCTCACGCACCTATTAAAAAAAAAAACAAAACAGTGACTTTTTCAGAAATACATTGGCACCTTAAATGCAATTATAGAACTAGGACTTGCAACACCAAACCTTACTCTGCAAATGAAAGACTTGCTATCTGCTAGCTTCCTTCTGATAACTAATTGAATCTCTTGTCTCAGTTAAATAGCATAAATAAAATACTAAGCTAGACTGTGATTCAATTTAAAAGAAACAAAGAAACAGCAGTGGTTACATTTGCATTCTCTTGCCTTGTTTTTCTACATTTTAATGCTCAAACCTTAATTTGTTCTGGTGGTCAGATTTTGTTCTTGCAGTACTTATGGGGAAGGAGGAATCGGCCAACCTCTCATGTCTAAGAATGTTTGTTTGCAAATACTGTCCCCTTGGAAGCCTATGCAATTCTACTGCCTTCAGTAAGATTGAACAGCTCTCAAGGAAAAAAATAGTATGAAATCTATGGTTACAGACACTTAGCTGCTGTCCTGATACATCCTAGAATGACAGAGGATCTGAAGAATGTCCAGCTCGCCTATTTCTGAGTTTTCAAGACTGGCATTTTCTAAGATAGACAGGATTTTGATATTTAAGAATTTAATCCCACAATTTATTTTTTGTTCTTTTTTTTTAGTAGAAAGTCACTTGCTTAGCATTTGGTCTAGTACTTTTTATGTAGATAAATTTTATGGGTAAGACTCTTATAATCCAATATGGGAAATGCACTATCAGAGCAGCCCAGGGCAAATATGTTCTTTCAGTTGGAGTCAACAGCCAGCCATGGGTTGGTAACTCAATTTTTATATATATCAGTCCTCCTTAGGACAAAGCAATATTCTCATGCTTTTACCCTCCTTCTAAGGTCATGTTGGCAGTATCTCTGCGTTCAGCATTATTTTCACAGATATTTGGATGTTCATTCATCCAGTAAATTGTTCAGTATAATAATTTCTAGATCTGTGAGTCAATAGTCTGTGTTTTGTGGATTACTGTAGCATTGTGTGTCCAGTTGGTGATCTAGGAAACATGGGAGATGTTCCATCTTATGGCTTTTCTTCCTAAATGCTGAGTAAGGCTGAAAATGTTTTGGCTACCACCCATCGCTGAGCCCTATATATTTCTAAAGACATGGTTAGGGAATTTACATCTACATTCAAGATAAGTTAATATATGAAGATAGAGTATTTGAATATTGAGTGTATAAATTAATAGACTTCATTTAAAAACACCTTATCTTTCCCTTCCATCTAAGCTTTTCATGGTGCAGAGACTGTCAAAGACTGATCTTATTTTGAGACGAGTGGATGTCCAGTTCATTTTTATATTCTCTCTGTAATAAAAATGTTAGAAGAGACTTTGTCAAAGGTATTGTGTTTAGAATTGCCTTTCTGATAGAGTGTGCCCAGAGAAGGTAGTGATATGAATTCTAGAGCAAAGCAAAAGTTGTCTGTATAAAGTTGTCTATATATCATATATATTTCTTCAAATATTTTCCTGAAAAACAAAATGTGGACTTGTTTCCTGCTGTTGAAAGCTAATGTGAAGAATATTCTGTATATTAGCTTTACTTGCCAGTTATCTTTTGATACCATGTTATGATTTGTCTCCAGGATCACTTTTATATGTACACTTGCATTAAATCCAATGAAAAATTTAAGTTCAGTATTTGTGATGGAAAGAGACAAAGACAGTGTGGACATGAAAACAAAATATGAGAAACATTTAGTATTCATACCAGGTCCCTAAAGTGAGCAAAAGTGTTAGCAATTCTCCCTGAACAACTAAAAATTTGTTGTGCCCAGTAGATCCACCTGGCCAGCAATCTGCCTGATGATGGCCTTCCATACATGATAAAAAGGGGGGTTTATCCAGTTGCTTAGTCTATTCATCACACAGCTTGAGCTTGAAGATTTCTTGACTTAATTACTTTGTGCCACAGCCTCATCAGGAGTGATGCCACAATTACTGTTCAAAGTGCTGTGAAGATAGTAACATTCTCCACTGGGATTAAAAAAAAAAAGAAGAGAAAAATTATAGTGTTGGAAGGAAAGAGGTTGACTCTGCTTATGTTGCAGTTAATTGATAGACAAACATTGGTGATGTAAGCTCAAAAAGTATTGCAGCTTTTTCTTTGTAGGAGATGGATTCTTAGGAGGATCTGAGCAGCCTCGCTAATATGACCAGAGTTGTCTTAATAATATAATAAAAGTAATGTAAGGCAAGTTCAAAGCTGTTTCATTAAACTAGTTCATATGTGAAACTTCATCACAAATTGACACCTTTGTTTGGGACTGCCTTGTCCAAATGATGAAGCCTCAGGTCAAGCATAGATTGCATGTGAAAGCAAACTGGGGCACCACTACTGACTCCAGGCTTTTTACGCTTAGTTCTTTATATGTGAGTACTGAGGTTTAAAAGAGGGTAAATGGATAAAAAAAAAAGTTCTGAATGCCCCCCCTTAAGAGGATCCTCTGTCCTATGACTAAGTGTCTGAAGATAAGGAATATGAATGGCCTTGATATAGTAACACCTTTACTCTGTATATCCTCACCCTATGCACAAGGCTGGCATTGCTTTGGAAAGGGTAGGCCTGGCCTGTTTGCCCACTTTGGAAAGCTATGGATACTTTCAGTGACAGAAACTGTTCACTTGCTCCCTAAATTTGAAGCTCCAGGAGGCAGGCAGGGTTAGACATAGGAGTGCATGTGTGGATTGCTGATAGGAGCTATATTGGATTAGAAGGTGCATATAGTCTTTATGTGGAGATGAAGGTGTAGGTGATAATTTGCATCCTTTCTTCCTATGCAGTTTCTTTTAGAGAAGGGTGAATGGTGTATGTTTAAGAGCTATTTCAATTGTATACCTGCTGTTTGTAACTATTTTGAACTAAATGCATCTTTGCACACATCCTGGATTGTTCATCCTTTCAGCTGAGCAAGAAAATAAGACAGCTGTGTATTTGCAAATGACAGTGGGTTCATTGTTAGTGAGACTCTTTTGAATTGTTGGTTGAATTGGGATGATATTAGAATGAAGGACTAAAAAATGTTTTGGGGAAGTATTCCTATGAAACATAGATAACATCCCACAGAAAGATGCAGATCTAAATTTTACCTCTTGGGAATTTATTCTTCTGAAACACAAGCCAGGCTTAAAAAAAAAAAAAAAAAAGAAAAAGAAAATAATATCCCATGATTTTATCCAATTTAAGAATTTTTCAACACTAAATCTAGTTAAGACTGTATAACATTTGTTACTTAAGGTTATGAACTTAACAAGGCAGGTTTGCTGATGTGATTTAGCTCAAACAAAAGGCCCTTCAATGTTATTGTTGAACAATAGATTATTTTTTGGTTACGAATACATAAATATGATCACAAGACCACATTTGCATCCAGTTATTACCAGTTCTTCAAGCATCGCCTAGGGAATTTGAAACTTTCACTTATGTGTTATGACTAAAATTTTAGTGCAGTAATTTAATGAGTAAGGGCTTTTAAGAAATGTAAGATAGGGAAATTTGAAATGAAGGTCCAAGCCTTCTCTGAATGCTCTGTAGTATCCAACTGTTTTAGTATCCTTCCACTGAATGATCTGTTTGATCATGTGCTGTATGCTGCTCTAACTGACTGTCATGGTAAAAGGCTATATTAAATTTTCTTCCTGCTTGTCTTTTAATGATTAGAGTAATTAAGTTAGGCTAAGTTCAGAAGTTACTTTGTACTAACTAGACATCTAAGTTATATCAACTTTTTAGTTTTATCTGTAGAAGCTACAACAAAAAAAATACAATTTCCTAGTAGATAAAGAGTTGTTGTGTTCATGGTATAGGTTTAAGATGTGCTATTTGAAATCTGAGATTTTTGTGGAACTTGGTAACTATATTTTATGCTCATAAACCAGTTTGAAGCCCCAAACACAATTTCATTTATCTTTATATTCTAAGCTTTATAGTGTCTGCAAAAGTGTCCATCTGTTCAGCTGAGATTGCTTCAAACAGTGAGTGGTCAGAGAGACTTAACTGATAAAGGTCAAAGGAGCCTCTTGACCCTGTGATACTTGCCAAAGCAATTGGAGCATAGGGACTGATATACAGTTAGATATAGCTTGCTAACGTGATCTCCACTTTAATTGGTAATGATAGCAGGAATACACAGTAAAGTCATTGCTGAAAGAAAACAAAAAGTATCCAATATAGTAATTTATTACCAGTCAGTGGGTTTCACACACTAGGTTGTTTTACCCCTGCAGTGGTCAGAGAAAGCAAAAAGGTACTCTAACACTTAACTGAAAATGGATGCCCTGCTGCTATCAGAGATGCATGGTGGTCAAATGATTGCCTGTGCCATTAGCTTGGTAATGTTTTCTCTATTGTAAACTCAGCTCCCCATGTTCTTCCTGTGCATCAGCTGCAGATTGAAGGCTTTCTCGTTTGTCTTCTATTTGTGCTGCCAATCATCAAGCTGCTGTCCACCAAGCACATTTCAAGGAGGCAATTTTTTTTACTACTATCGACTACCATCTCTAGCAACCGAGGGCTCAGAGGATTTAGAAATGAATTTAATGCTCTAATTTACACTGTGCCAGCCATTTTGTGCATTGTTTATGTATTTGTTTTCTGAGACAATTCCATAAGACAATAAGAAGTTTCCTATTTTGTAAAACTACACATGAGATCGCACCTGCAAACATGTCCCCAAAACTTAATTCTTTTTCTTACGTATGTTATTTGTAATACTACTGTTTTCTTTAAAAAGGTTAGAGAGAAGAAATGTCTGTGCAAGTAAAGATGTTGTGGTTTAACCCCAGCCAGCAACTAAGCACCACGCAGCTGCTCACTCACTCCCTGCCCCCCCCCCCAGTGGGATGGGGGAGAAAATCAGGAAAAGAAGTAAAACTCATGGGTTGATATAAGAATGGTTTAATAGAACAGAAAAGAAGAAACTAATAATGACAACACTAATAAAATGACAATAGTAATAATAAAAAGATTAGAATATACAAGTGATGCACAATGCAATTGCTCACCACCCGCCAATCGATGCCCAGTTAGTTCCTGAGTGGTGATCCCCCCACCTCCACTCCCCCCAGTTCCTATACTAGATGGGACGTCCCATGGTATGGAATACCCTGTTGGCCACTTTGGGTCAGCTGTGTCCCATCCCAATTTCTTGTGTCCCTCCAGCTTTCTCGCTGGCTGGGCACGAGAAGCTGAAAAATCCTTTTTAGATTAAACATTAGTTAGCAACAACTGGAAACATCAGTGTGTTATCAACATTCTTCTCATACTGAACTCAAAAACATAGCACTGTACCAGCTACTAGGAGGACAATTAACTCTGTCCCAGCTGAAACCAGGACAGACATTTAGTAAGCTATTCTGTATTAAAAAAAAAAACAAAACAAAACCAAAACAAAACCAAAACAAACAAAAACACCCCCCAAAACCACCAAATGCAAACCCAAAATAAAACCAACGACATTTATTGCTTCCTACCATCAAGGATAAAGCATCATGGAGAATAGACTAGAGCTGTCTTTGCCAATATAAGTTAATGTTTAAGACCCCTAGGTGTGGTAGTCATGTTTGAGTTAAAAAGAGTTCTTCCAGGTCCAAGAAGTATAAATGTAAGACACAGGGCAGGAGTAGCTAAATAACTTTTACAAGCAGCTGTGTGACGTGCTTATTTTTTGTGAGGCTAGGGCTAGACCAATGATGAGATGTGATTCTGAGAAAAGTTATGAGCTCTGAAATCCTCTTGACATCTCAGTGACTGGCATGATCAATACACAGAAAATTCTTAGCCCTCAATACCTTTTGGTTGGCAAATTCTACTTCCCCACCCTCCTCTTTGATTTCTGTAACTGAGGTTCTTCAAATTTGGTTTTTAAAAAACAAATAATCCTATTTATTGTCAATGTTATTGATTGCCACAGAGGTAATGAACAGTGATTCAAACATTTAAATGGTCTTTAAAGATTCTGTTATCTTTGTAGAGTATTTAAAATTCAGATTACAGCAAAGACAGGTGACAAAAATAAGTGTTAATTTCATTGAAATAAGCATATTGATATTGTATTCTCAAACTTCATTGCGATATGTCAGAAACTATCATATTGAGAAACTTCTTAAAGAGTATAAGATGCAGTGGGTTTAATGACTTCATATTGGGTTTTGCTTAAAATTACTTGTTTGAAAGGGTGAAGAGCGTGTACTTTGTTCACAGGATGTCTTCATTGAATTCACATGAGCAGACAATAGGATGGTGGTACTTTACTGATTAGATTAGCAGATTTCTTTATAGTAAGTATATTTAATAATGAACTAATTACTCCTTAAAAGAGGAAGTCTTGCTTATTTGATAGACTTTTATCATGTACTTAAGTGCACTGTTTTATTGGGCCTCTATTAAAAGCCAATAGTCTGATGACTGTCAGAAAAGTTTAAATCTGCCAAAAAAACTCAGACAAATAAGACAGACAATCCCCCACCACAAAGAAATCAGAAGCAGTGCATCTTCTGTTAATAAAAGAATTTTCCAGTCTGCTTTGACAATACTTCAGTTAAGCTCATCCCTTCCCCCACCCCCCAATCTAACCAAAATTTCACCTAAAAAAAGTTGTTCAATTTCTGTCTAATATTTTCTTGAGACTTTGCAGGTGGCAAGTAGTGGATAAAGGAGGGGACTGATCTTTTTTCTGACTTATTTAATGTTAATGGATCAAAATATACTCTCTCACAAGAGAAGGCTCAATGAAATACAATTAAACCCCTTGAATATTACATAATTAAAAAAAATTGATTAGAATCAGCAGAATAGCTCACACTTATAGAGCATGATTCATTCTGCAGGCACTGGGAATTTTGGGGCCAATATTCTGTCACCTTTATCCTGTTACGTTTGGGATAAAGTGAGAGAACAATGGATAATGAAGGCCAAAAGTCTGTAAGAAAAAGTGACGTTTAATGCTTCAGGACTTGTTTTACGTAGAAGTTGATGCTACCCACACTGTGAGAACTGAGCATTTTCTTTTCAGTGGTATCGAAGTGATGTTTAAGTATATTTTGAGTCTGGCTTGCCTTCTAAGAATCTACCATGTGATTTTGCCACTTTATTTCCTTTTATGTAAAACAAATGTCAAGACTATTCTTGTCAAATCTGGTTTTAGCACAAAATCCACAATAGAAATGCATCTGGTAAAGAAAACCAGTGTGTGGAGAAAGTACATATGTATGAGGAGCTAAAAACAGTATGGGAATCCCTGCCAGCTAATGGAAATGTGAATTTTAAGTGGAATAGTGTTCTTAGAACAAGTTGGATCCCAGTGGAAAAAGGCCTTTAGGCAGCTAGGTAAAATAACATTTGAATTGTACTTCCCATGAAACTTTTATGTAGTATGTCTGTCTTAAACCTGTTAAAGAAAATAGCATGTATTGATGTATTTGGGGGCCACAGTAAGGATAGCCTCCTGCCTCCCCCTTCCCATAGACATGGAAAAATTTCTCCTTGGATGCTAAGGTGGTTTGGTAAAGATGTGTAAAGGGAGAAGAAAAGAGGTAGAAGAGCAGGCTTCTACGTTGTGGAGCAGGAATGGATTCCATGCCAGAAGAAATCAATTAAAGTGAGTCTTTGACGTTTGTTGCCCCAGCTTTAAGTTTGTTGTCCTATCCTTTAAGAAGGATGTGAAGGTACTTGAATGCATCCAGACGAGGGCAATAAAGCTGGTGAAAAGGGCTGGAAGAAGTGTCCTTTAAGGAGTGGCTAAGGACTTTGGGCTTGTCTAGTTTGGACAAAAGGAGGCTGGGGGCAACCTCACTGCTCTCTACAGCTTCCTGAGGAGGGGAAAGGGAGAGGGAGGTGCTGAGCTCTTCTCCCTGGGATCCAGTGACAGGATGCATGGGAATAGTTCAAAGTTGTGTCAGGGGAGGTTCAGACTGGACATGAGGAAGCATTTTTTTACCAAGAGGGTGGTCAAACACTGGAACAGGCTTCCTAGTGAGATTGTCGATGCCCCAAGCCTGTCGGTGTTTGAGGCATTTGGACAATGCCCTTAATAACATGCTTTAGCTTGGTCAGCCCTGAATTGGTCAGGCAGTAGGACTAGATGATCATTGTAAGTCCCTTCCAAATAAAATAGTCTATTCTATTCTAGCTCTTGTCTTGTTCCGGCTCAAACATCTTCAATGGCAAACTAGGGAGCTGTTACAGAGGTGATAGTTGCCATGCACGGAATATAGCTTGCCATTTCAAAACCTTCCTGAATCCCACTCTTTCTTGGATGTAGTAAGCTTTTTCTGCTGTGGGTCGGTCAGAGATGATGCACAAGAGGTTCATGAGTGTCAGGATACAATTTTGGTCTGTGGCCAGACTTTTTGCTTCTTTAAAGTTTACAGGTGAAGGCCTCATAGGGAGCCTTATCAACCAATGCAGATTTCTCCAAGCAGTAAAAGTGTTCCAAGTTCTAGTTGTTAAGTGGGAATCTTATCAGCACACAAATGGCTTTATTTTGAACAAAGGACGTCTAGCTGCATTACTAAAGTATTCAGCTTCAGTGATTTGTTAATTCTAACAAAAAAAAAAAAAAAAGAAAAAAATTAAGAGTAGGCTATTTTAGTTTGGGATTTAGAAATCTTGGAAATTGAGATCTAATAGTTAATTACAGAAGCTTTGGGAGATACTTATTAATCAGTTTTTATTAAGGACTAGCCAGTATTTTAACTGAAATGGCTGATGGTGCTATTAGATTAATTTTGATGTGATGCACGAATACACAAAATAAAATAGTGCTTCCTACTTCTCAGTTTCCAACAAAAATAAGTGGTAAGCTGTATCATGACAATAAACACATGGTTTCAGCCCTGAGCATGACAATTTTTACACTTTATAAAAACATGACTTTTCTTATTATTAAAGTTTTCTTTCTTGATGTTGTGGTTTAACCCCAGCCAGCAACTAAGCACCACGCAGCCGCTCACTCACTCCCCCCCCCATCCAGTGGGATGGGGGAGAAAATCAGGAAAAGAAGTAAAACTCCTGGGTTGAGATAAGAACGATTTAATAGAACAGAAAAGAAGAAACTAATAATGATAATGATAACACTAATAAAATAACAGTAGTAATAAAAGGATTGAAATGTACAAATGATGCGCAGGGCAATTGCTCACCACCCGCCGACCGACACCCAGCCAGTCCCTGAGCGGCAAAACCCTGCCCCCCCCACTTCCCAGTTCCTAAACTAGATGGGACGTCCTGTGACATGGAATACCCTGTTGGCCAGTTTGGGTCAGGTGCCCTGGCTGGGCATGAGAAGCTGAAAAATCCTTGACTATAGTCTAAACACTACTGAGCAACAACTGAAAACATCAGTGTTATCAACATTCTTCACATACTGAACTCAAAACATAGCACTGTACCAGCTACTAGGAAGACAGTTAACTACATCCCAGCTGAAACCAGGACACTTGACTAACATACAAGGAGTTACTCCAAAGGAGGTGTTAGACTTACTGCTAGTGATGCACAAAAAAGAGGTAGCACATTCTGCTAATTTTCAGAACTGAACTACAGCAGGGGAGCTTAACACTTATAGTTATTTTAGATTCATACAGTTGGACAACAACAAAGATGACAAAGATCAGATTTCAAAATCTGGCTAAAATTACTGAAGCTGTGAAAAGTCGTACAGTTTGCTTTCTCTGTAATAGCTTCCAGAAGATTTTTAAAATAAATACTTAAGAAATTCTTCCCAATTTTTCTGCTAAATAATAAAAGTAGATGGAACACTGGTGGTAAGGGGAGACCTGTAAATAGGTAATCAGACAGTTGGCCATATCTAAAATAAAATTTAAAACTAGCAATGGTAATCTAGAAGAGATACCTCTACTGTCTTTCAGAACGATGATTATCAAAAAATGTAGGTTGTGTTCAGTACATCATAGTGTAGTGGTCATTTCACTTGCAGAATTGAAGGAAGCTTCTGTATTACTAAATTAATTGGGTTTTGACATGATTATTTGAAATTCACGGGGAGAATAGTAAGGCTTGAATGGCTTGATGTTTGGGTATATCCGCTTAAGCTGTTTGGGTTTGAAAGATGATCCTAAGATAACTGAGTCTGAATAAAAATTGTCAGAAAAGAAAAAAAAGGGATCTTTTCACTAGTGAAGCCTGTGTGTTGGCAGCAGGGAGGCCTCAAAGTTGTACTGTGGGGTTCAGAGACAAGTCATGCTTTTTTATTGCTATTGTTATTAGCGTATTTTTTTGACAGTGAGTTACTAAACTCTCAATGTGTACATTTGGAAAAAAAATTCAAGATAATGGCAATATTTATCTGAATGTAGTAGGATTTAATTTTGTGAAATACTTCCAGAACTTCAGGAAAGGCACAGTACAGAATGTAAATATCTGTTAATCTGCTTTTCAATATCCATCATCAAATGCTATTCCCAGCTCTCTAGTTCATAGTTAGTTTTATGGGTTTCCTTCCATTTTCTGTCATCTTCTGTTACAGAGAATAGCTTGTCCATATTTCCTAAATAGTGTTTTATGTCTAAAGCTTTAGATGTCCACCTTCCTTCATTGGAATGAAATGCCTACGGCAGACAGCTAAGATAACTTGGTAGATGCTTTTAGGATCAATGTCAATAAGCTTTCATATTGCCAATAAACATTTATTGTGACTTCACACACAGTAGCATCACCAAATGCCTCAACAGATTGACACTGTCACATTATTTTCCTTTGTTTGGATGGTGATTTTCCTAAAGGTTTAACATTAAGATGTTAATCAACCAAATATAAACATTTAGAACAGAGAAAATGAAAATGATAGGCCAAATAATAATAGCTTCTGTTAATGTCAAAGCTAGCTGGTGAATTCTAGTGTTTGCATTCCATGGGGTTCTCCCTATGTATTAGGAAACAGCATAATTAAAGATTAAAATAATCCTACTGCTTAACTACAATGTATTATTTTTAAAAAAGGAAAGGGATAAAAAGAAAACCTGAACAAGCAGTTATAATTTCTTACTTATGACTCCCTATGGAGATCTTTAAATAAGATTATGTATTTAGAGAGCATCCTGATCTTGTGGGAGCATCTTTCTCTAAATAACAGAAAACCAAATCGTTTTATGACCAAAAACTAAATAGTCAAATAACTTACAGAGAGTCAAATTTTTCCCTCTGTTATTCATAACTACAATATTAACAGTTTAAAAATAGCTAATCCTATAAAATCATAGTTTGTAATGTAAAAGCAGGTAGGTAAGGAGTGGTCTTGAGAACGATGAGTTAATCAACATTGCATTCAAGTTAAAGCCAGCTGTTGCCTTGTTTACTAGCACTTGATGGTTTCTTTCAAGATTCAGCTATTTTCAACATAAGCAGTTCTTTGCATTAGGGGAATGTATCTAATTACAACAAGAAAATTAAAATTAACAATGATCTGGAAAAGTATATATTACTTGTGATATGGAAGCTGGCAAGTTTGTTTGCAAATGTATCACTGGGCTGAAAAGTTGATTCTTGATGCTATCATTCTGCTCATACGTGCTTGCTTGTAAAGGTGAAATAGCTAGAGTGAACACAGTGCTGAGAGCATAAGCTTGTGTGTGACAATAAAAACATACAAGTGTAAGTGCTTAAAGAAAAGGGAAAAAGCATCAATGAGGAATTCATACACCCTCACACCTGCTGTTCCCCTGAAGGTAAAAGATACCTCTTTAATAGATACAGCAGGATTCTGATATAAGGTGGTGTGCCACAATCTCATAACTTTACTGTTGGATGATCTTCCCAGTACCTTCATGGAATGCCACTCAGTAGTGCAGCATGATGATTCCTGTGAAAGAAAGTAGCTGCTTTTCTACAAAATCATCTGGAGTCTCTCTCTCGGGCAAAAATTTAGAGCTTTGTCTTTATAAGGGAAATTTATTGGATTATTCTTAAAGATTCAACTCTGTCATTTAGTTCAGTTTCTGATGTGTTTTTTAGCTGCATGCAGAAGTAATAGGATTTTTGTTCCAAATTACAATTGGATATTTGTCATGGGTTTTTTTCCTCAGAAAATGAATTCTGAAATACTAGCAGTTTCATAAAAATATCAGTGACATGAAAGTCGGTAGAGCAGGGGGTTTGATGAGATGACCTACAGACATTCCTTCTAGTAAACATTTCTGTAATTTCTATGATTCTATGAAAAAAAAATCTTTTGAAAAATTCATAATGCTGAGAGTCAGTGTTTACAAAATATTTCATATTTTGGCTTAAAAGTAATTATTGTTCCAGACTGTAAGTTTTAAAATGCAGCTAAAAACTAAAATTAAGAATGAAAGTAGGGTTTATTGAAACATTAAGATCATCCTTTTAAAATTTGAATATTTGTCATTAACTATCACTGGTAGCATTATTATTGCAGACTCTTCATTGCTGGTACATAGGTTCAGTCCTTTTATTATACAAAAAAGGAGTAAGGAAGCAGAAAAAGAAGTTAATACTCTACTGTGCCCCCACTAGTATGTTTCTTCTGCTTTCCAAGGCCTGCAGAAGCTCTGTCATAAAAACTCTGTCATGCTGGGAATACACAGGCACAGAAAGTTGTATGGGGTAAATGAGAAGGAGGAATGTGAAATGTGTTTCTTCTGAATTTGCAGATGTGTAAGCAGGAAATCGACCCTTGTAAGTGCATCTAGATTGGAATATGGCATCTGAGGTAACTTGCTGTGTTTCCTCTCCTTAAAGACTCTCAGAAATTAGCTGACACAGAAGGCCAAGGCAGAGCACCTCTCCTGAAGTATTCATGGGAAACTGGGAATGGGGGAAAAGCAAGTATGGAATGTTTTCCATGTATAGAAATATCCCAAGGGCTACAGGACAGTTTTGAAATTTCCCCCTCTTGACTTGTTCATCATTAGGATCCTATTTCTGCCTGCGTGTATCCTCCAGTCACATGGCTTTATATGAATATTTCTCTTTATCCCTGTGTTTATTCTTGCTCTTTCCTTCTTTCCACAGGTTCTACTTAGAGAGTATCTAATCTATAGAGTTTATGTCCTAATAGAGAAGACTTTCGTATCCTAGTTTATCTTCTCAAATATTGTATTCTTTCTGTATACTTAGACTACATTCTAAGACTCTAAAGTCCAGGACAGATTGTTTTTGATGGGCATTTGTGTGGGCGAGTTCTGTGATATCTGTATGAGCTGATTTTTAACATGTCCAAAGACATTCCCTCCTCAGGAGTTTGTCATAGCATAGTATCTAGCCTATGCCAAGGACACTGGAAAAATAAAAATTAATTCTAATTCTAAAAGGTGTAAACTTTTGATCTTAATGATGATTTATCATTTAAGTAATGAAACTACAAGAATAAAACTGACTTAAAATTTTCTGAAGATGATTTTTAACATTTCCTCATGTTGTTCAGCTGACACTTACAGTTCATCATCATTAGGTTACTGTTATCATGGTTTAATATGTCAGTCTAAAGTTGTGAGTAATTGTAGCTCTTCTCAGATCTTCATTTCTGCCAGATTTTAGGAGGATTTGAAAACTATTTTCTTTGGATATTTATTAACAGCAGTAATCAGATGTGTATTTATACCGGCACAATTGTGTGGAAGTGAAATGATGCTCTGCAAATCTGTTGCTGTGAATGCCCTTTAAAGCTAATGAAAAAATATGGAGAATTTTAGAAAGATCCAGGTTGGAAATAGGGTGGTACAAGGTGAAGTCAGGTGTTCGTGAACATTGTAGTAGCTCTGTAGCCTTTTTCTCTCAATTATTTTCACCTAAGGTAACTAATTTTGGAACTGGAGATCTAATTACATAATTTCTTTATTGTTACTGATAAAGTATGTGCGACTTAACTCAGAATTAAGTAACTTTAAGATAGTTTTGCATGTTTTGAAATGGCAAAAGACATAGTCTTTATCTCAGACGTATTTCAAATTGCTACAAGGCATACAGTTTCTCAAGGTTTGCAAGAATTTTGCAACATCGTAGGATTTGTGTTTCCCTAGCTTTATTGGGGAGGAGAGAAGCTGTATTCTTTCTTTAAAACTTTCCTAAAAGCCTTTCAGCTTGAAATGGGATCTAGCAGAAGAAATACCAGCCTAGAATTTTGGCAAACATGTATGCAATCTATAGCATGGCTGTATAATTGAAGATGTTAGGGAGCCTGTATTATAGTATTTACATGCATATGTCTCTGTGTATCTTAAGCTATTTAGAAGAAAATCCTTTTTCCTTAGTGAGAAGTAAATAAACATAATTAAGTTGAACTTAATGGAGTTAATAGATTTGGTCTATTCCATATGCAATTCTATGCTGATATCTTGAAAATTACAAAATACTATGGATTTGTGTTTGGAACTTAATATTTTTCTTTCAGTTAACTGATACCAGCTGCATCCAACAGCCCTTTACTATTTTACCAGTTAAGACGAAATGGAACAATGCAAATTTTCATATTCTCTTATTTGATCTTGAAAAACTTGAGGAACTTCTGCTGTCTTCTCAACTCAATGGATTAAAGTCATCGAATTCATTCCACAACTATGACACTCTAGAAAGAGCCAAAAGTACTATTGAGAAAAGGGCCCTGACATTAAAAAGAAATAAAACTGCTGGCTCCGTATCTCCAGTGGATGGGCAAGTAGATATTGCTTGTTTGAACCAGGACTGTGGGGACAGTAACGCAGCTAGGCCTTTGGAAGAAAGTGGTGGCATGAAAAGACAGAAAAAAATGAAGAGTTCAAGAAAGATCAGAATGCAGCCACCAGGGAACATTGATGTGAACGTCACCACTGATACAGCTAAACTGCTTTTGTCATGTCTCTTACCATGGGGTGTAGATAAAGAAATAGACAATCATTGTGTTAGACACTTAGATATCCTGAGACTTCAGTGTCCAGTTTCTTTTGGACTTGTGTCAAATGAAACCCACCTATCACTAATGTTCCCAGGATGGAAATGTACTGATTGTGGTGTGCTAGAAGAACATGCAGTAATCAACTTGTTTTCAAAAAGAGTGCTTGATTTATCAAACAAGTACCTTGCTGCAACTGAAGGACAAACTGGAAAGAAGGATGGACCTGAGAATAATGTTTATGGAACAAAGGGACTGGAAACAGTATTCTTCTTTAGCAGAATAGCTTTAATCAACAGGATAATTAACATACCCTCAGCAGTTACATGTGAAATTGAAAGGTAAGAACCTTTTCATTATGAGTCTTTTCGTCCTTTATAGTGTTAAAAAGTGAAAAACATGAAACAAACACTTTTCTTAAATATGAATTTTGCCATAGAGTTTACATTCTTTCTCTAGAGCTTTTTTATAGGATGTTCTTTGAACAAAAGGAGATCGGGATGAAGTATCTTTATATTTTTCTATTTAGCAGATGAGAACTGATGCAAGAAATTTTTTCAACAGAACAAGAGCTTGAATTATCCAGCTTCACATCCTGTTTTTCCAGATACCACTCTTTTCCTCTCAGTTTAGACTAAGTAGAATAATGAGGTCTCTTCAGGCACATCGTGAGACATGCATTAAGCACATTTGTGCAGTTTTAACTTCCACTGTCTGTAAGGAATACACTTCTTTACCATGAAACCCTTGGCTTCACAGATAAATAAAACATGAGAGACAAGAACAGTCTGTCCTAGTTACACTATCCGAAGTACAATGGCCCCAGTAATAATGGCAGCTACTGGGAATGAATGTCGCATCAGCCCTTATGTTGTGAGAACCATCCCAAATAACATTTATGTTACTCAAATTTATTGACTAAATGCTTTTTCAGCATTAAAGGAAAAATAGCATGCTCAACATTAGTATGCTCTATTTGGCTTGGTCAAATAACCAGGCAATGGATATTGTCCACAGACATTTGTTGTTCAGCAAACCTAGGTTGGTCTGCATTTAGCATTTTAAGGACAATTAACTTCAGTGTTGGTGATGCTATGGCCCAGGGGCAAGAAGGGGGACAAAAAATATTGATCCTGATGCTGCAAATGTCTTTGTGCCTTCCACAAAGCTCTAGGCATTCAGCATATCTCAAGAGATATGCACCATCCCACAGGACAAACACACATTTCTCAGTTGTTTTTACTGCTAATCACATTGCCTACTGGTCCATATTCAATACAAACTCTTATATGAAAGGTTGTTTCCAGCATTCCAGCTTGAACATGAATTCCTTTCCATGAAAGAAAGGACTTTATGCTTGCATTGTGTCTTAACAGTACTCTGTTGGAAAGATATTGTCTAATTGAAGTTAGTCATCATACCAGAATCAAACATTTTTCCTAGACATACACATCCTGGCTTTGGAATGTATTTCCTATAAAATTTTAAGTATTAAATTGGCAAGTAAAAATGCACTTTTTTTTTTTGTGAAAACTATACTATATAATTTAAAGTTTTCTCCAGGAAATGTAAAGCTGTAAAAGCTAGCATCTCTGGTAGAAATAGGTGAATTTTTGTACAAAAGAAAGAAAAAAAAATTGACATATATTTTGGTTGAAAAAAGTTACGAATTTTGTTCAAAGAGTCTGAAATGTTTTATTTGGGATTTTGACATGGTTTGGTTTGGATTGCCTCTTTTTCCAGAGTTTAATAGTATACCTACTTATAGCTGTCTTGTAGCTAAGTTTTATTTTGGTGCTGTTTGTGATGCTCTGACATGGGCTGTTGCCTCATCTGGGTAAGAGCATTTGAGTTGTATCTATTAGATTGTTTCTTGGATAGCTTTGTTTGTTTTGTTTGTGAGTTTTGGTGTTTTGGGGTGGGTTTTTTTTTGTTCTGGTGGTTTTGTTTTTTGGTTTTGTGGTTTTTTCCTCCCTGAGCTCTGTATTTTCCTCCTGAGTTCCTATGCAGCAGCTAGCTACAAGTGCTATGGGTCTGTACAGAGACAACACACAATTCTCTTTCCTGGCTGTACTTGGCACACTCTTGCCTACTTTTGAGGCTATACCTTTTTTATTCTTCATCTCGTGCACATTCAGCAAATAAACAGACAAGTAGCCACAATTTTTCTCTGTTTTCGAGGGGTAAAGTGTTCTTTCTTGGGGAACTTGATCGGAACTAGACTGTATTTGCTGCATTTTTATCAACACAGACCTCAGAGGTTTTAGTCACCTGGACATTTTCCTCTTTACTGCTGGCGACAGGAAATTTTTTTCTCATTATGGCTCCCATAATAGCACAGAGTTTATCTTTTACCCTACCTTCCAAGAACTCTTTCAGAGCTTTAGGCATGTCAGTCATAATTTGCTTTTTATTTTTTTCCTCAATAAATAAAGATAAGAGCAGTTGAGGTACGTAAAGGATTTTGTACTGTTTCCTAACCTCTGTAAAACTGCAAATGATGTCCCACTGCTGTCAAGAACCATCATTTTCACACAGAATCAAAGTGTGTGGGTAGAACCAACGAGATGATGTTACTGGGTCAGCATTAGTGGGAGAAGTGGATTACAGCCATGGGAAAGAATTTCATGCTTCAAACACTTTAAAAAAAAACAAAAAACCTGATTCCATACATGATGTACATAGTTTTGTTATCTGAAATTGCTATCTGAATGTATTTATACTTTCTGTATTGCCTCAAAAGCAGTTATGTGTATGCAAAGTTATCTTCCTCTCTCCATCTAGCAAAAAACCCCTTTCCTATGCAGTTTCCTTTCCCTCTTCCTCCCCTCTGCCCCCACTCAGTAATAAGTATAGCATGAATAGGACTTTGCCTATTTGCCGTGATCTTAGGATTCAGCCTTCATTTCACCTTTTCCTTTTGCAAAAAATGGGGGTCTGAATGAACTATTGTAATCTGTGTTCATTCATTAAATCTTTTTGATATTCATCATTTATTCTGTATTCAGGGTTGGAATGAGTTTTCTTTGTTGTGATGAGCTGTTAAAATAATGTACTTTTGCCTAACTGAAAGTTTGATGGAAACCAAGCAAATGCTATTTTGTCCAGTTTGCCTTCTAAAAGTACAGCATGTAGCCAAACCTCTTTGGGCGGTTGGTTTAGCTAAAACTACAGCATGCTCCAGGGAAAAAACTATGTATTGAATGTTAATTCACCACAGCATTTGCAGAAGGAGTTAGTAGGACAGCTTTCACATCTTGTAAGGTTCCTGGTCTCCTAAGTATTACTGCAGTACAAATAACTCTTACTAATTCAGTTACTAATATGAGAGGGAAAATGCATTCTGATGTCCTTTCGGTAGCTTATCTGTCAACAGAGCCATGAATGTTTCTCCATCCTGTGAAAATTTACTTTCTATTAGCACATTGGTACAAACTCCAAAGGTTTTAAACTTTTAAATTAAAAACAGGAGAAAGAATAGCTGAACAGATTATCCAGTGACTAGGACACTTGCTTAATGTGTATTCAGCTGATAGTCCTAGTTCTGCCTACTTTGATGCTGGAGAAAGGATTTGCATATTTATTCCCTGCAATGCAGCACAGTGTCCAACTACTGGTTTAGTAATAATTTTGAGATTCCAGCTTTCTTCTGTTAATGCTGGCCCACTTTGCATGTAGCAATGAAATATTCATTGGGCTGTAAGGAGAATTATTTTAGTGTTGGTCACCTACGGCCTTGATCTGGGGAATGCAATAATAAAGTTTAAATCCCTGTTCTTTGGCATATCCGATGATTTTGCTGTTACAGGAAAGTGAAAGGAATTTCTATTTGGTTAAATAAAATACAGACACATATACAGACTTTTAATCTGGAGAGCCAGAACTGGGGAAATGCATTTGATCGATTCATAGACTATTGGGTATTCTTGGATGAGTCTAGTGTTCTCATATTGAGCAGAAATTCTGTCTTTGTCAGCATGTATATATATGTTTCTGCTTAAACCATGGCTTTGAGAGATTATCATTCCCCAATGAAAAACATTTGGTTGAAAAACTCTTTGCTAGTTGCTATCGTAAGTTTTCAGCTCGTGTTTTAGATCAGCAAGTTTCAGGTTATAGTATTTCTGTTTCGGGTTATAGTATTTCTATGATCTCTTAGCTCTTTGCTTGCATAAATGAGATTTGTGGAATGTGAAAATAGTGACAGTGAATGACATGCTTTAAGCACACATTATCAGACCAGTACTAATCTGTTTTGTTTTAAAAATAAATAAATAAATACAAATCAGGTTTTTTTTTAACATAATTTGAACATTTAACCAAAAAATGTTCATGATCCAAAAAAGAACAAAGTATGAAAAGCATGGCTTTAGAAAAACTTGGACCTGAGTCTATAAGCTGCTGTTCACAAATGTGTTTGTATATCTCTTGGTTTTCTGCGACTTGATACAGCCTGTGAAAATAAAAGAATCTGCAGTAAAATGTATTAGATTATAAAAGTGGGACAGAAACAGGAAGAAGCTAGTAAGAAAAGATCTTCAAAGAATTTTTCTCCTGCTTTTTGAGATTTGTATCTGTAACTTAAAGCTCTCAAACTGAAAGCTTTCAGAGTTGTTTAGTATTGCAAGGTTTTTGAAATATTATGATTTACTGTTGATTGTAGTGAATTTGAAAGGTGAAATATATTATTTTTAAGTGACACATAAATATAGTTTGTGCGGGGTTACTATAGCAATGTATTTAAAAGAAACACAAGTCTCCTAAATTGTAGCCATCTACTGAAATCCCAAGTATTTATTTTAAAGTATTTAACACTGAAACGGCTAAAAAACTGCTAGTTTCCCTTGATTTTTTTTTCCTATGTAATAGAAAAAACAGCACAAGTCCTTTGTGAAAATGGTATTTTGATTCAATTCTTCACATATGACTTAATTTCTTTAATATAACATAAAAGTTCACTATAATAAGTTTTGAGCCAAATGTAAAGTTCCTGTGTTTGGATGGTACTTTTCAGTGTTTGTGTACATGTGAATGTTTCAATACCAAGTTGCGGGCAAGTGACTTTTGCAGAGAAACTAATTTGTGGTTGATAGTAATTGATAAAAATAAAACTACTTTAAGACACAAGATTTTTCTAAGTATTTTTAGGTGTTGTTTAATAGTTTCATATTCTTTTAGTCCACAGAAATCAGAATCTGTACACGACAAATGGCGAAATACAGAAGCAGTAACACCTTCATTCCCCAGTTTTTATGGAGAGTTACCAAGTAGTAAGTATATGGAGGAGTGGCAATATTAGCTTTTAAGTGGAGGTTTGTTGCATGCTTTTTTGTTGCTAAAATACATCATTTAATTTCAATAATGAAAAAAAAAATTATATTCTTTAGCTTTGAGGAGGTCCTGTGTGCAAATACAGAAACTGGATTATTCTGTTGTTCTATGAATATCACAAAAGCATGTAAACAAAATGTTGACTGATAAGTAATACTGGAATTGAGGATATTTTTTCTGTGATGGCACAACATTCAACTGAGTTTCCAAAGACACTTTCTAGCAATCTGAAAAACAGACTGTTGTCTGCCCCCTCCCCCATCTCCCTCATCACCGTTATGTGCCCGCCCATTAATATATACAGCCCTTCAAGCAAACTGTTACCTTAGTAATACAAGAGTCATCTTGACTGTTCAATAATGCCCTTAGAATTTTGGCTTAGGGTAGGGTAAAGTAATCTCTTCATGTTAATGTCCCACAGGCAATTGTTCACCAATCTTGGCTTTGCAAGCCAGTCTAAGTTTATGTTTACAGTAACTAACCAAAGAATGTTTAAATAAAAATGTAAACAGAATATGGATATTTGTCAGTATACATTACCTAACAAATACAGTGTTCCTGTTATAGTCTAAGTCCCGTCTAGACTGATACCACAAATTATTTCAAGTCAAATCTTGACCATCTGCTGTGTAAATAAGCCTTAACATCCCCATCTGAAAATCAGTTTTAGTGTACCTTTCCTTATCTGACTCTTATATGTGCCATAACTGTAGAACTCATGACGACAGCAAAAGTGCCTGTTGGAAGAAAGACATGGAACATAAAATCAAGTGGCAATAGAAAATAAGTAGATGAAAGGTATGGAAGTGGCGTAGAGATTACTGAAATGTTCATGGACATAAATATGGTTTTACTGAGTGACTTAAAACTTCTAAGGTAATCTTACTCATATCCCATATCTCCTAGTTTACACGATTGTTTGGGTTTGCAAATTAAAATCTTACCTGAGATTTGCAGATCTCTTAGACGTTTTAGGAGTGACCATGTCTTTAGCATCAAGGACACACTGGATGGCAGAATAGGCAATGTTAAATCTTGATTCTGCTGCTGTTTCTGGACTTTCTGGATGCATTTACGTGTGTGCAAAGAGATGGGAACAAAACCAAAGTAAAACAGGAGTCTCTAACGCCTTTTTGCATACATGGACATGAAATTGTAGTACTGCAACAGAGGACAAGGCTAGATGATAGGTACCATATTGGCTGTACTATTCTTGATCAATGGGGACACTTGCTGAAAGACTGTTTTGTGTTTAGACCAGAGTAGCATCAGGTTAGCTCTTGAGTCAGTAAGAACTATAAAAGCTATTAATTGAAATCAGCATTGCTTGAGTCTTTCCTCACATCAAAGATTTTGGAGAGCTGCTTTTATCCCACAGGATTTCCCAACAGGGGGAACTCAACTGTAAACTCAGTAGGTTCGTACTAAAGAAATTAGTTGTAAATTGGGGGGAAGGTTTGAAATAACAACATTGAGTTTTGACACAGCAGTTTCCAAAATGGCAGAAAAAAAAAAAAAAAGAAAAATGCAGAATTCATCCTGATATGTGAAGAAATTACATAAAAATCAAGTTAAAATGTGAGAAGAGGTCACCTTTGTATGATCAGTTCTGCTTCTCTCATTTTGTCATCCCTTTTTATGTTTTTGTATTAGCCTTCACATTTTGTATTATGGTACATGCCATGTCAGCTGTCAGAGATAAAGGATAAAATATTTGCTTTTACCCTGTCTTTCTGTAAAATGAAATTAAATGCTCTAGTCTTACTTTTTCCTCTTTCCTTTTTTCATTCTTCTTTTTTTTGATCATACCTGTGTGTGTGTATGTACATATGTTTACATTTTATATTAGATATTGACATAGTTACATTTATACAGTCATTTACTGAATAGCATACTGCTCCCATTCAGACTACACTAGTGCACCCTATTTGCTTTGCAATATGCAGGTACTTACATGATTTTTTCAAACTTTAGTCTTTGCTGCAGGAATCCAACATTTAAGCCAATGACTATGCATTGTGTGATCAAGATACTTGTGAACTTTGGTGCTACTGAAATACAATTGCTACTTACAATTCAGTTTCCTCAAGACATTAAATGGTACTGGCCATCAGAGATTCTTGCGTGGATTCAAAGGACCGTACAACCAATTTACCCAACTTATGTCTGGCAACAAACGTTGTAGTAAAGTACTGAGATGTCACATTTTTCTGTTGAAGTCCAAATGAAGTTGTGGACTAAACCAGCACAGCTGCCAGTTCAAACTGTGCCTTACTTGAAAATAATCTGAAAAATCAGGATGGGTAGTAATAAAACTCACATGCAAATCCATAAATGTACCATCTTCCTTAACTGCAAGCATAACTGGTGAGACACTGGCTATCTGACATCTTGACCACACACCAGTATTGTTGCCCTGTAGCAGAAAAGTAAATCTGGCAGAACTGTTAACAGTGCAAAATGTTATTGAATGTATTTTTGCATAGACTGTACTACTGTTTTAAAGGTAAAGAAACACATATTCAAGTAGTTTTAGAATTTACATAGTAAAACTCATACTTAAGTACTCCAGATCGGAAAGTATTCTCAATATCTTTAGAAAATCATGATGAAAATGTACTCTGTGGGATATCAGACCTTTGTTTAAAAATAAAAAAAAAGACTAATCTGATTTAGGATAAGAATAAAAGTTCAAACAATATATTGTTTGAACACTTGTGCTTATTGCATCAGATGAAATCATATTCTAAGAAATTATGCTTTTTCAGATCTTTTTCAGGTATGTTGCTGAAGTAAAAAATTAAAAATGTTAAATGCCTTTCTGTTTGTGTACGTCTATGTATATTGTCAGTTCATAAATTATGCATGTGTTTTTCAGGTAAAAGTGGATACCATTTCCCAGACTTTGGGAGTGTTTCGTTGCTGAAACTCATTTGTTGTTGGGGTGACCAATCTATAAAGGTAGGAAATAGGCCTGTGTCAGTTGTTGCAATGTAATCCTTAAGTAATATGGGCTGTCATTTAATATTTGGAATCTGTAATGTGACATAATAGTTATGGATTTCTGGTGAAATTATTACATAAATTGTGCCATTCAGATCTATGGAAAGCAGATTATTATTTCAGTATGAAGTATGCTACTCATTAAACTATTTCACCTTAAAGTACATGTTTAGATGTGGGAAAGTAACTGTCCTAGTAGTCTTTAATCTAGGTGATCTTGTTCACAGTATGTGTTTAAAAAAGGAGTTACCTGTTCTCTAACAACCAGAAGAAATTTACATTGCAAATGCCATTTTATGCTCCAGGAAAATAAAGGCCAAAATAAGGGCAGTGTCATATACCAACGTATTATTATAGAAGAAACAGAAAATGCCTTCTTAAAGGGATAAATAATTGATCCCAAGTCCTTACTTATTAAAACACTCTTCAAGAATGACTTAGAAAAGTTAGTTATGTGTTCCCAGGTCAGATGAAGTTCATGGCTATTGTTAGTGAAGAATCTGATGTCTTGAGAGATAAATTGCTGTTTCTTGACACAGGTAACTGTGAAATAGTCTGAACAGTGAAATCTAGAGACAATTTTTCATTTTGGAAATACACGTTTAAATAAAGTTGTGAGGTTGGTTGAGTGAGTTAATATTCAGGAGTATGAAACTCAAGACAGTGTGCTATGACCACAAGGGATTTTACTCCACAAAAGGGAAATACTTGTTACAAGTTTACTTTATGATGTTACTTTTAAAATTGAATGCAACTCTGTGCTGCATTTCAAGTGCAAAGAATATTTTCCAGAGCTGAGGTGTGCAGGGGTACTACAGTGATAGTCCCCTGTTCTATTAGACAGACAGCAATGGTTTCTGCAAATATTCACATTCAATTGAATTCAGCATTTTGTCTTGAGCTTATCAGTTGTTTATTATATCCCCGCTCTCTGCACATCTTCCATATTATTTCAGCATTCTTCTTCCCTCACAAACTCCCCTTTTCTCTTACAATAAGATTTTTTTCCTTTTTTGAATCCTTTTAATAAAAAAATCGAATATAGGACCTCAGTTTCAATAGCTGCGATTGTCATGTGAAATTCATATAATCTCTTGCTGACCTGGTCAGCTGCTGAAACTCTTTACAGAGCAGAGTTGTATAGCCATGAAACTTATATTTGTAGCATAGCTGATTACATGAGATCTCTGTATTTATATTTTCCAGTGAATTTAGTGACTGATCAGTTCATGCAATGATAATGGTCTTATCTACTACAGATTAGTGTGCACGAAGATAAGGTGTGTAATAAGCTGCCTCATGCTTTTCTTTTTATCTGGAAAGACTTTAATACACTGAAATTGTCAAGTACTGCAAATACCATGCTATAAATGCTTCTCAAATTTTAACATTATTCAGACACAGCTTTGTTGTTGCAATAAGCTTTATTAACCTGCTTTGTAGTGCAGATTCTGGGTTGTTTGCAGCCAAACTGCCGTAAACATTTCAACATTCAGAATAATTTGTGATGTTGGCAATAGGTTTGGATATTCAGCAATGAGTGATTTATACAAAATTATAGTTTTTGTTGATAGTATGCTGTCTTTGTTAAACCTTTCTTTATATGAACACAGATTTATGGCCAAATTGTTAATCCTGAGCAACCTGATTAAGCACTCTCGTACATTTACCCAAAACATCACTAGTTACTGTGCTTTTAAAAACTTTTTTTTATTGTTATCTTCAGTGGAGGAGACTGACTCTCAGACATGACCCGAAGGACATACCATTTATTGATTCCTCATCTCCTTGCAGTACTGTAACAGATTCTGTGCAAACAAGGAAACTGAAAAAACCTGCTGCAGATGATTGATCAGGGGTCTACTGACTTCTTGAAGTTGAAGGGCTGAGGGAGGTGTTTTTCTGTCTTAAATTTTAAAAATGCATATATTTTAAAAATATTTTTCCAGGATTATTTTTCCCCAGATGATTTTAAAGGAAAGGTCATCTTCATGCATTTTGCTGTTCTTTCAGATAAAATATAGCTTGTTGTTGCCACACTCCCATCCTGCCCAGAAATTAAGTGTGCTCATCTTTTCAGATAGAGAGATATATATATATAAAAAAGCTTGCCCTGAAATATTTAATATGAGGAAACGATGGTTGCATTTCTGCCCTTAATTGTCCTTACTGTATACTTAAAATAGCCTGTTTCTCAGTTATATCTGTGATAGGTATTTGGTTATATTTTAATTTTTTTAAATACTACTACTATATTATTGCAGCTTTATGGAACCTTTTTGGCTGAAAGGGTGAACATTAAAATAAAACTTTAAAAAAAAAGTTATCAGAATAGTCAAACTACGGTGCAATCAAAACATTTTGCCTATTGTTGACTCTAGCAGATATAAGGATGTTTTCTTCCACCAGAAGGATTTACCCTATTGTCCTGGTTTCAGCTAGGATAGAGTTAATTGTCTTCCTAGTAGCTGGTACAGTGCTATGTTTTGAGTTCAGTATGTGAAGAATGTTGATAACACACTGATGTTTTCAGTTGTTGCTAAGTAAAGTTTAGACTATAGTCAAGGATTTTTCAGCTTCTCATGCCCAGCCAGTGAGAAAGCTGGAGGGGCACAAGAAGTTGGCACAGGACACAGCCAGGGCACCTGACCCGAACTGGCCAACAGGGTATTCCATACCATGTGACGTCCCATCTAGTTTAGGAACTGGGAAGTGGGGGTGGGGAATCGCCACTCGGGGACTGGCTGGGTGTCAGTCGGTGGGTGGTGAGCAATTGCCCTGCGCATCATTTGTACATTCCAATCCTTTTATTATTAATGTTGTCATTTTATTAGTGTTATCATTATCATTATTAGTTTCTTCTTTTCTGTTCTATTAAACCGTTCTTATCTCAACCCATGAGTTTTACTTCTTTTCCCGATTTTCTCCCCCATCCCACTGGGGCTGGGGAGGGGGGGTGGGGAGTGAGTGAGCAGCTGCGTGGTGCTTAGTTGCTGGCTGGGGTTAAACCACAACATTTGATAATTATTTCCTTGCTCTTCCGAGCTCCTTAGTCTTCAGATGATAGATGTTGAAACGCCTTCTCCCTATATCTTTATTCAGGCATTTCAAGAGAAAGAATACAATAGGAAATAATTTGCTTCCTTTTTTCCTGCTCTAAGATCTTTTTAAATCTTATTGAGTGAAGTTACTTCTTGTTAGGTTGACTTTCCTGAAGACTGAAGTCCTTTGTCTCTTCACACAATGATTATAGACCAAGTAAGCGTCCTTCTACAATATGTCTTACTCCCTGAGCTGGACAACCATTTGTAAAACAGAGTAAACGACTCTGTCTCTATAGCTGCCTTCTGGTTTTCAGTGCTAATCTCAGCAAAGAAATTCAATACTAAACATGGCAGTGAGTTTTGCATGAAAATTTAATAGGTCAGTAGTTCCACTAACAAAATGTTAAGTGTACAGTCTTCACATCTATGGTCAAGGATTGTAGTTACATGACAACACGTGAGCGGTCTGTCATACCATCAGTTAAGGGTGACCATCAGTCTATGGGGTTCAGCAGTTTGTTATGTACAGCAGTATCAGGGCTCTGTGGTGTGACGTACCTGTATAGAAGTGAGAGAGCTTTATCAGATTCATTACCAATGCCTTTGCAATCAGTAGGAGTTACACATCTGTTCCTCCTAGTCCTGAGTTACCTGGACATGAGTCATCTCTAACCTTGAAATGGTCCTGTTGTATAGTCCCAAGTAATAAGACCTTGTTAAAATTTGGATGTATTAATTCAGAAGCATTATCAGAAATACAGTTTATACAGCTTCAAGCGAACAACATTTAGGTCCTGATTTGGAAGTCCTCTACTGCCATCCTGATGTTGCAGTATTCCTTTTCTGTGCAAGAAAATTTGTATCCTCTATTATCAGCTAGCTGCTTAGCATAGTCTCCCCTTAGGAAAACCGTTGATGCTATATTTAGAACTCTGACATAATAATCTGCATGAGAAAGGTACTTGCTTTAGCGTCCCTCTTTCACTAGTGGAAAAAGATAGACACTGTGGAGGGACTGCTGAGATTTTAGGAGGAATGAATCATCTCATGATTTTCTCATCTCTTTCTATTGATTTCTGCAGTGCACCCACTTTTTTTTTTCACTTCAGTTACTTAATTTCCATTAATATGTAAAAGTGGGGTGAATCTGAGATATATTACAAAGGATTTTACTTTCAAAGAATAAACCACTTCATGTTAAGGCAATTGCAGAGAGTAGTACTGATAAGCTAGTACCTTCTATACTGATGCCCAAGTTTACAGTAATTTGTCTAATAAGCTCTGAATGCATTTGGTTTTACAGCATTTGACTCTACCTGAAGCCAACTGACTTCAGTATAAGTGTCTAGACAACTCTCCTGACAGTTACTATGCAGAATTACAGCAAAGCAGAGTGCGTAATATGTCTGATGGGATGAGGAGAAAATAAAAAGGCAGGCTTGTGGGTCGAGATGAGGACTAGGAGGGATCACTCACCACTTATGGTCACGGGCAAAAGACAGGCTCAACTTGGGGAAGAAACAAAATTAACTTAATTTATTACAAATCAAATAAACCCCAAGGATATTCGGAAGTAAAACCAAACCTTAGAACACCTTCCTGGCTCAACTCCACTCCCGGTTCTCTCCACCTCCTCCCCCCGGTGGTGCAGGGGGATGGGGAACGGGGGTTGGGGTCAGCTCCCCACACCTTGTCTCTGCCGCTCCTTCCTCCTCAGGGGGAGGACTCCTTGCTCGTCACCTGCTCCGCTGTGGGGTCCCTCCCACGGGAGACAGTCCTCCACGAACTTCTCCAATGTGACTCCTTTCTGTGGGCTGCAGTTCCTCACAAATTTCCCTGGCGTGGGTCCTTTCCACGGGCCGATCTTCAGCCACACACCGCTCCAGCGGGGCTTTCCCATGGAGTCACGGCCATCCTGGGGGGCCTCCGCTCCCCCGCTCCCCTCCATGGGCTGGGGGGGACAGCCTGCCCTCTCACCACAGGCTGCAGGGGCACCAACCTCCTCAGGGGCATCCCCTCCTCCCCCTCCTCCTTCACTGACCTCGGTATCTGCAGAGGGTTCCTCTCACATCCCAATCCCCCTGCTCACTACCGGTTCCCCTCCTGAAATCCGTTCTCCCAGAGGTGCTACCACCGTCACTGATGGGCTCGGCCTGGGCCAGCAGTGGGTCCGACTTGGAGCTGGGGAAGCTTCTAGCAGCTTCTCACAGGAGCTGCCCGTGCAGCCCCTCCCCCGCTACCAAAAAAACCAACCGCCCCACACAAACCCATAACACTCCCCGATATGACACTGTTACGGAGGCATCTGGGAGGCAGTTTCTGCAAGGCTCAGCCCTGTAGAGGTTATGACCTGAGCAACAACCAGGAGTGATGTCTATTGACTTCTCTCCTTAGACCCACTCATTATAAAGGGAATAGTCATCCTTGGAAGTAATTGATAAAGTGTAGAAAGGAAAGCCAGTATAACTTAATATATATGTAATGGTACAGCTTGCCTCAACTCTTGGTCACTTGTCTTTTTGACTTGTACTCTAGTGTGGGTGCTGCAGAGCCAAACAATTACATTTCACTCCTTGATATCTGGTTTTATAGTTGGACATATGCTATTTATACATTCTCAGGCACAGAAGAAGCATAATTTCTGTCATATTTCACGATCCCAACTAAAAAGCAGCTAGTATTTGCAACAGTAGATACAATTATGAGGAAAAAAACTAAATACGTATTAGTAGCCAACAAGATAGCCAATGTATATGTAATCCACAAGAATGCTAAAGTTAAAGTGGAAACTATCAGATAAAATGAAAGGTAGTCATGCAGATTTGTTTTTTGTTAGAAACAGGCAAAGCTTCTGGAGATTTTTAGACTTGGTGATAATGATAGATGAGGTATATGACTTCTTGGGGAAGATGCAGTGCGAGGACAAAACTGAACACGTGAAACCACCCTGAGCACTGTGGAAATGCAGATTTGACAAAGTGATAGACAAGTAACATGTGGAGATGTACAGGTGCCTCTACAATATCATGTTGTGCCATTTGCTACAGATTTTTACTTTGTTTTAAGATGTTAGAGGAACTTACATGTTACAAATGCTGCCTGAGTGGCATATACAGCAATGGTACAGGTAATGAATAGCTGATCCAGATTAGTGACAAGTTCTTAGCAGATCAGAACACCATGAAAAATACATAATGTGTGTAATTCTTCTGTGTAATTGTAAGAATTTTTTTTTTGTCAAAAATTTCCCCAGGACAATGACTACATGTCTGTGTTTCGTTTTCTTTCTTAATTATTAGAGATATATTGTAAGAGTCTACTGTAAAGTCAGGATCTGTAATCCCCAAAACTCAGGGTTGTATGGATGTGAGGAACTGGAAACTGCCTTTGTTTTCCCTTGTAAAATAAAGTGCTATTATAACAAGATGAAGGTTTGTGCTATGTTAAAGCACGTAGGGCTGGGTTCACTTGCTGTGAACTTT
Source organism: Haliaeetus leucocephalus (assembly GCF_000737465.1). Lineage (NCBI taxonomy): Eukaryota > Metazoa > Chordata > Aves > Accipitriformes > Accipitridae > Haliaeetus > Haliaeetus leucocephalus. The sequence continues at coordinate 9,669,300 of NW_010972775.1, forward strand.
CACACTGTGGACCTGACTATAACATACTTGTCTACAATAAAGGACTTTGTCACAAAGGACACCTACAGCCTTTGTTCTGCTTAATGATTTGAATTTACAATGGCAGCTAGAAATGCGATTGAGGACAGCCCACGAATTCACTGTAGTTGATTAGTGAGATGAAACTGTCTCTCTTCCAGGCAGTTTGAGGGAGCCTGCACATCAACTTCAATTCATATTAAAGTTAAATGATTTAAATAGATTTTTTTATAATATAAATATCATATAAACATAATTTTTAATAATATAAACATAGTTAAGTTAAAATTTTCATATTAAAATTAAATTCAGATTTAAATTAGAGTACACTGTCCTGGAAACTTTAGATTCTCTCTGTCTTTCAGGAAATTTCTTGTACTAGAGAATGAATACTTTCCTGAGAGGTAAAAATTGTATTTCTTTTCTGAAGGAAATATCAAATGAAGAAAAGGTACGCAATGCTGCCGTTCTGCACCATGCTGAACTTTAGACTGAGTAAGAATTGCAAAAGTTTGGGTCCATTGTGTAAGGTCTTCATGTGCTTTATAAATGCCTTAGGTCTTTAAACTTTCTCAGTTCTCTTGGGGCTTCTCTGCTAAAGTAAAGAGAAGGAAAGTAATAACTCTATCACAGTCTCCACACTGCATTGTCTTAACACCCATATGTGGTGCATCAGCTATTGCAAGTACCATTTATAGGCTGTTCGTAATTCCAGATGTTCCTTTTGGATAACAGTAGTTTGAGGAATGGTATTTCTCTTTGTGTTAGACAAAAAATACAGTATTATCATGTTTGAGCTAGAGGAAGAAGATCACCACTAATAACAAATCAAGCTTTTCAGAGAGTGACTAGCCACCAAAATTTCTAAAAAAGTCAAAATACAAGGTCCTTATCCAGTCTATGAAGCATTTTTTCACACATCGTAGAAAAAAAAGAAGATATTTCTTATTAGCTGTAATCGCCATGTGCTTTACTAATGTATATTGTCATGACTCCTTGAAATCAAGGAGGCAGTAGATGACCAATTCTAGTTTGAGATTAAAGAAAATGAATATTTAATTAGTAGGAAGCAGTCACGACTGACAACTTGCACCATTTTATTGCTATCCAGTTAACATTTATTTCTCAATATGTATGTAGAGACACGTAATTATCATTGTCTGAAAGATATTGATAAGTGTTGACTTTCTAATGACTTTCACTGGAACAGTCTTAAAATTTTGTAGTAGTTATTTAAAATTGTCAAATGCTTAGATAAATAATTGAAGTACTGATATCATCCAATAATAATTTGCATTTATGACAGATTATTGAGGCAATGCAAGCAGTGCTGCTGGCAGAAGTTCAAATGACTATGAATACCTTGAGAAAGACAGCAATCTGCAGAGAGCCATTGGCCATAGTAGAGAATGGAAATGGTAAGTTGCGAACGCTGCCAAAGACTGAGAAGAGGGATTTGCAAATTTGCAATAAATTAAAAATATTTCTTTGCCATGTAGGTGGAAAATTTATTGGTATATTCTTTTAGAAGAACTTTCTCTAGTACTCAGAACAAGTTAGGAATATGAGTTCATAATACATTATTTCTGTGTAAGACAAGCCAAGTGGCCTATTTCTGACCTTATCAGGCTGTGAGTTTTCTCATGTGATTGTCAAGGAGTTACATGATCTCTCATTACCTCTGAATATTAAAGAAGAAAAGGTAAAGTTTCGTTGATTGTATGATAGCTCTGGTATTGTAAATATATTTGCAAATAAAGGAAGTAGTGTGTTTGAAATAGAATCAATAAATTATATTGAAAAGAAGTTTTACAAATTTATCTTTTCAGTGACATCAGAACTTACACAGTGTTAAAAATTAATTGCTTAGATTTTATAACTTCATAATGTATTACAGAATATTTTATTTTTCTTTTAGAAATAACCTCCCTGTAAGGAGATACCAAATGCATTTTATAATTAGATCATTTCATTTTACAAGAAGCTTACTCTTTGCAACTTTACAATGGTGCTAATGTTTATGGTAAAAAAAGGTTGAACCTGAATTTATGTTATGAAGTTATACAGTTTAGCCCATTAGCTGAGTCTTAAAATTAAGTGACCTAAATTTTAGATCCAATCTTATTAGTGAGCCTTCTCTTGGGAAACTAATTTATAATCTCATTGAGTGTGTGTGTCTGTCATGAAAATTTGTTACCGATCTACTTGTTCCAGGATACTAAAAATGATCAGTGATACTTGCTTCAGACCACAAAACAAAACGGTGTCTTTATGATTTGGACTGCTGGAATATAGTGAAACTCAAAACACTTTGAATAATTTTCATATATGAGTTTATATTTTGCTTACAATGAAGATTGCTTTGAATAATTTTATTTTTATGTGGTTTGGAACAAGATGCATTGTAACTAAAACATCCCCAGCTGTGAAGTTCATAGATGGATTTGATTTCAAATTTCCTGAATTTTCAGGGTATATTTCAATGTGGTGTTTTAACATGTGTTACAACAAAAACGGGACTAACTGGAAGTCGCAAACCAGATATCTGCAAACTCCAGATGTGTTTAGGTCTTTGGGCTTGTTTCAAAACCTTCTATGCTAGATGAAAAAAACATTTGTAGAGAGTGCTGGAATGATTATTAGAGTCTAGTAGTCAACTGTTGTTTATTTGAAGGTTATTCAACAAACAACTAGAAAATTGCTTTGCTAGAATGAGCACGGTATTCATATGCGTTTATACTGGATAGGACTTTTTTTTCATATTTCATGATCTGAACTACATAAATATATCCTGTAAAGCAGAATGGATTTTTTGACATATCATTGTTCAGCAATTTAATGTATTCTGAAATAGACAGAAAACATACAGGAAGACTGGGAAAGAGAGGTTACACTATGAGTATTTGATGTCATATTAGCTCCCTTTGTTCTCATTTCCATTCATGTTTTAGCAAGTTGCATTTTTTATCACAATATGTGAATAGCACAAATGTTCTTGTCTTGGTTTGTATGGTTTTCTAATTGGCACTGCAAAACTTGATGGGTTTATTCAGAATTGAACAGATTTTTTTGTGATTTCTAATATGCTAAAGAATAAAACTGTTTGTGGCATGTAATGATATGCAGAAATTATTAAAAACCCATCCAGGAGTAAGTCTACAACCAGTGTAATTACTAAGACAAGCAATTATGTCTGGTTTTAGTCATTCATCTGATAGGTATGTTGTCTTATCTTAAATAATCTGTATTTATGGGTTGTACAGTAGTTGTCATCTTGTGCAACATCAAGGTAAAGGATAAATATTGTTTCAGGTTTTTAAGCCATAATTCAAGACTGGGATCATGCACTCTGACCCAAAGTAAAAGTATCTGAATCTTGGCTGCCATCATCATTGTATTGTATTGCATTTTTGTTTAATTGGAATTAATAGATATGATCTGGAGATGTTTAACCTTGTTTAACTCAACAAATTTTCACTGAAGTCAATAGAAATTTTCTCTAAAAAGACAAACAGAACTTTCAGGATTTGACCTTCAGTTTTTATTATCTTTAAAGTTTATAGTACATGATATAGTTGTTTTTTCAGAAAGCTCCTTAATCCTTAGGAAGCTACTGCATCCTAACTTCATGGTTAAGGGTGATAGCATTTAGACAACAGCTTTACTTGCTGAATAATTTAAAATGCCACATTTTTCTCTGTGGTTCCAAACAGACAGAATTGTTTGATTGAATGAAAATAAATAAAAAAACCCCATAATATATTTTTCTAGAAACAAAGATAAGGAATTAAAAAAGCTATTCATGTAAAACATGCCAGAGAAAGGGTTAACTGTGTTCTGTCCTAGTACATTCTCACATAGTTGCTAAAAGGAAATATAAATGCAAACAGTTACAATTTCTTTATGTTAATGTCAGATATAATAATTTTGGACCTGTTCCAAACATATTGATAGCTATCTTACCATTGATTTCTGCAAGCTTTGCTTCAGGTTTTCAAAGAAGCTGAGGTTTTCCCTAATTTTTTTACATGCATCATAATTCTGAAAAAGTACATTGCACTTTATCATTTCTTGCCTTTTTCCTAAATGCTGATAATCTCAGGTTAATGGTACCATTTAACGGGTTGTCAGTGTGGTATTGTTTTCCCCTGCCATGTGAGTCAGAGGCAATGATTTTAAAATCTTAAAAATCTATCCACTCTTACTTGCATAAACTAAGGAACTAAGTTTGCTGGTATTCTTCATGCATTTAGTATTTGTAGTATTTGATCTTATGACATATATATCTAGTCCATATCCAGCCATGTGCAGAACTTCTTTGATTGGAGGAAAAATGGTGGTAATACCACTGTTCTTATTCAATAGCCCAGTGATTGGATACAAAGAAACTGGGTAGTCCCTCTTGTAGTTGATTCGAATCCATATCTTCCTCAACAGTAATTTCATTGCTTATTCTCAAGGCATTCTGCAGTGAGTCATCTACAGAAGTTGTTTCACTTTTCACGGAAATCTCAAAATATTTGCAAGGGTAAGAGTTAGAAATGAGATTCCCTCACCTCCTGGTGTGTGTTGTGTGTAGGACTGTGATCTCCTTTTAGCTACTGCACTGAAGTAGTTTCCAATGTGCCATCCTTGGATGCCTGTTTCTTCTAATGCATAGGGAGCCAAAACTATCTTATTTGAAACAGTATTATAGCATACAAGTTCTTCTGGAATTGTGTGCCTCATTTTTTCGTAAAATGTGAAGAACTGGATTTATTTACCTTTTAAGAAAATTGTGAGGATAAAGGTGTTTAAGATGTTCAAGATGTTCATGGTCAGGTACTAAATTAAGGAACTGATGTATGCGATATTCCAGGAATGCCAAAAACTGGAAAAGTGAAAGGAAAGTATAAAGTACAGGCTTTATTCCCAAATACAGAATATTATTTTAACTGCCTCTTATATTTGTGGAAAATTTAGATGTGAAAAATCACACCACTAAGACTAGCTTGCAATAAATTCTGGTTTGCACTTAAAAATTCCTAGTTTAAGAAACTGCTAATGATTCAAGCTTTTAAGTATATTTGAAAGCTATTAGCTATAACCTCATCTTTTGTATGTGGTTTTGGAGCTCTTTAAACTATTCAATTAAATAAATTGGTTCTTGCAGGAAAAAAGCTTCTGCTGATAAATACCAGAGTGAAATTAATGGTGGCAATTGAATTCCATAGGTTAGTGTAAAGAATTGTCAAAGACTTACCTAGAATATAACAATATGTTTTGTTAAAATAAAGAATCCATCCAGTAATGGTAAATCAATGAAAGGCAGGATATAACAGCTTCTGTTCACTAGAAAAGCGTAGTGACCTGCAGCAGAGGGTTTCAAACACTTCTATTGACTGGGTTTCAGAAATCTGTCCAGTTGCAGATAACTTCATGTCAACTCTTAGGAAGTCATTCTGTGACTGTGTCTTTCTGTATAGCAAATGAATCTTCTTGCCTGCCTGCAAAGTCTTAAGGTTTTGTCAAGGAAGTGCAGATAAGGAGAAGGGTTGTTCCGTCTCTGATATTTTCTTTCATATTGTCATCTTGTTACAATCTACTGCCTTTTCATATTAGTCCAAATATACATTCTGACTCTATTTAAACAAACAAAAATGACCCAAAAGTCAATGCTGACTCTGAGCATTATTCTATTTGGACCATTGATATCACAAAGATTACACAGGATTTAAGTGAAAACTTGTCCTTAGTTGCCTGATTGCTGGGGAAATAACTTTTAGGGGTGTAAAATGCATTGATACTCTTACTTACTGTAACCACATAAATGTAATTTGTATTGTTTGTGTTCTGGTGAAATACTACATGCACAGAAAACTTGAACAACATCTGAGGAATTAATTTCTGCCTTAACATTTTACATTCAGATAAATGTACATCTGTCCTCATATCTTTACATTTCCCTTACTGTGTTAGTTTCAAGTTTGGTTTGGCGCTTGTGATGTATATAATGTATTAAATCTTTGAAACTGTTCGCATTGCTGTGGCTGGGTTCCATACCCAACATGAATCAAGTAATCAAGCAAAATCTGGAAAAAGGTATCCAGACAAAATGTGCTGGAGTCCTATACATGCACATAACCAGAAAATGAAAGCCATCGGTGCGGTGCTTGGGAAATATCTCTTTTCTTGTGGATTGACTACATGTACAATCAGGGATTATGTCAGGCATGGGGTGGGGGGAACTCATGGGAGCATTTCTGATACACAAAAGAAGAAAAGGCTGAAGAGAATGGGATACAAAGGAACTGGAGGTAAAAAGAAAAAAGTCTAGAAAAATGGAGAAGGAAAAACTTATAATAGAAGCATGGCAATGTGAACGTGTACAAAAGTTTACCAGTTTTCCAATGGTTGGTTGATTAAAAAAAATCAAGGGTAGAATTTGATCCCTAGGAAATGAAGAAATTTTGACAGTGTGCATGATTTTGGATTGAAAGAAAGTGAGAAAAAAGATCATTAAATGCACAAGCAATTAAGAATCCATGTATCCCAGCAGCATGGGTTTTGAAGAGCACAAGAGAAAATGCTCCATTTTTAGCACATTCTAATCACATGAAAATAAAGGCAATTCAGTTGTCTGGAAGAAAATCAAAGACAGTAAGAAGCATCTTTCATTATGACAGGTATCTTAAAGTAAAGCAAGTGAAGGGTTTGTGTTAGTTTTTATAATCTATTTGTTAAACTCACAGATTTTACTGATTTTTTTAATTATTATTATTTTTTTTAATATGCAGATATTTGAAGGAACCTAAGGTGATTTACCCTATTGTCCTGGTTTCAGGTGGGATAGAGTTAACTGTCTTCCTAGTAGCTGGTACAGTGCTATGTTTTGAGTTCAGTATGTGAAGAATGTTGATAACACACTGATGTTTTCAGTTGTTGCTAAGTAGTGTTTAGACTATAGTCAAGGATTTTTCAGCTTCTCATGCCCAGCCAGTGAGAAAGCTGGAGGGGCACAAGAAGTTGGCACAGGACACAGCCGGGGCACCTGACCCGAACTGGCCGATGGTGTATTCCATACCATGGGATGTCACATCTAGTATAGGAACTGGGAAGTGGGGGTGGGGAATCGCCACTCCGGGACTAGCTGGCTGTCAGTGGGCAGGTGGTGAGCAATTGCCCTGTGCATCATTTGTACATTTCAATCCTTTTATTGCTACTGTTGTCATTTTATTAGTATTATCATTATTAGTTTCTTCTTTTCTGTTCTATTAAACTGTTCTTATCTCAACCCACGAGTTTTACTTCTTTTCCCAATTTCCTCCCCCATCCCACTGGGTGGGGGGGAGTGAGTGAGCAGCTGCATGATGCTTAGTTGCTGGCTGGGGTTAAACCACAACACCTATGCAGGCTGGGTTTGGTTTGAGGGGTTTTTTTAATTGCTTTGAGGAACCAATAGTACTTCCATCTGCTTTCTCAGACTAGTTCAATTTTTCAAGGGTATTGAGATTAAGTATCTTCAGTTTAGCATATGAAGATCCTAGAGTATGTCTCCAGAGATTATGTTTCCACTGGCCAAAAAACGTAACAGGATTAATAGATAGCACTTATTAGTGATGAGATTACATTTGCATGAACCCACCCTAAATTCTTTTCAAGAACAATGTTTCTACAGTATATCAAAGTTCTGTTTACAAAATGTAGTAAGAGCTGATCTGATTAGGTCAAAGTAGAGTCCTGTTCATATATGTTTAAATCTGAATCATGCCACCATTGTCATGACATAAGCATAGGTTTTGGTAAAAATGAGTGAGAATGTTGATGTGAAATCTTTACACTTCAGGAATTCTTTTCATACATGGATCCTCCAAAATACATGAATGGAAATGTCTTTCTGAGCCTCACAGTATCTGTGATTAAAACATATAGTATTTAAAATGAAATTGATCAAAACTGCCCCTCTTCCTACGTAGTCTCTCTGTGCTTTGCAGTATTTCCAAACTTCAGTTTGAGTTTTAGAGCAAATTTGAACCAAACACTACAATCATATTTTCTTGCAGTTGTTATTTTTCAACTGTTTTGACTTTAGGCTTCAGATATCTTCCTGTCTGGCATCTCACACTTTTTCAGTTTAACCATCTTCTCCTGTTGCGTGTTACATCTTCCACCTGGATTCTTCCAGGCTGTTTTATTCCTTTACATTCCTATCTTCTACTTCCTCTTTTTCCTGAGAAACAAGAATATGAAAAATTATCTGCAAAATGGAATTTCTTTTCTCTGCCCACTCTATTCTTCTTACTAGTGCAAACATTTCAGCCAATAGGAACAGAAAGTTTTTTAGATGGAACTGAAGTTTTGTGTTCTTGGACAAGTTCATGCATGTAAAAAAGTTCATTAAACTATTGGACTTACTTCAGGCTGTTTTAAAAAGAATTTTGGCAGGCCAATTTTGTGTGTCCGTGCATTAACAATAAGCAGTGTAAGAAATGATTGTATAATCAACATTTCATCACTATTAATGAGAATTAGATTAATCTGTAATCTCATTTTAGTCCATGAAACAGCAAACCAATTAATCTAGCATTTCTTTGATGAATGGACTTTGAGTATAAGCTGGTGACAGCAGTAGCTTTCGTCTGTACTGAATATGCATTAAAAATGAGTGTATTATATCCTAGTTTCCTATTACAAATATTTCCAGTAAAAGAATACAAATCAATGTTGTGTTTTAGCATCTAACCTGCGGTTTAACTGTACCACTGTATCATGTCTTATATATCCAATTAAAACTGTATTTTGATCCAGTAGTCTTTAATATTAGTGGTCAAGTACTAAAGGAAGTAAGCTTAAAGACTTGTTCTAGAACTACAGCTTATTTCATTCCATGCATCATATATTTTACCAGAGAACTCCTTAATGTAGCAGAAATCAGATTTGGTGTGTATTTTTACACAAAATCAAATTGTACAGGCGCCATCTCAGACTCCTCCAAAACATTAGAAAGGATAGGATTCACTGGTCAAGGAGGCAGTAAGGATGACATGTATTCTAAATTCAAATGGACAATATAGCTTGGACAATTTTGTTTTCTATGTGCTTCTTTCAGTGGTTACTGAAGTGGAAGAATCTCTAATATACCTTCTATTTAGATCTTTAAAAGTAAACACTTTTTTCAGGCTGTTAATATAGGCATAAAATTATCATTGGTTCATTTTTTCTCTCTACTGTTTATTTAGAAGTTCATTTGGTACAGTCAAAGCACAACACAAGTCTTTCAAAGATTCAGAAGCTGGTTCTGAGTTGGGGCCTCAAAATAACAAGTGAAGGAACTGCAAGTATTCCATGTTTAAAGCAGTGTCCCTAGCTTTTTTGGAGCAAGCCTAATATCCTTTGTTTTCTACTGTTTGTCACATCTTGCTTCCTTATTCTGACTGTCTCCTTGCCTATATTGTTCTTAGTCAAACACAGTGTTCAGGCTTACCAATAGCATATAATTTGTAATCCTTATAGTTTAGTTGGAACCCTGTTTTTTTTTAATGACTAATTTAGTATACAGAGCCATGAATCAAATAAGACTCCTGATGTCCCCTTAGAACTGGAAGAGGTGTAAACATATCATGGAAAATAAGTGTGTAAGCGACAATGTAATGTTTTAATTTCTTGTGTGTCTGTGTAACATGAGTCTTAATTTCATCTGAAAAGGTGGATAGAAAAAAACTTTTTGTTTTTCACCCTGGTTAGGTTATGTTTTGAAGTTTGTCCTTTTACTATTTTAACTTAGCAATACCCAGAATCTCTACCTGCTCAGATTCTCTCCTGTTCATTGTCCACGCTGTTGAGTAACTCACAGGCCTTAATGGCATTTCCCTGCTTCACTCTTCATTTGTCCTTCTTCCACTCACCCAGCTTCTGTAAAAGCTTGTGAATAAAACAGCAAAAAAGGAATACTTTAGTTCCAAGTGTAACACTTCCTCTAGAATTTGTTGTGCTAATAATTCTTGCAAAGCTGGAGATTTTCTATTATGGGTCAATTATGAGAAGCAGACTGGAGTTGGGGGAAGTACTTCTACGTATAGTCCATTGTTAGTACTGAAACTTAGCCCTGTGCTAATAGCCATAGAGCAGAACAACACAATATCAGAATACCTTGTTTATATTTGTAATAACACTCCATCTAGAATTTTTCTGAGCTGTATTGATCTGTAATCTCCAGCCTCCTGATACTATTTTTATTAATTTCTTCCTATAAAATTTATTTGCTGTTTGAAGTTCATGTACAATTTTATGGGTACATGAAGATCAGGAAAGACTTAAATAGGTCCTAACCTAGGACTGGAGACCTGGACGCCTTTCTGAGGAAGGAGCGTTTCAGAAAAGGATGGGTAAAGGGGATGATCCCCAGGTAGAAGAGTTTTCTTCTTCATGTTATGAGGTTTTACTGCTGCCCTGCTTGAAAAAGGTATGTAAGAGTTTGACAGTATTTTTTTCTGTGGGCTCTGTTGACTGGCTTTTGATTGTTGTGGGGTATACAATCTTGCTGAGAGGTTTTGATTGCAGTTAGCTATGGTTTGTATTGTCTTGGGCTGTTGGGAAGCCATACCAATCTGCAGTGTGCAGTTAGCAATTTTTTCCATGCTTTGGTTAGTCTTCTCTTGTGATCGGAATAGCGTTTCCTATTGGGTCTGGCTGAGATGGAGTTAATTCTCCCCATAGCAGCCCTTGTAGTGCTGTGCTTTGCACTGGTAGCTAGAAAGGAGTTGATAACACACCAGTGTTTTGGCTGCTGCTGAGCAGTGCTGGCACAGCATTAAGGCTGTCTCGCCAATATTTTTGCCCCCCTCAATGGCAGGCTGGGGCTGGGCTAGATCTTGGGAGGGGACATAGCCAGGACAGCTGACCTAAACTAACCAAACAGATATTCCATACCATATGACATCAGCTCAGATATCAAAACTAAGTAAAGGGAGATGGAGGGGGGGGGCATTTTTGTCTTCTGGAGCAACCACTACACATACTGAAGCCCTGCTTCCCAGGAAGTGGCCAGATATCGCCTGCTGATGGGAGGTAGAGAATAACATCATTTGTTTTTCTTTGCTTTTGCTTTATTAAACTGTCCTTATCTTGACCCACGAGCCTTTTGTTATATTTAATCCCCCCCTGTCCAGCTGAGGAGGGGGAGTGATAGGACTTCTGAGTCACGGCAGCAAAAAGACTGTGGTGGGTTGACCCTGGCTGGATGCCAGGTGCCCACCAAAGCTGCTCTATCATTCTCCCCCCTCAGCTGGACAGGGGAGAGGAAATATAACAAAGGGCTCATGGGTCGAGATAAGGACAGGAGAGATCACTCACCAATTACTGTCATGGGCAAAACAGACTGAACTCAGGGAAATTAGTTTAATTTATTACGAATCAAATCAGAGTAGGGTAATGAAAAATAAAACCAAATCTCAAAACACCTTCCCTCCACGCCTCCCTTCTTCGTGGGCACAACTTCACTCCCAGGTTCTCTACCTATCCCCCCCAGCGGCACGGGGGGACGGGGAATGGGGTTTACGGTCAGTTCATCACAAGTTATTTTCTGCCGCTTCATCCTCCTCAGGGGCAGGACTCGTCACACTCTTCCCCTGCTCCAGTGCAGGGTCCCTCCCACAGGAGACAGTCCTCCACAAACTTCTCCAACATGGGTCCTTCCCATGGGCTACAGTTCTTCATGAACTGCTGCAGCGTGAGTCCCTTCCACAGGGTGGAGTCCTTCAGGAGCACACTGCTCCAGCGTGGGTCCCCCACGGGGTCACAAGTGCTGCCAGAAAACCTGCTCCAGCGTGGCCTCCTCTCTCCACAGATCCGCAGGTCCTGCCAGGAGCCTGCTCCAGCATGGGCTTCCCATGGGGTCACAGCCACCTTTGGGCACCCACCTGCTCCAACGTGGGGTCCTCCAGGGGCTGCAGGTGGAGATCTGCTCCACTGTGGACCTCCGCAGGCTGCAGGGGGACAGCCTGCCTCACCATGGTCTTCACCACGGGCTGCAGGGGAATCTCTGCTCTGGCACCTGGAGCATCTCCTCCCCCTCCTTCTTCACTGACCTTGGTGTCTGCAGGGTTGTTTCTCTTACATGTTCTCACTCCTCTCTCCGGCTGCTGTTTCTGTGTGCCCCACAACTTTTTTCCTTCTTAAAAAAGTTATCCCAGAGGCGTTACCACTGTCGCTGATGGGCTCGGCCTTGGCCGGCGGCGGGGCCATCTTAGAGCCGGCTGGTATGGGCTCTGTCAGACACAGGGGGAGCTTCCAGCAGCTTCTCACAGAAGCCACCCCTGTAACACCCCCCCTCCTCCCCCACTACCAAAACCTTGCCACACAAACCTAATAAACATTTATTTAAATTTTTTTTAGGATATGTGAAGCAAGGTACTTCCCAATTTTGAATCTTATATTTTTTTTAATCTTTTAGAAGATACAGAATTGGTTCCTGAACCTAGTCTATAACTGTATTTGAAATGTTCCTGTCCTTGAATTTCAGAATATCTGACTCTCCTAACTTACATTGAAGGAAATCATAAAATTACGTCAACTCAAATATTGAACTAAACAGTAGTACAATCATTATCTGGCAGTGAGACAGATGTAATGGTTTTATAGTATTGTTTGTTTTAAAAAAATTCTTGCAGAAAGGGAGAAATTACTTCAAACTACTGCTAATATTTTTCAGTAAGATGGAAATTTTCCATTATGCATTTTGCGAAAAACACACTAAAAGGTAGAACTGCTTTATTTATACAAGTCTTCATTATTAGTATCAAAGTTGAGAGTCTAGCTAACACTCACCCAGTACAGGAACAAAACTGAACAGTGCTTGTCTCTAATTATGAGAGCAAGACATCCATCTCAGCAAACAAAAAAATGGAAATAACTCAAAAAGAAGCCTTTCTTGCCTATCAAGCTTATCAAGAAAATATTTAACCAGTAGGAGGTACATATGCATCCTTCACCGTGTGGAACGTATATCAACAGAACTGTTAAATTTCATGGTGGAGAATATGTTCACATCTGTCTGCACTTCTGCACACACCTTCACACGTTTTTAGAAGTCTTAGTACATCCATTTGTGTTTCATGTCTCCCTTGTAATCCAGAATCTGTTTTGCTTTTTTTATAAAGATGAGCTCACTGTTGCTGCAAACCAGATAAACATTATTAATAGAAATATTATTTCGTATTTGGATGATACATAGAACATGCATGCATTATGCAAAATATTATGCTAATCAGCACAAGAAGACTTCCAAATTCTGAAATTTAATAAGTGCATTGTTCAGTATTTTCTCCTCTCGTGCCTGACTCGTATTTAGTGTTTCAGCATATGCTTTATTTTAAGGCCCAAAGTTATATCCACCAACTATCCTATCTTGCTTCGGCGCTATATTTTAGTTCTTCAGTTGTACTTACTAATAAAGATGTCAATTCAAATGTTAATGAATACAGAAACCTTTCCAGTACATCTGAGGAAATTTTTTCTCAAATTCAAAGTGTATCAGCAGAAGATTTCCCCCCTCCCCCCTTGGAAAAATTCAGCTTGTATCACACTTAAGATACCTATCACTAATTCCCTAAAGACCAGGTGCCTGTATTGTTCTCATATGATTGATGTTAGTCACATCACCTGCTGCACTACTAGAAGATGCTCAGATAGCCTAGTGAAGAGGTGAAGTAGGAACCTGAGTCCAGGAGGTGTTTTCTCTAGAATAATTAATAGCTGGTCTGTGTATTCTTTTCTTCTCTACCACCCTTATATCAGGATAGGTTTTGGATTTTCTTTTTCTTTTCCTTCCTTAAGCTCCAGAAGTAAATTTAAAAAAAAAGAAACAAAATGTATCTGACATCGGTTAAGCATGCCAGCTCAGTTTTATATACTAATAATGTTCTATTGCTAAATTTTCTGTTTCTTTTGGAAATGGAGTGCTGTCAAGTTTTTTCATCTCACCAGACTGGAGAGTTTAATGCTGACAATGAACATAAATCTTTGTCTTGACTGAAAAGGCAAATTTTTTTTTATTGTTATGTAAGTTAAGCAGGCACTGGTTTTAATTTGTGTTTTCAGGAATGAGTTAGGAAGATCTTTCAAATAGGTGAGTCCCAGATAATCTTAGCAGATTAAGGCCGTCCTCAACCCACAGGAAAGAATTAGTTATCTAATTGGTATGTGCCTCTTGGAAGGTTTAAAAGGAGCTCCTTTCACTAGTGACCATTGTTATCCATGTCAAGGTATGATATATGGTATAGTATATGAATTACGCTGCTGAAAATAGACTATGTTAAAGAATAGTAAAAAAATATCATGAGTGTAAACCTGTGCTTTCCCATAATGAAATCTAATGGTTTAGTTGCATGGAAGAATGTTTTAAAATAAGATTTGTATGTGGTTAAGGACTTATGTCAGTGACAAGCAGGTGAGAAATAAAGCATCAGCAGAACGTCTAATCTAACAGGCATAGCAAGGAGATCTACCTCACATGTACAGAGACAGCAAGGCATGTCACAAAAAAGAATAGGCTGACGGAAAGGGCAGAGAGAACCATTGTTTCCAATCTTGTGACAATTGTATGTAGCAGCCATGTTTGCAAAACAATTTCTCTAAAGTTCCATGACTTACAAAGGAGTAATTTCCCTCAGCCTGGAGTAAGCTGGTTTTGTGAAGGGTCTTGAATGGTCAGCACAAATGTATGCTGGTTTTTAGTTATGCTCTAATATAGCTCACAGATATGATAAGGCAGTGTTCTTTTTCACTCTTTGACTGTGCCTCTTAAAATGTACCTTTCACCATTTGTGTTCTACTACCTAAAGAGGGTTTAAGGGGCAGGGTTACTCTGGAATAATAACCTTCACTGTCTGTCCCACATCCCCTGCCAAGCTGATATTGCAGTTTGAACCTTAACTGTGTGATGTGGATGCATTTTTCCTAAATTGATGAATGAATGACATGATGAGCATAATCTACTTTATGGAGAAGCAAGGCTGATAATTTGAGGATCAGTGCTCAGATATATTACAGTATACTTTCTATCTTAAAAATAGATATTTAATCTTGTATTATATTTATAGATCCATTAGATAGGAATATATAATAGTACAAAATGAAGAATTTTCAGTATTTTTGCAGCTGTCTTTGTGTGATATTTGCAATTATATATGAGATTTCAGAGTAGAATGTGAGGGGGAGCTGTCCCTCTTATAAAAGATATTATTTGAGTGCTCAGTGCTTTTAGGAGTCAAGCAGTAAAAACCTTGCAACAAAACAAAAACCTTTAAGAACCTTGTTTATTGAATTCTGTTGGCTAAAACTGCCAAAAATAAATTAATAGCCGTTACCACTGCAGTGCTTTTTTTTGTTCAGAAGAAAAATATCTTGACATATTTTTTCATTTTGTGATTGGTGCACATTTCAAGGGTATAAATTAATCTTCAAAGGATCCTAGGGAATATCTTTCCTGGACACTTCACTTATACATCAAGTTGGCCATGTTAGCAATCTAATCACAAACCTGTAATTCAGTGGACAACAATTTCTTATTGTGAACAGCGTAGCAGCTTTTACTATCATTTAGGTCAGCCTAAGATTGCTGATGCACCATATGTTTCAGGCCATGGATGATGGATGGTATCCTCTGGTGCCCATCCCTAAGTGATTGGAAAGATTGAAGACACACAGTTCACTTAAGCTTGCTTACTATTACATCAAGTAATCAGTGTGATAGGCAAACCTGTGCTCTTTATGTCACACTGCCCAACTTTCTGCAGGGACATTGTGTCAAAAAAACAATCTAAGAACATTTCCAGATGACAGGCCAGTTACTAGAACAACCATTTAACAACTGGATTCATCTAAAAAGCTTAATAACATGGAAAAGTCAATACAGGTTTTTAAAACACCTTTATTTATATGAACGAGATATGGTGTTTTGTTTTTAAAGGATTTTTATTCCAAGATTGAACTTATGCAACAGAAGATGTAATAATGCAATCCTTCTCATAGTTCAGTCTTTAGGACGTCAACATAGTGTTCTAATATTAATCAGAGAGAAATATTACATTGAAATAATTTTAAATGCTTTATAAGTGTCTTTAAAATTTTGTGGTTAGAAACACATAACATCAGTTTAAAGTTTAAGACAGAAATCTTTTTTATTTCCCAATGCCTGTCTCTACTGATAGCAGTCAATGTTATTTTCATTTTCCCTAACTCCACTGGACCATCTAACCCAGGCAATTGAGACCCTCTTCCTTTTTTTCAGGTTGTACTGTGGTGGGGAGTCTTTTATATGATACAGGAGGAAAATCTAAGATGATACTCTACATCTTATTTTGCATAAAAATCCTGCAAGACTTGAAGCGTGTATGTCATCAGTCAGAATAAATCCAACCAAATAGTGTCAAGGGAGGTGTTTAAAATGTTATATTTTAAAACTACTGCTGGTGTATGTTATTGTATAAATGGGTATTTTTTTGTTGTAAAATAACTGAATTGAAAGCTGAATACATAGGCCAAAGTATCTATATACCACATCGGCCATAAAAAAGGAAGTAGGCAGTTCTGTGAATTCAAATTCTGTAAAATGCTCATATAGACTGCCATTAATGAACATATTTTTGTGTATGCATTTTCTAATTAAAAAGCATAGCTACTGCATGCACTTTGATTAAATAGACCATAGAATTACAGAATGTTTTCCTGAAGTAACAGACACTTTATTTTGAACACTAAATTCTGGCAGCTATTCTGCTGTTATTTTTTAATTTTGCCTCGACTTCTTTGTCTTACTTGATCAGTTACTGGTTTCACAGTTATTATATTGACCTAGTTAGGTGACTGGGGCCTTACAACAAAATAAATATATTTTTTCATATTTAAAGTGTGTGGTTAGTGAGGAGTGCTAGTAAAATAGTTTAAAAAGCATTTGAAAACTAGCCACTCAAGTCAGAATTTCAAGGCAGGTTTCCTCTTGTCAGTCCTTTGATAGCTGAGACACTGAATTCCATAACCAGAGACAATTTAGGCAGGAGCCTCTAAGGTAAATATTAAACTAAGGTAATGGAAAGAAAAAGCTATTCTGAGGAAGAGAGTTTGGGGAGCAGTGATTAACACTGACTTTAAAACCAAGGCCATCAAAGAGGTGGGGAGGAAATGTGTTGATATTATTAAGGCTCATCACTTAACTGCAGAGCAGAAATTGTTGGAAAGCTGAGTAAGAATAATTCTTTTAGATGTTGCCTGAATACATGAACCTGTCCGTGTTAGAACTGTGCTTTTTGCAGTTGCTGACACTTTGGTTGCTTGCCGAGACACCTCCTGGAGAGCAATAAGCTTACTGGGCTATAGTGTAACTTGTTCTGATTTGAGGATGCTCCCACTTAAACCCTTGTGCTCACACTTAGAGCACTAGAGCTGAGAGAGTAAAACAAATTGAAGTACACAAATGAACACAAGGATGAATGAAAGTATTTCAAATATAAAATGCACTAGACTAGAATAGTTCAGTTGGAAGGGACCTACAACAATTGTCTAGTCCAGGCCAGTACTTTGACCTTGTCAATGAGAGAGACACTTACAATTAAGTAAAAAGAACTTCTAAGTGTCTGAAAACACATTTTTCTTCAAAGGACGGTTGATGAGAGTGAATGAGAGCACCTTCTGGAAAGTTGCTTTAGCCAACCCCATGACCCAGGAACTTTAACTAAAATAGGGCACAGACTCAATTTTTCATATACTCTGAAAGATTCTTTGTGGAATTTTTTGCTTTTCTAAAATCAGAAGTGTCAGTCAATGTGAATTGTCTACAGGATAAACAGTTTTAGTCCCTACATCTTTTCTTTCTTCTTCCCAACTATTCTGACTTGGATAACAGTGAAAACATACTGGTCATCTTCATTTGAAAGTACACTGTAAAAGTTAAAACCAGCACCTGAAACTGCATTGAGGTATCCAGAGTGAAGTTTGTGGAGAGAGAGAGCCAGAATCCCTGTAAACAGAGTTTAGGTGGTTAAGCAGTGAAGAAAATCTCGTTAGCCTTCTATACTACTGTTAATATTAGAGAATAATATGGGGCTCAAGCCCATGAATTGATCTTAAATGTTGTGGTCTATGTTTGCTTCACATTATGAGTGTTATGTGAGAATAATGACAAGGATGGGCTGGAGCAGGAGAACCCACGCCCTGCATGTAAGACTGGAAGTGACTGGGTCATAGCATTTAGCTTGAAGTTGAGACTTTCAAACCAAAAAAGCAGTACAGCCTCAGCCAGTGTGAATTACAGGCAGCTAAATACATTTAAAAATCTGAACAAAATATCCTCAAATCCTAATATAAAGAGAAGTCACTGCTCTCACCTGAATTTAATAGTGCCCAGCAAGTCAGGATTGTTTATGTGACTGTAAATGCTTTATATTGGTCAGGCAGTGTTGGCTCTTTTGCTTAAAAGGAATGGTTCCTAGATACCACAAGCATGGAGATAAGTATTCAATTTCTGCTAAAAGCAAATACAGTGTAATAATCCTCAGGTTTTGTGAAGATGTATTCTGTGAAATCAGTTGCATCATATCAGTGAAGAATGGAACTACACCTAAGTCATTAGGAAGAAGATACAGATTACGTTTTTGGAAAAGTAAACAACTTCATTTCTGAGGAACGCAGCACAGCAGGTAGATTTTGGCTGTTCTGCACAACAGGGTTTTTTATGTATCTTTTAAATGAGGCACTTCTCCCTGAACAATCAGCCCTATCATTGCAATAAGAAGCCTGCGATAAAACTGATTATATTTTTTTTCAGTCACCGCAGTTAAACAGAAAGGAGGTGAAGCTTTTAACTTCTGCAATCTGCTTTCCCTTTTAAAATTCTGTAAAGATGGCAGACACTTATGTTAAACACAGTGGATTGTTGGTAAAGTTAACCGTGTGCATCCAAAAGTGGCAGAATATGGACTAAGGTGCAACCTCAATCTGTGCTGTAATAAAGTAGCTGTTCATCTGTGGTCAGAGATCGTCATGAAAGACCTTGAGTTCCTTCACTTTATTTTGCAGAAAGGCCATCAGACAGCTTTGCATCATCTAACTCTATCAATCAAGGACCTCAACCACTGCTTTCTGCTGAAAGCTTTCCTGTTTGGCTCTGTTTCTCACAGACAGCTCAATAACTTGTCTGTGGAGCTGTGATAAATGTACCGTGTGCTTCTAAACTGTCTCTTTAACACTGAACTGAATTTCAACTTGTAATGCTTGTGACTAATTGTTTTCATCAGAAACATTTTATTTATTTCCAATTATTATTCCATAGTCCCTGATTATCTCTTCTTTTTTTTTTTTCATATATTTTCTGGCAATGGTAACATTTGAAGGCTAGAAAACTAGATTTTACTCAAGTGAATAAGCTGCATAGTATAAAGAATAAAATCAGAGTGAACCTGTATGAACAAGAAGTATAAATTTCTAATACTTTTTTGGTTTTTGCAAAGTATGTATTGAGCCCATTTTTAAATCTAAATTTTCTTGCCTCTGATTTGTGAGCCAATCCCAAGTGAAACATCCTTGTGGGTTTTTTTCAGTATATATAAAACAGGGCTGGTATCACAAAACCTCATGCTATTTGGGCACAATTGTCTGTTTTTGCTGAGGAGGCCCAAAATAGAGCTATTACAGCAAATGAATAACTTCTCACTCTGAAAGAAGGTGGTTCTTTTAGATCAGGTTGTAGGTCAATGGCAGGGCAGGGTGAGGAAACTCATATTGCAGCTGTCTGCAAATGAGCTTCACTCCTGATACAATATAAAAAGGACTTCAAGGTTGGTAAAGGTTAAAAATTGGACGTGGGGACAAATATGTAAAATATGGGGAGGGAAAAGAGTTTTCATAGTTGGACACAAACTCCACAGGCAATTGCATAGCTCATATGTTTCTAGCACTTATAACTTATGGTTTTACAAAATCCTAAAGAGAAGACTGAAATTAAGTGCAGTTTAATGATTGAGAAAGTATGATGATTTTAGACACAAAAAAAAAAGCATGTAAAATGTTTTGTAGTAAATTCAGGTCCTAATAAGGAACACAAGTGAAAGCCTTATGTTTCGGATTGTTAGACATCTTGGAGCTTATATGCAGAGAAGCTGTTCCTTTGAAATAAAAGAAATTATTGCAGTATGTTTATCACTGTGATAATGTGCAAGTTTTACTTAGAAAATTCTTAGCTGATTAGTTCGTGCAACTTGCAAAACTGTAGTACACATTCAGCATCAAAGTAAAACATAATCTTTTCAGGGGAAAAACGGCATATGAAATGACTTCTTAATAGCGAATAAAAGCTACAGGTGGCAGAATCTGTTCTGGGATATATGAACGTGGCTCCTATCAAGCATAATTGTGCTAAAAACTGGCAACTAGGACTTCAGTTTGGCCCAACGTTAGATAAAACAGACAAAAATGAAGAACTAGTTTTCTACTTTTTTCTATAGTGGTTTCAGTAGGAGAAGAAGAAAGAGCATAAGGCATGTTAATTGCTTTTGGGAATACGCTGTTCCAGGTTAAGAAGAATAAATATTGTATGCTTTGGAAAGCATGTTGATTTTTAGTGGACAGTACTAATTTCCATGCTCCTCATTTAGAGCACAGAGGTAATACTAGAAATGGATCCTTTGGTGGGTGTAGTAAAAAATACATAAATTGGGACAATTCTCATTGTCCGTGTTGCTGCATAAACATGCATAATAAAAAATAAAATGGAATGGTGGTGTTGTGCTGCATGAAAAGCAGGACAAGTGGTGGAAAACAGGAGCACACCATGTATTAGCTGTCACTACAATGGCACAGGGGCAGAGGGTACACTAGAGCACAGCTAGGAGATTTGTTTAACAAATTTATTGTGTAGGACCTATCTGGGATGATTTTCTATAAGAGAATTATTTCCTGTTATTACAGTGCCAGTTGGGTACAGTAACCTTTCTGACTTCTCATTCCCATGCTTATTCCCTTGCAAGCCCATAGTGAGCTCTGCTCTGTAGTACGCATTTTTTGCTACTGCTGAGCAAAGCCAAATAGAATTTCTGCTTACAGGTAATCCTGCTAGGCAAATCTCTTGAGCTCCTCCTCTCTCTGATAAAAGCATTTTCAGATGTTGGTTAAGAGATGTATCTCAAAACCATGAATAATTCCAGACTGCACTGTTCTGCTTCACACTGTTTTACCAGTAAACAATTAAAATAAGTCCAGCTGATTTATGTAATGGAAGATTTACTCTGCTAGGCAGAAGCTTCTGCTGGTGCATAGCCTTGTAGGGTCTTGTTGGGGGAAAATGGGTAGGAAGCTATTGTGAACAACTCTTTGTTGACTTCCAAAATTACTTGTACTCTTGTAGCTGTAAAACAGAGCAGCCATAAAATAATCTGGCTGAGGGTTTTTTTCCTTTTCTGATATTTTCCAAAGATCCCAGATATATTCCTTTTTGAAGAGGTGTGCCTTTGGAATACCAAGGCACTGTTCAGGAGGGAGGAGCAGGGAAGGGGTTAAATTAGGAGCACAACTATGTATTAGACACTGATTGCCCACTACAGAGTTCATGTTGATTGTAAAGCAGAGTGAATGTAATGTTTTTAAGGAAATCTAGCAGACTCAGAAAAATACACATATTGTCTAGTGGCAGGAAAGAAATCAAAGCAAGACTAAGTACATTTTACTGATGCACTGGATGCAGTAAGAAATTCTTTCCCTTGTGGAGGCTACTGCTGTCTTAAATAAAAGAAGCAAAGCTACAGGCAGATTTTTGAGCAACTTTTATAATCTAATCTATTTATAATCAGATTTTATTTCAATTGTATGCAGGCTGGAAGCTCAGGAACTGGTTACTGTTACTGGTTCCCTAAATGAATGCACTAAGATTTAGAAGCTGGGTTCACTAACAATGAGTTTAATTGGTATCTACACACAGTACTGAAGTCCCAAAATCGTATTCTGGGCACACACTTGACTCTGTGAAAAATTGGGATAGATTATGTAGAGACAGTGTGTAATTCTCCTTGCAAAGTCCTCACAAGTGCAGAGGGAGGACGTGTGGCCAAGACAATCCCTTGCGCTAGCTACCCTAGCTATTGGCTGCTACAAGGTCTTTAGAGGCAGTGATAAATTTGAGGGTAGTCATCTGACTTGCCTTAATCAGCACTGATTAAAAAGATCTAAATGGCTCCTGGCAGCCCCTGGATCAGAAGGATACAGATGCTCTCTCCCTAGTGGTATGCCAGTCACCACTGTGGAGGTAAATTCCATCTATAAATGTCAGGGGTAACATTTTAGTCAGAAGTTGTACAGTGGCGCTCAGAAGAGCTGATACACTGCGAAGGTGTAAGAAGAATGTAAATAACTGCAAATATTACAAAGTTATTATGTACATTTATTGTGGGGCCTTTTGGGGAGGTCATGTTCTTTTCTGTTGACTCTCACTGAAAAGGTATGGCATAGACGAGAGCTTAAAGATAGGCAAGAAAAATTAACAGGCTTCTGTATAAATGTAATTTTAAAAGCTGGTTAGTTAGATAAATAGGAAAGAATGTTGTAGAGGTATACAGAATTACAAATCGTTTGGCAAAAGTAAATCAACTACTCATTCTTCTTTATCCTTTCTCATAATTCAAGAACATGCAGACATGCATTTAAACTGAAAGGTAGAAGCTTTAAAAAGCTTAAAAGAAAATGTTTCTTCATGATACCTAACATCTCAGATTCCCCTTCAGTGAAATGGGGCAGCATTTTTTCTCCATCTCCACCAAATGTTGAAAGTTTCAGAGTTCTTAAACACCAGTTGCTTTGTAAGCTAAATTTAGCTTATGCAAAGTAATACAGAATTGAATAAAGCACAATAACTTTTCTGTAGAGTCTTTAATGTAGCCTCTAGACTTCAGTGTCTAAAGAACATCCTTCATGAAAGGAATTATGGTGACTTTAAAAAGACATACAAAAGCTCCTATAGCCTTTGTAGTTCCTGTAGCTAATTGTATTCACAGTGAAGTATTTAAACATCAGGAGAACCCAAGCAGTTATCTTTCCTTACAAACCAGATCTCAAAAAACCTCCAGCAAAGGTATTTATAAATTTCGCCTTACGTTGCTAATTCACACACAATGTAAGGAAACACGTAGATATATTCCTGCAAATTCATACAAACAGCTGTAGCATACCTGAGGAATGAGATGGCAGTTTCTGGAGCTTAGACCCAGCACCCAGGGTGAAGTCAAAACTCAGGATTTCCAAGGCCTGGAATGGAGTAGTGACCCTACACCATTTGCACAGTGAAATCTAACAGTGGGTGAGAGAATGAATTCTAGTATACTGCCCTCTTTTCTTGAGGTGAACCATCTACTTTGTAACTCTTCCTGAGTGGAATTGTTGGTGAAGTGATCAGGAGAAAATCATTCTTGGCCTTGCATGCTCTACGCTTGTCTTTTACTCACTGAGGAAGGAATACGTTAGCTTGAATTCAAATAAGATAAACTTCTCTTAAAAGTAATTTTTGTTGACTCGTATTAAATGAGGTGCCAAACAAATGCACTATCAAACTATATCTCTTCAAAGTACATCCACTGAATAGGAAACATATAAACGTGAAGAGAAAAGACCTTAAAGGAAATGTTAGTCAGGTATTATATTTTGTGGTTAAAGGCCATCTAGGAGAAGCAGTAAAATAATCGCTGCATTGAGGATTACAAAGTATGTCATATTACACCTCACTATAAATATCACTTTAATTTTTTATGGCACAGATTATTTGTAAGTTTATTTTATATACTGCATAGCACTTAAATGTGACTGGATCTAAAACCCTTATCGAGGAAGCTCATTAGTTGAGCTGTCTGCGTCTGTATATCTGCCATCAGCATCTGGTGAGAGGGCTGCTGCTGACCCTGCCAGACTTGGGTCATGAGGTCAGCAGGTCTCATTTATTATTCAAAATTGCTTTCTAACCTTTTATCAGCTAGGTCAAAGAATGCTGCATTCTCCTTGGTCGAATTCTATAGTGAAATCAGTATCATGCACAGATAATATAATTACCAATTCATGTGAATCTCATCCCTCTCTCTCCAAAAATGTACTCACTTTGAGGTTGATGAAGTTTGAAGAGTTGCCTGTACAAATGCACGTATGCTTCAAGACTATGTGTATACCTTGTCATCCTTGTGAAATAACACATGTAGCTTCACATCTGATTCATGCTTCAAATTGTGCATCTACTTCCCACTTTTGTGGTACTGAGACAGTTAAAGGCAGAGCTCCATAGTTAACAGATGACCTCTTATTTTTACCACTCCCATTCTTTTGAATACATTCCTTTTCACTACTTACATATTCGATATACATAGTCAGTATATTTTGAGTAGTAACTATATTTCCCCCTTCAGCTGCACACATGGATCAGTTGAGTATAGGAGAACTTAGAAGAACTGTAAAAGAAAAGCCAAGAAATACAGAGATGGTTTTCTTGGAGACTATAATAGATTCTGGAAATAAAAAATACTAAGAGTCCAAAATATTTTCAAAATCTTTTCTGCTTACCAACACGACCTAGATCTAGGAAATCACTGGCCAGCATGATTTCAGTCTCAAACAGAATCAAGAAGGACCCTGGCAAAATTAACAAAGAACTGATGATTTGAAATTTTCTTTCTTTGTTGAATAAATAGAAATCATAAATTACATTACAATTAGGAAAATATTTTTTTAATTTTAGAACACTAAACTTTGAAGAGAAAATTAGCCATCAAATCTTAACAAGCCATACTACAATATGGAAAATTGGAAACCATAAATGGCAGATTGATTCTTAAAGGGAGCTGTGCAGTTCAGCATTATTCCTCTGGAATGATTTCATCCTTTTGAAAAGAAGGAGCCAAAGGTCACATTGGTTTTGCCCTTGAAGCAGACAATATGAGATGTCAGCTTGTGCTTTCTGACACTGCATATGATGAATAACCTTGACATAGTAATAAACAAATAACCTATATTAACGTTTATAAGCACAGTGAAGTATTAATGCAATATATACTTCAACAATATATTGTGAATATACAGCTTTCATAGAAATGAATTTTCTCTAGTAATACTGTAGTAAATTTATGGTTTGTTAAGTATTGCTGTAAAATACATATTCTTTAAGTGACAGAATGTATACATATCTGAAATACAGCCAACCATATATGCATAAACTAAGAGAAGTACTTTAAACAAGCAGGCACTGAATGAAAATTATGCAAAACCCCTGGACATCTGGATTCATAGAGATACTCAAATTGTTGTGAATAGTTTATTTGTAGTGTTTCAAATACCTATAGTTAGTTGTCTTTGTAAGTGCAGCTCTGTCATAAATCGTCATTCAATAAGGTTATCAGCTATTCTCTTTTGGTATTTCCAGTAGCAGAAAAAAATAATTGTGTACTGGTAAGAGGTCAAGGAGTACATAATGTTCAGTTAGAATTAGGTGTTTTCTTCTAAGTGTGGGAAATTGGGAGTCCAGTTGTTGTGGGGAGAGTTATAACATGGTGTAGCAGTTCTTTCAACAAATTCCTTAGCTTTTAAGAACAGTCTTGTACTCTTTATAGCTGTCTTGATGCAACATTAAGGTTTTTTGTGGTTGGGGTTTTTTTAACCAAAAATTAAACAAAGCTATTGGATATTAATGAAATGCAGGCTAACATTACAGGATAGTACTTAGCCCTGTGCAGAGTTTGAAGGGCAGAGTTTCTCTTGTTCATAAGTAATATCTGTATCTTGCAGGTATTTTGTAATTTTATACATAATTTTTGTTTGCTTTTAAGTACACACCATGGTCCCAAACAGATAATTACATGTGAGTTAAACCCACGTCCTACTCCAGGCTTTATTATTGTGCAAACTCTATTATAATCATGGTATAATAAATATTCACCATATATGACAGTTTGAGAAACACCTTCTATCTTAACACTTGCTAAACACTCTAGCACATATCCCAGTGTACTTCATGAAGTGAAAAAAGGCATTTGTCATTCCTCCTTCCGCATATTATGAATGTTACATGTCCATGAAAGATAGTTTGCAGAAGGTGTGTGTTCATATCAAGGATAAGTTTCATAGTATCATAAAAATGTTTCAAAGGTTCTAAAATTTAGATTGGAGAAATGTGGAGAATGGCATGCCATTACTGTAGATGAAAGAAACTAAGGCTGCTAGTTACAAGTCAAATACAATTGTATAGTAATACTGCAGAGATTAAATGAGAAGAAAAATGTATAGAAAACAGTACGAAGTAGATTGGTGAAAAAAGTTTTATCTTCCTCTTTTAACAAACATTTACCTGCTCAGAGATTGACATGTCTTTACATGCATCCATCATTATTCCTATCCTTGAGTAGGGTTAAGGGCTAGAACTAAATGAACAAAGAGAGAGGACAATCCCTCTGTTGTCTTTGCATTGAGTGTTAAGTGAAGCTTCTTAAGAAGTGAAAAGTAAAGGAAAGAAAATGAATATACATCCAAAAGAGTGTGCCTTCCCAAAGAAACTAATAAAAGAAAAATGTGCTCTTTAGTGGGTAGCATTGTAAGAATAAAAAATAAGACAACAAGGAAAGTGAGCCCTGACTATTCATTTGCACTCAATAGCTGTCTTCATGGACTAAAACTAACCAAGTGGTTGCTTCTTCTAAACTACATTTCACTTTCCTTCAGCTCTGAATGACTGAGTGTTTCCTTTGGAACGGAGCCTGAAGTGGCAGCTGTGAATGCAACTGTAAAAGTGTCAGATAGATACAGATAATGTGTTTTGTAATAATACAATATGGTAATACTGCTGTGATCCCAATTTTTTAAACCTGTCTTTAACTCTTCACAGTGATAGAATTCTTTTTATCTCCTCTTTAGCCTTTCAGTTTTTCCTGTGAACAGAGCATCTCTCAGTGAATTAACAAACCTAGGTACTAAATGCCTTACACAAACAGCAAATCTGTTTGCGTACTTTTGAATTCCAATAGGCTACATGCACTGTAGGTATTTTTTCGTATACTGCCACAAGAATTCTTGCAATTCTGTAGCAATGTACCAACTTAAAGTGGAGCTCTCTTGGTACCTCGTAGAGGTAGAGGCAGGCTATTCCCCTCTGGAAAAAGCATCAGGCTGTGGGAGCAGTTCATAGCTAGAAGCTCACCTGCATTTGTCATTTGGCTGCGATAAAGGATGTGCAAAGACTGGGGTGCCTGTGAGCTTCAGTGGGCTTTGTACATTTAATTAATCACTGAAATTGGGTATACTGTTGTACTATACCTGTTCAGTCTCAAATCATTGGACTAAGAAGGCTGAGGCTTTATTTTAGAGCTGAGAGTTTATTTGGGTTATTTTGGAAAAGATTAGGTAGATTCCAGAGTGCCAGTTATGGTGAAAGTGAGCTTGTCTTCTGCTCTTTTGAACATAGTTATGGAAAGTCATCTTATTTCTACAATATCTGTTTGTGGTGGGTTGACCCTGGCTGAATGCCAGGTGGCCACCAAAGCCGTTCTATCACTCCCCCCTCCACAGCTGGACAGGGGAGAGAAAAACATAACAAAGGGCTCATGGGTCGAGATAAGGACAGGAGAGATCACTCACGAGTTACTGTCATGGGCAAAACAGACTGAACTCAGGGAAATTAGTTTAATTTATTACGAATCAAATCAGAGTAGGGTAATGAAAAATAAAACCAAATCTCAAAACACCTTCCCTCCACGCCTCCCTTCTTCCTGGGCACTTCACTCCCGAATTCTCTGCCTATCCCCCCCAGCGGCACAGGGGGACGGGGAATGGGGTTTACGGTCAGTTCATCACACGTTATTTTCTGCCACTTCATCCTCCTCAGGGGCAGGACTCATCACGCTCTTCCCCTGCTCCAGCGTGGGGTCCCTCCCACAGGAGACAGTCCTCCACAAACTTCTCCAACATGGGTCCTTCCCACGGGCTACAGTTCTTCATGAACTGCTCCAGCATGGGTCCCTTCCACAGGGTGGAGTCCTTCAGGAGCACACTGCTCCAGCGTGGGTCCCCCACGGGGTCACAAGTGCTGCCAGAAAACCTGCTCCAGCGTGGCCTCCTCTCTCCACAGATCCGCAGGTCCTGCCAGGAGCCTGCTCCAGCTTGGGCTTCCCATGGGGTCACAGCCACCTTTGGGCACCCACCTGCTCCAACGTGGGGTCCTCCAGGGGCTGCAGGTGGAGATCTGCTCCACTGTGGACCTCCGTGGGCTGCAGGGGGACAGCCTGCCTCACCATGGTCTTCACCACGGGCTGCAGGGGAATCTCTGCTCTGGCACCTGGAGCATCTCCTCCCCCTCCTTCTTCACTGACCTTGGTGTCTGCAGGGTTGTTTCTCTTACATGTTCTCACTCCTCTCTCCGGCTGCTGTTTCTGTGTGCCCCACAACTTTTTTCCTTCTTAAAAAAGTTATCCCAGAGGCGTTACCACTGTCGCTGATGGGCTCGGCCTTGGCCGGCGGCGGGTCCATCTTAGAGCCGGCTGGTATTAGCTCTGTCAGACACAGGGGAAGCTTCCAGCAGCCTCTCACAGAAGCCACCCCTGTAACACCCCCCCCCCAGCTACCAAAACCTTGCCACACAAACCCAACACACTGTTCTGATGTTTTTTACATATCTACTAGAATTTCTATACTGCTTGCTTCATCTCAGGCACCTTGGCCAAACTCAGGCTGTGGTAAATCAAGGGCAGCTCTATTGCTTTTTATAAAAGTGCACTTAGTTAACACAGAGATGAACTCAGTACCGTGAGCAGGGAGTGAGCATTCTGTGATTTATTTTACAAGAATGCTGTGTTTTCTGTTAATTATGCTATAGCTATCACACTGTGCTTTTGAAACTGCAATCAAGGTGCTGCTGCACATTTGTGCCTTTTTTTGTGCAGGAGCCCTTTTGGCACTTCCACTTCACTCATCTTACAAGCTGGAGTGCAACCTTTAGTGATCTCCTGAACTGGTAGTTTTGTTTCTTGAAACGCTAAGTTTGTTTGTATCCTTCCATATGTAGAGGGATATATAGGACCATCCCTAGATTCACCTCTGATTGTGCAGACAAGCTGGTAGTTGAAAGCATATAGTAACAGAAACAAATCAATCATTAAAAGAGGAGTACCAGCAATACAATTTGAAGTATCTGCAGGAGCCAGGTAGGACAGTTCCATATGGAATTTCTTGTGGAGGACTAGATCGTTTCCAAATAGTCAGTGTATGCCTACCTTTTCTGTGTGTGCATTGGAATATAAATGTGCACAAAAACCCAACACCCTGCAACAGGTAGATTTCAGAATACCTAAATAAAGATATCCCAGATACTTTTGACTAGGTATATTGCAAAAAGCAATAGAAATCTTTGCTTTCAGAATTAACAAGAAACTAATGATCAGACATCAACAAAAAAAATCAAATTCTAATGAGTGACTTGGTTACCATGATTATACAGCCAGTGAATGTAATGTTGTTTCACCAGCCTTCATAATGGAGTACAAGAGTACCATGTCTCACCTATCAGCAGATCATCTGCATTTTTTGGAACCATGCTTTCTGATTCCTCTCACATGTGGTTTCACACAGCCTCCAAACCACAGAGACACTTGTCAGTCACCTCCCTAGATGCCCATCTTCTTGGAAGTGCCTGTAGTGTCTGTCTTACCTGCTCAAAGTGGAGGGCCAGGCTCTTTTGTCCACTTACAGATACATCTTGCTGATGGCCTGAAGAATAAAGTTGAGTGTAGGTGAATGGAGTGAAGGTGCATTACTAGACAGGGGTCATCTTTTATCCGTAAAGTACTTCACAGCTCCTT
This sequence comes from Haliaeetus leucocephalus, assembly GCF_000737465.1. NCBI lineage: Eukaryota > Metazoa > Chordata > Aves > Accipitriformes > Accipitridae > Haliaeetus > Haliaeetus leucocephalus. Next base: position 9,699,152 of record NW_010972775.1, read on the forward strand.
GCTTATCTACTCATTTGAGGGAGTGCCACATTTGAGGGAGTGCCACATTTGTTTTCTGGAGATATATCCTGTGGTGCTAAAAGGGGAGAGTCTGTTTCCCAAACCTGTGTCTGTTTTGTAGTAACTGAAACAGATGGTCCACATTCATTACCAATATAATTATGTATCATCCATCAGTTCAACAATGCACCTTTCTGATACTTACACATATCAACAAATATTGCTCATTAATTTGTAGAATAGCAAAGTCCAGATTTTGTTCTCAATTGCATCAAGAGAGTAGCTGCCTTAAAATTAATCTAGATTCATGCTTCTGTAACGTGGCCCAGAATCATTGTCCATATATGCAAAATTGATTTCCAGCTACACAAAAAAGGGACAGCAACTCCTAGTAGCTGGTGTTTGGGAAAAAATACAAAATGGTATAAATTTGTCAGATGCTAGGTTTCTGCCCTAAATACCAGTTCACTACAGATCTTAACCATGTAACTGGAAATCATTCATTAAATCCTCTGCAGCCAAGAATCATGCATAATGTAACACAGCTACTGCAAACAGTTCGCTCCTGATCATTTACATTTCCTTCTTGCTCTTACAGGCATGAGGAGCCTATATTTGAAGTAGTCCCTGATGAGATTTTGCTTTTACATCCTTGGAGAATGTCCTTGTGCATATTTATAGGACATAGTAGAAGGATTACATATGTGGATTTTTGCTTTTATGGTATTAACTGTAATGATTTTAAAAATACATACCTTGGCACAATATGATCACATATGCACACCTCAAAAATCTTTTGACTGTATGGAAAATAAGTGGCCTAATGCTCGAAGCCTTGAAGGAATAATGCTAGGATTGGGTCATGTGCGTGAGATAGCCACTTGTAAATTGAATATGCAATTCCATCTGAAAAACAGGATTTCTGTATTTTCTATTAATTTTTATGAAGAGGATTTTAGCAAGGAGCCCACTCTGTAGGGCAAGGTTATTTCTATAGTATTGTCATGTTAGTGGTGAGAATAGATACGTTACTACATCAGCACTGCTAATGTTCAAAAAGGCAATTTGTTTAAAGGACAGGGACAGAATAAGAAGGAACTGGACTTCACAAATTAAAAACTGCACAGCAGTTTCACTACAAAGCATCTACTAGTCATACAGTACTATCCAATTAATCCATTACTCTTAGAAGAGGAATCCCTGTATATCCAGGTACAATCCTCGCCAAATATCTGGACACAATCATAGGCTTTTAGGATTACAAGTAACATAATAAAGGATAATGATCAAAAATTAAGCACACCAATACAGAATGCTTGGGTTAACTGGGCCTGCCATGTGCACTATAAGGCAGCAGTCTGTTAGGTTTAAAGTGAGATTAAGGAGTTGTGTAACCTGCAATTATGCTGTTTTTCATTAAAAAAATAAGATGATTGGGCTCAGTAGGGCCCTTCCTTATATTTACCTCTGTTTAATTGGATTGGGAACTGCTTAAACATCTTTGAGTTGGAGCTTATAAGAAGATGATCCCAGCTGTTTTTCGAAGCTTAAGACAGCAGGCAGACAACATGATCATGTCAAGACTCATACTAAAGCCTTAATCCTACTTTTTCATCAGCTAGCACTACAGCTGAGTCTTTAACCTCCTAAGTACTAAATGTGCTTTGGATCTCTCACAATACATTTTCTGTCAAATGTTATTGTCTAATAATATGAAATTTTGCTTCCTTTCTGAGAAGGACTTTAAAGAATAGTCTCTGTCTATCTGAATTTGGAGAGCTATGGTGTAAGCCTGTATTTTCACTCCTTTTAAAAATACAATTTATAAGCTTGCACCTATTGAAGTCTGTTGTTCTCTATGGAGGCAAGGAATTGCATTGACCTGTACCTCACCTTTTTATAACGTAAAACCCAGTATATTGGTAACTATTTTTCATTGTACATGTATTACTAGATTGAATATAGTCTTATTTTCAATGGGAAAAAAATGGAAACAGCTTTAGTTTTATTCAGGTCTTTTTCCTAGGAACTGTTAGCATGAACAAAAGAAATTTTCAGATTCCTAGCCTCAAAACTTGCTAACCAGAACATTATTTAGTTTGATAATCCTGGAGTTGCATAAAGATTAAATGTTCTAATGAGTTTTTCCTGCATCTGTTAGTAGTATCCATGCAATGCAATAATTCTCTTTTCTTTTCTTTTCTTTTCTTTTCTTTTCTTTTCTTTTCTTTTCTTTTCTTTTCTTTTCTTTTCTTTTCTGTCAGGTAGTGCTCCGATTTGTCCTAGTGACACAGGGCTGCCAGCAGGAAAGCAAGCGTAGTTAATGCTCAGCTGCTCAAACCAGTCAAGCAAGCTAGCAAGTCCCAGCTGTGCTACTTGATGTTTTTTGATTGCACCTAGTCCTCAATCTGTGAACTGTTTTCTGGACTTAGATTCATCAAGCTCTGCCGCTTTAAAAACTCATGCAGGCAGGCATCCTAGGATATGCCATTATAAGCTGCTGCCAGGGGATCTTCTAGGAGATAAATGGAATCTGTGTGAAGTAAATTAGTGTGAACCAGTCAATCTGTGTGTCAGCCTTGAGCCACATCCATGGGTAACTAGCTTGCTGACTGAAAAGTCCACTGTCTTTTGCCAATCAGAGGTCTCAGCCACCAGGAAGCAGTCCTATACAACATTAGTTTCTTGGAATAATGCCGTTTGACCAGCTAGTGAAACTCTTCAGTATACAGTACTGTACTGCCTGAGTTTACTTATTGCTTACAATTGAACTGAAAATCTTTTAAAGTCAGATAACATTTTAACAGTAGGGAGCATCACAGAAATGTCTTGGAAATAAGTACTTCCACTTACATATAGCAGCCATTCAGCAGAGTCATGCTGTGCTGCAGTTGGCTTTACCTCCCTATCAGTAATACATCTTTAAGGCCATAATGCAAAAGAATAACAATAATCTGGCTAGAAGAGGTTAATAAAAAGGCTCTGTGTATATTTTTTTCCCATGAATTCAGCTATTTGGACAGCTTTGATCGAGAGAAGGGAAGAGTATGCAAGCTATAACACTCATATTATGCACAGGAATATGTCAGTGTCATAACTGTGCTGCACACTTTTGTTCATTTTGGTTTTAAAAGCAAATTGAGGCAATCTACAGCCAGAATCCCTCCACAGAAATGGACTGAAGCAGAATCCTCTGAAAATTCCCTGATCAATGATTTTAGACTTGAATACCAAATCAATCTACTGTCATGAAAATAATAATGTCAATACTGTCCAATAATGTGATTTTTAAAATACGAAGTATTTATTTTTTTGTTGTTTTTATAAAAGCTACTGGTACACTGACAGGCAGTCATATTTGCAATATGTACTCTCCCACACCATTGATCTAATGTACAGAAACCAGGGGGGAATTTTGCTATATAGTTTTAGAAAATTGGACAGGTGAGGAGATGCTATATACTTTAATTAAAATAAGAAACTAATTATCTAATAACTACCAGAACTGAAATTTGGCCTTCTTTACTAATTCCTGTAAAAATATTTTTTCTATTGCCTCCCAATTACTGGTTGAAAAAAAATAATGAGAGGGATAAATAATGTTCATCAAACTGGATCAAATATTTCAGTCTTACACCATGTTTGGTTAAAATATGCACTACCAGACATTTATGGAAATTGGAAAAAAGAAATTTGAGCTTTCTAGCCAGAGAGGACATCAAGAAGAAAAAGCAGTGTATAATGATAGAAGAATTAATTAAAGACAGTTTGGGGTTACATTTTCCTTTTTTAAATCCTCCTAAGTTTTACAGAAGCATACGCTTCAGAGCTGTGCAGTAAACATTGTGTGGGATTTTATGGGAAAGTGTTTTACTCCTTGCAGCAGAACCCACTGAGACACATTTAACTCTTTAGGTGTTTTATTATATATACTACACAGAATACTTGGACAGTTTCTGGTATAAATCACAACTAAGATCAAGACAACTGCTTTAAAATTGAGTGAATGTTTCGTTGCACTAATGAAACAAAAATGGGATGTCCTTTGAGAGCATAATTTGTTACATGCCATTATACTTTAGTTGAGAGAAGTAGGGAAGTCCGTCTGGGTGAATAAAACTTCAAGGTATATTGGGAAAAGAATCACTGAAAATTTCAGTTTTCCTGTCTAGAGTAATGCTGTCCTTATACATATGGGGAGGGAGGAAAATGGAGTTTCAGGAGTTTTTTAATTTAAAATATATGAAAACCTTAAAAGAAATTTCACACTTACTTACAGAAGGAAAAACGTTCTTCAGTTTCAATTCAGTTAGTGAGTGGAATGAGCTTTGTTTGTGTGTGACTTCACAGAGTGCAAGAGCAAGCTCAGGCTTCTCCAGGTGCATGGGTTAATATTTCTGCAAACTGAGCTCTGCAATGTAATATTAGGTCCTACTTCTGCATTCAAGGTAATGGATTTAAATTACTGTAGCTTCCAGTTTGACTTGTTCCATACTGGCTTATTTCAAGGACAGTTCCAACTTCCATATGCTGCCGCATTCACTTTAGAATAATAACATGTTTCTTCAGGTTAATTTCTTAATCTCTCTTTTTAAAATTAAAATGTATTGGAAACTGGGCCAGTGTGATACTTAATCATCAGAAGATAACAACCAGCCATTCTCAATTAAATGACAACTACATACATCAGTGCAGGTTTTTTTAAATGACACTAAAAATTATGAAATGACCAACAACTGATGCCTTCTGTCAGTGAGATGAATTAGTGGTTTATATGGCCTGAGAAATGGTCTGGAAAAAAAATAGGGTTCAATTCAATAAGAACGAGAGCAAGGATCTAGGCTGAGGTAGGATTAATCTTCTGCAAAGAGACAGGATGGGGAAGAAATAGCAAGGTAACAGTTTCTCAGAAAAGAATCTGGATCACAAGCTGAGCATGAGTCAACAGTGTTCATGCTGTGGCAACAAAGGCAAACACCATACCAGGCTCTGTAAACAGGAGTATCACCTGTAAAACCTGTGAAGTAATCCTTGTACTGTACTCAGCACTGGTGCCATCAAGGGCAGGCACATCCCCAGCCTCTCTGACTCCCTGCCTGCCGGCGCGCTCCTCGGCGGAGAGTGCTGTCACCCTAATGGCAGGATGGGTGCTCCATACTGGCTGGTGTAACTTCGTTATCTGCTTTTTCTGTTTTCTAGATGATTGTGGTGAGCGCTGCTAATATTTCACTTGCTATTTCATGAACGTTTTCTGCATTTCTTACAATACTAGTGAAATAATTGTAGCCTTTTAGGTTGGCAGCAAAATACCTGGGAAAAGCTAAGCAGGATAGTAATCCTCCACCTGGAAAAGTGATGGTTGAAAGAGGATAAAACAAAGGACTGTTAAATCACAAGCGCCATGGAGAGAGTGTGCAGGGCTCCTACACAAGCCTTTTTCTCATACAAGAATAAGTTTCACATTAAGCTAATAGGGACATGCGCAAACAAAAGGAGATGCCTACTTATGTGGTAAAACAATGGAGCTTGCCATGTTAAGGCAAGTTAGGGTGTAGAATGTTAAGGATGCAAAAATTCTGTGTCTTTAAGGGAAAACTGGAGAAGTTTGTGGAACAGAAATCTACTGTGAGTTATTAAATATTTAAAAAAAAAAAAAGTTTTGGAATTCCCCAAGTTTCAAATTGGAGTTTAGGAGAAATTTCTGGTGAAGTATTACTGAATGGTTGTTGGACTCTCACACTAATGATGTTTGGTCTCAGGGAGTACAGCTGTTCTTATGCTTTTTATGATATCTATGAAATGTGCTTTTAAAAATAGTACTCAAAGCATTTATTGCCCAGCTCTCCGTCAGGCTTCTTAGGTATAATATGGTAAGTGCCAGTAGATCCCATACATCCCAGAAGTGGCACTGCAGCATGATTGTTTTTATCCATTTACGAAAATTAAAAAATACCACCATTTTGTTTTCTTTTACAGCTTTTTTTCATGCAATTCTATTTAGATTCAGGTTGCTTTGTGTTCTGTATTGGACCTTAAATAGATTTATCACCTATAGTCTATCTTGCCTAATATTTTTGATTGAAAAATATTTTTTGTTGCCCTATCTGCTTGTTTTGAATGACAAATAAGTACTTGTTTTCTCTGCAGACAGACTGTCTTTAAGTTACTAATCCACCTTACCAATAACAAAGGCATCTTATCAGAAAATGCTAACTGGTTTATTCACCTGTTTTATGCACTCTTCTTTCTCCAATGTGTCTGCCCTCTGAAAATTGGTATGCAGAGCAGGTTATTTAGACTTCAGTGTGTGATATTTCCAGGGTGGAACAAGGCTTTTCAGAGTTTAAACAGAACATGTAGAAATAAATGATAGTGATGAGTAGTTGCTCTAATTAGTGATTAGTGTATCTTCATAAAGAATAACTTATCATTCAACAGTTCATTCACACAAAGGCTGTTGTTTCATAAACTGATCACCAATCAGTCTGTGATCTCTTTTCGGAAATCACTTGGTTTTATTTTTGGAATTTGAAATATTTTAAAAATATTTACATAAATGTTTCATTCAATACTATGATCTTATGACATTCTTTTACTATTCTGAATTCCATACCTATTTTTTTAAAGTCTTTTTCTGTTTCAATAATGTAGGAGAATGGGTATCAAGTTCAGTAAACAACTCTTAAGAGTTTATTAAGATATATCAGAAAAAATTACCATGATTCTCAAGACTGTACAATGAAGATTTATGTCATTTTTATATGCTAAGTTCAAGGTCATTTGCCCCAGTGAAATCTGTCCTTTTACGTTACTTCCATGCTAACAAAGGTATTTTCTACTGTCTATGTAATAATTGAAGTTGCATTTCACTGAATAGAAAGAAAATATCATTAAGAGTTATTATATCAGAAACTGTCGTTTCTTTTTCTCTGACTTGCAGATTTGGGGCTCATTTATACTCCAGACATTGAAATCACTTTGGCTACACAAATTAGCTTTCAAATGGAAGCAAAAGTAATTTTAAGGTCCATTTAAACCCAAAGTAGGACAGAGTATCCTCAGAATGAATAAAGATCACACTGCGTATGTTTAAATAACTTAAATTCGATCAGCGTCCTAGGTATAAGCAATTCAGAACAATATTTCCTTTATTGACATTTGAACATAAAATCCTATTCCCCTAAGGGAAAACACAGTAAAGTAGGTGTCATTGTTAAAGTTGTTTGGGTTTTTTCATGATTACATAATGCCATTTTTCACTTTCACTCTTTATTTGGGCCAGGCTGTTCTTTCCTTATTTTTAACTTTCCAATTCCCTTTGTTCTTTTATGATATTTTTAAGGAACCTTCCTCTTCAAATTGAGCATATAACATGTGATGGTTTAAAAAAGAAAGATCTGAAGGTCCCTTTCTTGCTCACTGCATACACTTATGTAACTTCATAAACTAGGGTATTGTGACGTTTATTTGCCTGAGTTTTGTCTAGGGAGGTATGTGTACTTCTGAGTAAGCGCCAAGGCTAAGATACACATCACTCACTCGCACCAGTGACCTGAACCTCACCTGTCCCAACCTGTCTCCTGGTTTTCTGACATACACGCTTTCCTCCCTTCACTTTTTCCTGCTGAACCTCATGCTCCGACAGCTCTTCTTACACAAGTTGACTAGAGGTCTGCTTCACTGCTCCTGTGAAAACCCTTTCCATCCATGCCTTCCACTCCCTTTAAACTGTTCCTAATGACTCCTTGCCACCAACTATTTGCGCGAGCATTTCATCATTGGTTTTTGTCATTTGTCAGCCATATCAGCTCTGCCTGTGATCCTTTTTTTCTCATTTTTGTATTTCTTGGCTTTCAATGTCTCCATCTTCTCCCAAATCTCCCCAAATCTCTGTAATCTCTACTCAAGCATATCAACTGGAGATCCTCCTGCTTTGTCCAAGGATCTTGCTGGCCTGTCTTGGTTTCTTTCCTGTTCACTTCACACCTTCCTTCTGATGTATCTCACCAGTGTATGGACCTGCTTCTAGCTGTCTTTTATTCATTATGTTCTGAGTTACTTCTCAGCCGAATCTGGTACCTTCCCTAAAAATACTGCTCAGCTCTGCTTTGTTGTAAAATCAAGCAGGTTAGTTGGAATTATATGACTTATGCTGACATGGTCTGGGACAGAGGGAGAGCACTTGAACAGGTTTGTCCTAGTCCCATTCAAGAGCAACTACAGCCCAAACGTTCAGCAAGGGTAGTACCTGTCACCTCCTGACCAGGACTAATGCTTGGTGCTGTGAAAGCATCTCCCCTCCTTGGTTCACTATGAGAGTTCTTTACTGGGTGAAAACATACCATTCATTTTGAAAGGCTGATGGTGAATTTTTGGTCACTGCTATGTTTTTCAGAGAGGACAGGTCTTGTGATTTTTCTCTTTCTCTGCAGAGGCATAGCCGTACTTTTTGTTTTCTCCATTTTATCACTGTATACTCTGTTGGAAATTTTCCTATTGCTCTACTTCAGAGTAGTTCTGACTTTTAAATTCATGCAGCTGTAATGACTCAATCTATCACTTGGCACAGTGGAGCTGACTGTTTAACGGGAAGAACTGTCTTAGAAAGAATGTTCTAATATATTTAGCACAAACCAATTTTTTTTTTAATATAATATGCACATTTGTATTTTCCAATTTTTCTTTGTTGAAGTGGGAAACCTGACCCTCAGTCAGTGTATTTGAAAATTATTTAAGTGTTGTAAAAATCAAAGAAGAGCACAGATATCTTTGAAGACATTTCTTCTTGCACATATAGCGTTTTCATGTGTGAACAAGAATATTTGTTATTTATTGTAAGTTGTTCTTCAGTGTCAACTCACCTCATGCAGATTCCATGAGGTGGAATCTCTGCTCTTCCATGGCAGAAACAAGAACTAAAACTCCTCTTCATGTGGATAAGTTGACCACTGAGAAAAGCCTCTGGCTTTTTGTAAGCTTAGAAATTTAACCAGTGTTCCTGCTCTACCTGGGCAGGGTTTTATATACTGGTTAGTTGCCATCCAAGGCAGATTTTTTAAGCAAAATTTACTGGCTTTTTTTTTTTTTTTTCCAGGAGAAATGCACAGTGTCACTCATAGATTTTATTATTTATTATGATTTAATATTGCATTTTCAAGGATCTAATTCCACAATTGTAATGAAGCTCTGATTGCTTCAAATGGAGTCTGTGTAGGTGCAGAAGTCAAGAATGATGGAACCTTTTGGCGACCTGGGATCAATAGCTGCAAACCGATGGAAAACATAGAGCACTGAAGAGGAATATGTCTCTTTTGAGCTCTTCCTGTCTGAATAATGCCCTGAAGCCTTGTTGATTCACTCATAATTTTGGAAAAATTAAATGGGTGTTTGAATTAAGTAACCCTTCAGCAAATATTCATTTGGTTAAAAAAACCCAAACCATCGAAAGTTATAAGGAAAGAAATTTCTTGTTTTGAAAACAGGACAAAACTACACTGAGATTGTGTATAGCCATTGGTATCTCCATCCACATGGAAGTTTGGAACCTCACTTAGTTTTCTAGATATTAGAACTCAATCTGGTTTTTACTGCACTTTGGAATTATCACTAATTTTATGACACATTCTAGCTTGTTATATACTACGTATTTTCATCTTAAAATGAACACCATTTCTCTCCCTGGTGAATGACTCTAGTAATTACAAAACCACCTAATTGACCTTTTATATTGTTTACTGGCTTCATTGGTGAAACAGACAAAAGCTTTTTATGGCTTCTAAATTGTTTTATTATTTTAGGATTCTATAAGAAAAAACTGGTTTTTTACTTCAAAGGGATCACATTTAAGCTGATGCCTCAAAGTTCTCTCTGAATGAATTCTTGTCTATAGATTTTTCAACTGTGCTATGGTTGCATATAAGTACTTTGAGTTTCTGTTTTATTTCAATCTATTATTTGTTTTTACAAATTATGTCTTCATCATTGAAAGCTCTGCAGAAAATCAGGAAGTGTTTGTTTCTGAGTACGTTACATTTCTCTCTCCCCCTGTTTTTATTCTTCATTGCTCCAGTCAGTGTGCTGAAGCATGACAAGAGCTCAAACTCGGCAAACTTCCAAGATGTGGAGGATATGCCTGACAGATGTGTCTTGGAAGAGTCTGAGAGTCCAGGTGAGAGGCATTTAAAGACAGTCACCAAGTATCAAGTGATAAATCTGACACAGCTTTTGGGTCTGTTAAAAAAGCACATTGTAACGCTGTTTCCTTTTTAGCAGCTGCAATGTCAAATTAATGGTCACCTCCAGGGGTCACAGTGTGGAGCTGTTATCCTTTCCTCTTTCATCAAGAATTCAGGTCTTAGAAAGGATAAAGGCTTTATGACCAAAAAGAAAGCTGACACTACTAGTTCATTATAATTAGTTTTGGACTACACTGCTCACTTAATATATGTACAACGTCTGACCCTTTGAAGGTAGCATGAGATTATGAAAAATTAGAAGGACTGTATATACTGCAGTTGAAAGTAGCAGTGAACATTCAAACGTATCTCTGGAGGAAAGCAAATTGGTGGCGTTAAATAGCTTGATTCTTTTCTTTAAATCAGCTCACAATCATTATTTCATTTTAATGGCTCTTAACATTGATTCAGCTAAATACAGGAACATCCATAAAGTGCATCCTTTTTGGTGACTAAAAGATTTATCTTCATGTAGTTTCATTATCTTTCTCATTATGGAACATCTACAAAATTTACTAAATGAATCCCAAAGGGAAACAATTAAATATAAAGTGTATCAAGTCACAGCTGATTAAAAACATTCTGTGTGACTAAATACTAAGATCTTTTAAGCAAACTGTGAGCTTGACCCACATACACCATATACGTAACCTGCATGTAGTCCTCATTAGTGAAAGAGTTAAACATCTTTCTTCACTTGATATTTTCCTTCCCTGCTTTATCTGGTTTCTGTGTACCCTCTTGCATCTTTGTGTGCTGATCCGTGTATCATATTTTTGATTCATTGTCTCTGTGGCCTGTCAGCTTAGTTAAGAGATTTCCAAATCTTGCAGCTTGTGCTGACAGGGGGCAGCTGCCAACAGTCCCCTGATCCTTCCCCAAGGAACACTGCTGAGATTTAATTTTCAGTCAAAGGGTGCAGTCTGAAATCCATGTCAGGTCCCCTAAGTCATCTCAGAACCCAGATAGGACCCATGTCTGGGGGATTATATTTCAGCACGCTCCACTCCTCCAAGATTCCTTGGGAGTTCAACTGCTGTCATATACCTGATTTGAACTACATTCCCTTTTCATCTTTTCCACAGAAATGAACACCAGTATATGTTAGAATAATTGAAACCAATGAATTGTAAATCCATATTCATTTTAAAGCCACATAGGCTTGGACTCAATGCTGTACAGCAGAAACCAGCATGAGATTTAGAAAGAAATACATAATCTACTTGGGAAGGAGCCAAATTTAATTCCTTACTGCACCTACAATCTGTGGTGCACGGCACCTCCTTAGAAACTGTCTATAGTCCCTTCAGCAATGATTATGGGCAAAAATATGGATTGTCCAAGTTCTGATCTGTTCTGAAGTGAAAAAGAATTAAAACAAGGTGGCACTAAAGTGTTCAGGTGAGAACTGATGTACCTTAAAGATAATATTAATTTTAACCTTAAATTAATTCTGTGTGGCAAACTACACACTTGGATAGGAACTTGAATATCCAATTCTGCACTCTGCATATCTATATGAAGTAATGGAAAGAATAAAGGCCTGTCAGGAGGTCAATATTGACTGGTAAAAATACATGTTGATAAAGCATCTAAACTTAAAAACTGAGTTCCATTCAGTCCATCTGACATCATTAAACTAGTAATAAACAATGAATTACTCTGGCTTTTGTTTCTGTCCGTTCCTGCATTTTAAGACATCTTGTCTTATAGGTCTGAAAACCTCAGGAGATTTCACTACTGGTCTCACTGCTTTCCACTGAGAATTTGTGGCTTGGTTGTCATGGAGACATCGTATTTCTCCAAGAATTGCTCATATTGATCCGTGGACAGGCGTAAATGGCCAGGCGAATGTGAGGAGTAAAGGGGGTTGGGCAGTACTATAAAATGACCAGAGGTTATGGGTCGGAAATAAGCTCATAGCAAACACTTAGGTAAAGAGAAAGAAACAGTTTCATTTTGTTTCAGGATTTCGTTTTTGCACTTTATGCCATTGTCTTCTTTCACTATAGACTGAAAGAAACTTGTTAGTCACTTGTCATGTCAGATCTTTGGTGCTTGTCCTGACACAGCTGTCAGCCTTCCAGCTCTGTGCAGTTCAGGGACACAACAAAGAGCTAGGAACATGAATTATTTATTGCTCCTTGTGCAGATGAAATTCTGTGATAAGAAATTAAGACACTTCTGCCAGAAGTGCTTGTTTGAAAGGAAAGATTTGGTAACACAATACATTTACTTAAAACTTACCACTTACTTTTAGTAGCAAACATTGAAACAATAATATGACATTCAGTTGGCTATGATTTTCTCTGGTATTTCTCAGGTGCTTTAACTTTGAATAGTATCTTGGAATTTGACAGTGCCTGGGAGGTCAGCATTTGTTTTGGTGAAAAGTGTGACTTTAGAATTTCTCTCACACATATTCAAAGTCTGGGCAAACTTACAAACTTCATTTATAAGTTTTTATTAAAAAGTCTATATATATGTTTTGCAGAGTCTCTTGTGCTTCACTTACAATATGTTGTATGTGCAAAAGTGATGTTAAGAAATACATTGATTTTATTATCCCTTCTGGTGAGGAAAAGGTGAAAATATGGCAATATACCTGCAAGAAATTCCAACCATTCCTAGAAAAGTTTCTTTATTACGACTTCTACAAGAATCAGGAAGGCTATAGACCAGCCGTTAACAGACATATCTGTGCATTGTGTTTTCTAATGGTGAAAGGTGCAGTCTCTAACCTTGACATTAGACTGAGTTATTTTCAAAGTGATCTTAATTTTCTAAAATCACTTAAAGCTTACTCTTTATTTTACTTTCACATTTTCTATATGTCTGCACATGTTCTCACTGCTCTGGATGTGGGCCTCCAGCAATTGTAGAAAAAGGCATATACTCAGATGAATAGCAGGAATCTATTTGACTACCCAAGACACCAATCTGAGATTTACCTGTGATTTCTTATGTTCAATGTGTGATCTGAACTACTCTCAGATAGGTAATGAAACCCCTCAACCTGCACTTTTCTCTTGGATAATTCACAGTAAACACTTTTCACATGTGATGGACACAGGTAAATATCAGACTGCAGTTTCTTGTCTAAGTGAAATGGATTTTAGTTGCTCCCTTCATGTGCCTACAAACTGCCATTATCTGTGATAGTCGCTCATGTCTATTTTAGCCCACACACAGAGGAGATGCTGGGCTTCTCTCCCAGATGCCTAATAGTAGGTTTATCACTGCCATTTTCCCCACATGGACTACTTCTGTTTGACATGCAAAGCCTTGGCTTTTCAAGGCTGCTGTGGCCTTGAACATAATAATCAGGTAAGAACTACAACAGCTTTTTGTAGAACTTGACTTTTAATGATATCAACCACCCATTAAGAATTCCCTATCCCTTAGAGTGCTTCTTTAATATAAATATTCCCAGCAGTGTTTTCCATTTTATCAGAAAAAATTTCCACATTTAGGGAAACTGAGAGAGGTTGAAACTGAGTGAACATGGATGTGTAAGTTAGACTTCTAGGTCTGAGCTATTCACCCAATTTCTCTTGTACAAACAATGGTGGAAATTTCACACCTCCAGAGGGCAGATCATCTTGTCCAAAGGGAGTTGCTTGAGATGGGTTTTAAGGGGATTGAAAATGCTCTGAATTTTGTCATTAAAAGTCTAAGAGGATTGTAACAGGACTTGGCACAACTTGAGGTTCTTAGCTTTCATACGTGGTGCAATCCCACTAAGGAGGGTTCTGCAAGCACAGCTCTTAGGAGAAAAAGGAATAGATTTGAGCTGGAGTCACAACAAACATTGTAGGCACAGATACCCCTTGCCTCTTATTTCCCCCAACAGAGATATTGCAGTAGAGTAGGCAATAGACTTTTACTTCACTTGGTAATAGAAGGAAATTGAGCGTCCCTAATGGAAGCTTCGCTTGGAAGCTGTAGACAGAAATTAGAGTGTTTCCTCTCTTTTGGATGAAACCCATGTAAATTGTAAGAACCCTATATACTTATGGCCTTCAGTAGCCAGACAGTCTGCCTGAGTCAGCTGGTCCCTTCTGCACCTCATGATCTCTTCCCCCCACTTCATTTCGAAAACATTGCCCATATGAAATTTTTCCCTCTTCATTTTTTGACTTTTCAGGACAGAATGTAATTCTGGGTGTAAAACAGATAATAGTGAAAATCCAAGCAGTTTTCAGTCTTGTCCCAGATATACCTTGGCATAGAGATGGGAAAGATCTCTGACTGTCCCTGAAATACAGTCTGAAAGAGATAGAACTGTAGCAAATAGAAATGAGAATGTACCAAGAACAACAGATTCTTATTAGCAACAGTGTGCTTGAAAATACAGCACTAAAATTGTGACTGTCTTGTTATAAGGCAAGTTACAATTACTCTATCGAATAGTCACTTACCAGCTCCAAGTTCCATCCACTGGACAATATGTTATTTAAACCAGCACTGCGTCACCTATATGGCTGTTGATCGGTACACAGCCAGAATGTAAAAGGAAATATTCTCTAAATTTCCAGGTATGAAGCATCCTAGAAAAGCATGGTTTTCTTTTTCTGTATTTGCACATGAAGCTAAAACCTGATGATTGAGAGTGCTTTTCTGTGGAATTCTGATAAGCCATGACAGAATTAAAATATAATGCCTTATTAATATAACTTTCTATTACCTCTGTTTACAGCTATTGTAGGATTATTTCTGCTGAAAGAAAATATATATAATTGAAAATTATATTTGCAGAGGAAACATAAACAGTCTACTAATTTAAAACAGAAATTACCTTTCTGCTGATCCACTGGAATGTTTTTCTTTAAAACAAAAAAGGAAGAAGAAGGAGAAGGCTGTTCAGGAGAAAAGTTTTGAGGAATGCCATACATTCTCTTGAGCTGTTTTGGGCTCCACGTTGCCTCTTGTAGTATAGCAGTTATAATGTAAACAGTCTTCTGGAGGTAGATCTGTGATGTTTTTTGACACTAGCATGTTGCTGATGAAACTTTTCATTCCATTACAAAATTATAGAGTTTATTACTCTATAAAAAGATTGTAAAATAACTTATTTTTTAAAAACAAAATCTTGCCTATTACCTCAAACTGTAAAATCATTAAGCCAGATGAATACATTTCTTTTCCAGATGACATGAAGCCACATCCCTGGATATCTAAGGTGTGCTCCTGTAAGGTGTGCTAGAAAACCCTGCTAAGCCAAAAGCATTAGAAGATGCACAGGAACAGCCAAGAAACAGGATGTATGTGGTGTGGACATGAAATGTCTTGTATTTATTATTGTATACATTTAACAATTTATTTTCATAAGAAATACCTTCCATAAGATCAGCTTCTATTTGCTGATTTATTGGCTTCAATTCACACTTCCATCGTTAATATATTTACATTTATTCAATTAATTTTAGACAGTTCTAACATAGAAAATATCAACTCTTTATTTATAGATGTTTTCGCTAGTTTTTGTAGTGATCCCAAATCTTACAACTTTGACCATCATCAATTTTAATACTCTTTTACACACATCAAATTTAATTTTTTTTCTTTCCTTGCTTCTGACTTTTATTACCAATAAGATTTTAACACTGAGCAAAACCCAACGCATTTGAAATAATTAGAAAATTTGCTTGCATTTAAAGGAAGAATGCACATTTTGAATTAAGCATGGAATATTTAGAAACAACTAAAATACAAAGAATGTTCTGTGCACAGGAAAGCATGGGAAATTGATTATAAATCTGGTCATGTCTAGGATATAAGTTTCCCTTTTCTTTAAATACTGCCATCACCATCATCTGTAGAAATGTAGTACCAATATGAAGTTGGAGAAGCCCATTGGAGTCCTCTTCTGAAATTATATACTTCATTGAATTTCTATTTGTGCTGGGAAAAAGCTGGGAAAAGCAGCTATACATTTTTGTCTTAAAAAAAAAAATCATTATGTTTGGGGAATATTTGCAGCTTATTAGACTCATTTATCACTTAATGTTCTGGGGAATTTATGCTGGTTTGACAAATAATGACCACTCAGAGCAGTAAGCTCACTTTCTGTATTACCAATAGTCAATGTGCTAATGAAGTCAAAGGGACTTGAGGATGTGCTTTTCTGGATCTGTATCTTATGGTGGAAGTCCTGGTCTGATGTTGTCCTTCCTAATTGTTATGTTAGTCATAAGCTGCCTTAACTAGGAGAGTGAAGATTTCTTCAGTGTGGAAAGATTCTCTGGCAATGAATCTCTTTCTTACTTGTGGGGAAATGTCTTGGCTGCAGAAGTGACAAAACCAGGTTTCTGTTGCCATACTATGGCTTGAATTTGGTTAAACATGAAACAGACGTGAAACCTTCTTTCTTCTGCTTTTTTATATCCCATGCGTCCATATCTCTAAGTGCAGTATATGGCAGCGAGGTCTTCAGAAACATTGAATGGAAGGGCCTTCTGAGAAATAGTATTTCAGTTTTTATTCTACTAAAGAATATGTCATTAAAATAGGCTGCAATCCAGAGAAGATAATGATACTTAATGTCATTTTTCTGTAATTGTAAATACCATGCAGAGAAATTACATCTTTTATCAGAGAAGTCACTAGTTTTTACAAATTTTGGTATTTTTCAGAAACAACTTTCCTTATTCTTAGAAGGCATTTTCCTATGTAAAACATATCTTTTGTTTATATAAGCTTGTATTTGATTACACTGACTAAACAATCTGAATGTTGAGTGTTATGGCTTCATTATTTCCCTTATTGTGCTGGATGTCTGGAATAATTTCGTAGACTTATTTATACTTGTACAACACAACTGAGAGCAGAACGTGTCTTCAGCTGACATATATCCTCTTCTTAACTTTTATGGTGAAATCAGAGTTGCAAACATCAAGAAGGTAAAAATAGAATTGCAAATATAACTACAGGAACTTAGTAACACTAAAGGAACCTTGCAGACAGTAAAACAAATGGCAAATAAAGGAGGGACCTTGCTATCTCCTTTGCCACACATCCTTGTCAACAGTCACCTCTAGTTTGCTGCAGTAGTTTTCCACTGGCATTGAAAAGTCCATTTCCCTTCACAACAAACATTACTGTTTTGCATCAGCATCTGCTCACTTGGGCCAGCTCTGTTCTTAGTGCCAGGATAACAAATCTCCTTAAAACTATTTCTACATGATATTTTAAAAACTGACGTGTTCAAAGAGGCCTCATAGCTTAAGGAATTGGCATTGTCTGTAACACCCAGTACTGCTGTAGTAGCAGTTAAGTTGTGCAACACAGTGTTTGATTGCTTGTCTTTAATTCTGCAAAGCAGTCCACATCAGCAGACTGCCAATACAGACAGCCCTTTGGAATGGTTTGTGCAGTGATGATTGGTGTTTGACACATGCTTATGCGTGCTTTGTGCTAATTACAATTCCAGTATCAGTAAGGTAGGGCAGGAACTTTTTTTATTAGGTACATTTATTTCCCAGTAAAGCAAATATATTTCCCATGTGGTCTGGATGTCTTTTGAATGACCACCTTTACAGTATATGCTCAAGATGAACTCTTGCTTAGAACAATCTTTCTGCATCAAAGTGACAACTTTAGAGCTTTATACAAAAATACATATTATTAACCTCCTGCAATTGTTTCTTCTAAGCCATAACTGAAGAAATGTTTCTATACTAATGCAGGCTGATGTACCACTGTATTCATGCTTATGGAGATTGATTTTACAACAAAGTTGCAAGATAATTAAGAATATATTTTTCTATTTTGTTACACTGAAGGAATCCTGCCAAAAGGAGTAATATGCTAATATTTTAGAGTAGTTGTCTAAATTTTAGATATAGGGTAAAAAATTCATGAATACCTAAACTGCTTAAGGAGCAAGGTCTTCTTGGGTTTTTTCTTCATCCAGAAGTCCCAGGGTCCAACAAACTGTATGGCTTAAGCTGTGGTTTCATAGTCAGGGCAATTTCTCCCCACTCCAGCCATATGCTTCTATGTCTCCTCACTTATGTTTGCAGAAGTGCTTGTATGACATGAAGCCAAGAGAAGCACTGGCCTCAGTGCTAAGAGCAGAGGAGGAACAAGCAAGCCAGGGTAGGAAGAAGGCAGAGATACCATGTAAGTGTGGGATAACCCACACATACATCAGCATTATCTCAGCATGAATTCGGAGTTTTAGGGTGCTATGTGCAGGGGTCTTTCTTGAAAATAGATTTTTAGCTTTCAGATCCTATAGCCATTTTTTACATTATGTGCATAATTCATTATGTTATTAAAAAAATTTTGAAAAGGAAGTTAGGGGTCCTTTAGTATAAGCCTAAACCCAAACTCATTGACGTCTCTTTGATTTGAGGGATTTTGAGTTTTCCAAATGATTCATACTTGCTAAATGGTCACTGACCTAGATTCCTGCCTGGAAACATCCCTAAACTTTGAACTGTTCTTTTATGGCTCCAAATCCAAACATTATATTTTGAAGTCACTTGTGCTATTTACATATTTTAAATTTAATCACTGAAATCAACTTCTTCCATTTGGAGTTGTATTTTGTTGAGCAATGCTCTTCCCCAATCCAATGAAAGATGTTCTGAAAGCAAATTGGCATAGAACTTGCTAAATATATATATATGAGATTCAGTGGTTCTTTAAAAAAAGAGACACTTTAACAAAACCACTGTGTAACAGGGCTACAAGCTCCAGACAACACCAGAAATCTCGCAAGGGAAATGATTTTGCAAGTCTGACTGAGCTGAAGTTTTGAAAATTCAGAAAAGAATGGGACAGGTGCAATATGCACCATTACTTCTCTCCTAGTTTTTACTCCTTTTGAAAGAGCATGTTCTCTGAAGGCAGACTAGGGCAGTGAGCTCCAGCACAAATCTCAAAGTCATTGTGCTAATGCTGAATAGCATTGCATGCACATTCCTGATGGGGGATCTGTGAAGACAGAGTCCTGCTTCTTGCAATGGATGTTTCTGCTGAATTTTGCAGGCCATTATTCTTGCATAAGAAAAGGATGCAGAGGAATTTCAAGGTCTGGTCTTCCCCTTTTTTCTTCCTCATAGGGTATGCAGTCTGAACTGCTAGGCAAAGCTCTTAGAATTATTACTAGAGTTTGAGTTGGGTTATAATTTGAATTCATAGATCCCCAAAGTGAAAATTCATCAATCTTATTTTTGAAGAAGTAATACTGAACTTGGATGCAACATAAAATTCACACAATAACCCAGGATTGTCTTACTGGAGACCACGGTAAGTTTGTTTCTTGAATGACACCTGCTGGAAAGTCTAAAGTGTGTCCAAGAGCTGTGCTGCAGGACAGAGGCATGTCATGTAAAGACTACCTTCCCCGTCTTCCGACGAATCTGAGTGTCCTGGATATGGTGTGATGGGTAAGTACAAATGTAGCTGTCAAGGTGAAGCAGTGCAAGATGCTAAACAATATTAAACATTCTAAGACTTAAAAAACATTTGCAGAGTGTTTTAGAGTGGACTGTGCATTTGATAAAATTCTTACATGGTACAAATTTAATTGCACTTATCTTTTTCTTTCATGTATTTCTAGAAACCTTACCTTGAGAAGACAGAGTTGTGCAGCGTGACTTTACATTGTGTCTTGCAAACATAGGGATAAAAGCTGTTTTTCTTCCTCTGGCAATACTCTCAATAAGATAGCTGTGAAAAATAGTATCACTGGAGTAAGTAGCACATCATTTCATTAAGTACATTACTCCTTCCATTTTTACAGCAACTGGGAGAGGTTTGGAGAGGTTTGGGGGGGAGTTTAGCATTTGAAAGCTTAATACTCAGCAGAAAAAATATTAACAATATCGAGCACTAGTAAAATAATAATATTTTCCTTACTTGTTCTCAAATTTTATCTAAATAATGCGTAAACTTCTTGATAATAAGGGCCTGGGGAAATTGTACTCCAAATCATTATGAATTTTCCCCACAGAAACTCAGGGTAATAAAAGATTCTGTTCTGCTCAGTTTCAGAACTTTATTTTCTGTAATCACGCTGGCAAACAGACTTACAGCTCTGCCCAGTAGATGTAACATACATATTTCTGTTGTTTATTCTGGTTTATAGTCTTCCTGCCATGTAGATGGCAGCAGCACTCAAGCCTTGAAATTCACTCCAGCTTTTTCTTGAGTTTATTCTGAAACACCATGTTTAAGAATATTATTGTTGAGAATGAACTGAAAGCATGATTACTTTAAAGATGGATATCAGCTTAGTTATATATACCTTTAAAGAAGCCTGTAACTTCATAATATCAGTGTTTAAAAGGCAATGTGTCATATCTGTCTGTATGCATGTAGATGCCACTATTTGGTTTTTTGTACATTATGATGTATTTTCTTCCTGTAAATTAAATTGCTATTATTTTTTCTACTGCGCTAGGTTTCAGGACACACAGGGTGTTTCTGAAAGTTCAGAAATGTTAAGATTTACTAGGATACTCCCCATATTTATTTCCTTGTAGAATAAGAAGCAGCTAGCAGGTGCTTGGGCAGGAAAGCTGTTGACTGTGGGCGTCCTTGTCGACAATACAAAGAGGAAGGACGGAGAAAGGTAGTGGGATACACAGTGTAGGATTTTGTGCTATAGGCTCTACTAATTGTAGTGCTTTATAAACAATATCATGAATTATCCTGGATTAAAAAAAAAAAAAACATTTTGAAGGTCCTAATATCTTTAACTTGGCATAGCATGGAATTGTCTGCACTCTGACATTTACTTTGGCTGAGAAGTAGAGAGAGGTTTTGAAAGAGAAGCAACAAAACTGAGACCCAGAATCAAAGCTGTCTGGCAGCCTCAGTCTCTGCAGCATCAGCTGAAACCTCAGGGAGGCTTTGTGGGATCATCTCCAGGCCCTGGGAGATAAAAGCAGGTGTTACATACGTGACTGTACACAGAGGGAGAAGCTAGCACAAAAAAGCATAATGATGGTAGTTCCTTGAACTAGGAAACGCTGTTTAAATGCTGGAGGCAAATGGTAGTGTTTTAGTAAGCTGTCATATGAAGTAGATCAGCACTAACTCCCTCAATGCTTCTTAATCAGTAGCAGCTGAAGTAACAGGGAGATTAAATATCCAATGGACAGCATTTCTCATTCCATGGGATCCTGTCTGGGGATGTATTTGGTGGAGGTTTAATCCACACTGAGCATGGAATCAGCTAAGTTAACTGGGAAAGTGGGCAGACTGTGGCACTTAACCACCTCCATGTAACTGCCACAGCTGCAGATTTGGAAAAGTCTGTTCTAGCCTTGTGCAGAAGGTGGGAGAGAAACAGGAACCAATATCCTGCTGATGCCCTTGTTATGTGGTATGAAGTAGAAGCCTTTGGCCCAGTATATCATCCAGCCATTTGTAGTCAGGCAGACGATCTTCAGAGGACAGAATTCCACTCTGGAGGGTCCATTACAGCTTCAAGCTGCACTCAGTGGATGATCTGTGACCAAACAGGCTCCTAATGGCTAATGGGGCTGTGACCAAAAAGCCGTTACAGATGTTATGATACATGTCCTGGAGTGATAGCATTCCTCCTGCTTAACTAGTGCTTCAGGTAAAAGACTAACAAAGGGAAAGTATGAATTTGTGGCTGATAAAATTTGTGACAACAGTGAAAGAATTAACGATGGTGAGAAAAGAGTAGCAACAGGATACATGTCCCATCAAAACACTGGGATAGCCAGCTTTTCTGTCTCCTACATACCATTGAGTACAATGCTGCAGCTGCTACATTGGACAGTGCTAATGAGAAAAGCACTTCCCTTCTTAAATCTCTTCCAGATAAATACATGCCTAGAGCAAATATATTTTAACTGCTTATAGGGTATGTTTTGGAGATTTGGTGGTTTGTACTCTCCACTTCATAGTGTCCATTAAATCAATCTTAGATTCCATTCCAGTGAGCAGATATTTGTCAGAAAACTGCTCCAAGGTCTCACAAATCCACAGTGGTGTTTTTTTGATATTTTCAAAATGATGCCACTGCTTAAGTAAAAAAAAAATCTTTTCACCTTTCCTCTATCATGCTGGTAGTACACTTAGTGTAGTTATGGGAGAGTTCTGTGCCCTGCAACCAAAAATGCATTTAAATTCAACAGAGTTCATGTTAGTGCTGATTGTTCATGACCTATAAAGAATACATATTTTAAAAGCTCTTGGAAACTTAAAATAACTCTCTGTATGTTAGTATTTTGTCTATGGAATAGAAATACTTGCAAGGCCCTACCTTGGAGAAGTTTTGTAAAGATATAGTAAGGGTTGTGTGGGTGGTCACGGCATTTTGTAAGTAAAATACACAACCAGAATTACACAATAAAAAGCTTGATAGATTTTTGTTATCCCTGCCCAAAATTGTTAGGCTGAATCAACAAAGCTACCTCAGCAATATGATATAGAAACTCTGTGAACTACCAAACATGGCTTTCCTTAGAGATAATTTTGCAGAATCACCTTGGAGTATAACTGGTCCTTAGGAACTTGAGACTTGCAGTAATAAGATTTCAAGCTTTTAAAGAAGTTGATGAACAATTTTAATAGATAGGATACTGAGAAAAGCATCAGAGAAGACATCACAGGCGAAGACTCATTCCAGGCACTGTTTCTTATATTTGTTGCTTTAGTTATATGGAGTGACAGCCCAATGAATCACTGGGTGGTCTTTTGGTCTGACAATTTGGGTATTGTCCGAGCAATTAACAGGCAGTCAGCCAGTTGCAGTGGCTAGTGATTAAATTACAGAGGTTCTTTGGTGGTTTCCATAAAGAATTCTCTGGGAAGAGTTAGGTGGATCCACCATCTATCATACGATGAACAAGTGTCTTACTATGTTTACGTTTGTTCAACTAAATATTTAAGAATATTATGTCACTTGAGAAGGTTGATATTTGAAAGACATTTCATACTTCTGGTTTCTGCTGTGTTAACTCTGTGTATGAGGAGAATTTATGATACTGTTGGGGTAAACCTTTAGCTTTAAATTATTTTTGTCGAGATTTCAGAAATGTCTGTCCTCATGTCTTAAGCCACATCTCTGACTAACTGCATGAGTACTTCACTGGTTTCATTCTAGATTTTTATTAAAAATTGCCTTCTCTTATTTAAATCCTTTAAGCAGATATTTTTGGTGTTAACTTTTTGCTTAGCTCATAAAACATGTAGCACCCTGTGTCGCTTCACTTTTTTACAATGCCTAACTCTACAGATGCTTGTCTGTGTTTCTGCTATTTGGCTGTTTCTTTTCTTCCTCATGTGTGGGACAAATCTATCACATTCTTCCCAGAATTTTGAGTTTTTTCTTCCCCCCATGATAGGCAGTGATTAAACTTCCACTGGGAGAGAACAAGGTAAAAGCAGCAATAAGGAAAAATAAAAAGAAGTAAACTCTATTAGCAAGAGTAAATATACCAGCGTGGCCAAATTACGATCACACTGACCTCCAAGCTGCACTGTGATCTTTTATGGTAATTCTGAACAGACCTGCTGAAGGTAGATGTAAATGTCAATACTCTAGGAAGACTGGGAATTTCTGGAAATTTGCATAGGATACATATAGCCATAAACACAATCCTGCAGGTGTTGGGTACAGTACTCACTGCGCTGAGCTCCCATGCAGCATTCCTGAAAGGGGGTTAAGACTATAAAATGAATCTCAGCAACATTAAGTTTTCTTAAGTATTTAGCCCTTTTTCCTGGGGGCAGTCTTTCTGGATTAGCCAGGAAAGTGCCCTTGCTGGTTAGCGGGGGGCGGGGGAGGAGGTAGTTCTGTACATTTTAATGCTTTTACAGCTTCTGTACTAAAAGACTCTGGGAATAAGAGGGAAGCTTGCACGGCTTTCTTGGAGATAGATTCAGCTCCCTTGCACACAAAGGTTTTGCCAAGGTTTTGTCAAAATGAATCCCCACAGTAGATTACTCCTATTTTCTTACCCAGTATTCAGTCCGGGACCACATCCTCCAGCAGCTTTTATTCAGCCAAAGCTGCCAAAGCTGCTTCCAAAAGGGCTCAGGGGCATCACTTGGTCAGCAGCAATCAGTGGGTTAGTACAGCCTGGCTTCTGCCTCCCTCAGATGTTCAGGAGAAGATAATGAGGCAGGGATAGACCCTGCAGGTTAATGAAATACTCCAACTGCAAGGCAGAAATCTGAGAGGAGAGACTTGGGAAGCAGAAGAGGAAGGGGGAATGTGAGGGTCTTTATATTCAGGTGTTACTCAGTTGAGGGAATTGCTGGGGCAGGATTGTTTTCCAGTGTTATAAAGACCATTTGATTTGTTAGAGCATAGCTGAAATTACTCATCTACCTGGCAAAAATAGTCTGCCTTTTACACTCCTATTAAAATCAATAATGGACTACATTTGGAAATCTGTTATGCTAAAAAAAAAGCACCCCCCTCCCCAAACCCCAGACAAACCACCAAAATCCAAAGGCACTCATGTTAGGATAAACAGTGGAATCTCTCTAACAAATTCTAATTAGTGCTTGGGTAAGCATTGTTAGAAACATCCATCATGCATTTCAATAAAATCTATTAATAAAATGAATTAGTAGAACTTAGACAAATATAGAGGGGTAATAGAGTAAAACAAATGGCCTTACTAAGGAAGCTGTTGTACTGTGCTGTTTTGAATATCATCATGAAAGCAGCTTACCTTTTTGCTGAATCTTTTCAATAATCCTGGGCTGTAAATGATGCAGCCATGTAAATAACTCTGACAGTTGCACTTTGACCATATAATGTGAAAAATAGCTAGTTCTCCATAATTGCATTGTCAAAAAATTCCTCCTTCTTATCAGTATGCGACCTCCTGTTACAGACAAGCAGAATACAGAACAATCTACACAGTCTGCAGCATTCAAGATGCTGTTCTTACTGTTATTATCAGTAGTGACGATTATCTCTAAATGTTCAACAGTAAATCCAGAGGAATAAATGGAAACATTTCTCCTAAGTGGTGTATAACAATATCTGACATTTATATAGCACTTTTCATCTGTAAGAATCCCAAAGTGCTTTACAAAGTCTGATGGGATCACTTCATCCACCACTGAAATGTAGCTATCTCTATGGTGAAATTCAGCTTCTATTCCACACCAATGCCATTGCACAACAGTGTTTTTGAAAAAAGTGACAACTAAGTGAAATGCATTGAACTGTTCTTGTGAAAGCTATCATAGGATCCTCAGTGACAGCCAGTGGTTAAAGCTTTGGTTTGGCATCTAGAACAAAAACCAGCAGATACTTCATCCTTCTCTGCCCTCGTACACTTCCTTCCCAGCAAACACACTCCCATTCTCTTTCTGTTCTTCTCAGAACGCTGTGCCCATGGTGAGAAGGGCAGCTGCAAATATACTGACAGTGCCCAGGTTTGACTTTGCTTATCTTACCTTTTACTAGCAATAACTATCAGTTGAAATACTACTAATGAATGAAGTTCTACTAATGAAATCACACTAGTAAGCCTGGGTGCCTGGAGTTACCCTCAGAAAGTAAGTAATAAAGAAAATAGAATGCTTAAAAATTTATGGGGAAAAAAATGGGCATAACTAATCTACGACTGTGCTTCTCTGACAGCCTTGGTCTGTTTAAGCCCAACTCTGTGAAATTAGGTACTAACCTGTTTTTCCCTATGAGGTATTTATATTCCTTTTCACGGTCTTAGTACTCTGTGTATTTATACGAGCAGATATGCCTGGGCCCTCACTGTAAGGTGACTGTAGAAACAGATGCTGTGTCTGTAGTGGTAACTTAGAGTAAGAGAACATTCTCAGGTATGGGAACTCATATATATTGATAAAATGATGGAACAATCTCCATGTTCTTGATCTACAACTAATACACTCCTGATGACCATACCTGCTAGGAATTGTTTGAACATGTCCATGCTCTTCTGGAGAGTAAATGAGTCTTTCACTCAACCTTTCTTTCAGGTCTTCCTCTGGCAGTTGGCTTTATTGCCAGAAAACAGTTCTAGGCACATTTAATTTGCTATTACAGATATATATACAAAGGGTATGTACAGAATAATAGAGTGTATGTTAAGTGTAGTATTTGTGCATTCCTGGATGTGATAAAAGTTTAAAAGTGGATTGAATCTTCTTCAAGAGAAACACGTGGTATGCAGTATGAGTAATCTTGAAAGTGCTCTACCAGTATTAATCAAGTCATGGAGCTGAAAATACATGTTCTTGCTAGAGTTTCCTATTACATTTTCATCTCACAGAAGGATGGAAGCCATCCCAGGCAGGAGACCTGAATCCTGCTGAATTTTGGAGAGCTTAGCTCTTGCTGCTGATACAAATTTGATCCCTCTAATTCAGGTGTATGTCTGTAATGTGTCACTTTAAAAAATCAAGGTCCCATATGGGTTCATTCCACTGCAGTGTTACTCCTTTATCTTATATTTCCTTTCCTTTATGGTCTTGTCTGTTCTTTGGCAGAAAGTGAGTTCCTTTTCTTCTAAGCCTGGGGAAACATTGGACATATGTCACCACTGAGCTACAGAGTGTGGGGGCAAATTAGCTAAGTAGACAGAACCATTTTACTGCTGAGAATATAGTGGTCTCTGCTCTTCCACAGTTACAGACAAGGAAGATAATCAAAAGTGTTGTTTCAGAAGTTACTGACCTTTCTAAACTGAGCTGTTCTATTTCTTCAATAGAACAAATGCAGGTGAACCGATTCATGTAAGTTCTCATTCTGTACATAAATGTAGACAAAATGTAAGTACTGTATTTGATAGGACACAGTGCATAAAGGTAGCTTTTATTCTTGATCTTGTTATGTAAATAACAGATGAGAAAGTTATGCATGTTTCATTACAGCTTTTACTTGGTAGCTATATAGCAATAAAAGGGACAAACCTGAAGTGAATGCAATATACTGTAGCAAGTCACTTTAAATATAAACCAAGCATAAGAACAGTTTATAAAGTCATGCTGTTCTTCTGAACTGAAATTTAGAAGTCTTGAGTTTGATTCAAGTTCTAACTTCTCATCTGCCCTTGGGCAAGCCATGTGAAACTCTTTAAGTCTCTGTTCCCTCATAAACTGAGAAATAGTTTCCAGCTTCATGGGAGTTTTGCTACTGTAAGTTCATTAAGGTTTGTGAATCAGTAAGATACTGTAGTGGGGCAGGAGCTAGGTAAGCATGTGGATAAATAAAATATCGGAGTTAGATGCTATCAACCACTTATTACTGTAAAAGTAAGATAAACATTATATTAAGTCCTTAAATGTACTTTTTTCTTCTCTCAAGAAGCTTCATTTTACTTTTAAAATAGAGACAAACTGTAAAGTGAAGCCTAAAGTAACAGCAATAGCTCTGAATCCACCATGAGATATTCTGAGTGGTATCTTAAGAAAGCACAGTGTGAATACACTATTGGAGTTTACCTTGCACATAAATAAAAAAAATTCCACTGCTAGAGAGACAAAATTATATATGCTTATGATGAATGTTTGGTTTCTGAAGCATATATGTTAGGAGGTAAAGTATCTCCTATTAGAGATGCTAAATTAAAATGTTTAATAGGTTTTAAAATGCAGTAAAATTTAAGGTTGTAAATTTATATTAAAAACATCACATCTGTTTACTGTGACCTCACTGAAACAGGCTCACTGATTCTAAAGTATTTTGAGTAGTCTTGTATGTATGTGTATATATATGTGTGTGTATGTATATGTATTTATTTATATCTGCTATTGTGTGTTCCATATTGAGTCCTATTTTAAAAGTTAATGTGAAGATTGCAGTTACATTATGAAATGTCAGCTATAGGACTGCAAAAAGAACGGATGTGGCAACGCTGAAGTCTTCCCACTGCACGTATGTATTACACACCAATCTTTATGTGTATTAGCCCATGTCCCTTCATAATCAATAATAATGCCTCATCAAACTCTATACTTTTATATACACATATGTTTAGCACTCTTAAAGATATTTTAAAGATAAATGGGTCTAATTTTGGTCCTGACAATCGGACCAGAACAATACAATTGATAGATTTGGCTCCACATTTGAAATGTTAACCCGTTACAAGACAGGTCTTAGCAAACATGCCAATAAACAAAAAATAGCAGAATCTTACCACTTATTTTCCCTGTCTTCAAAGACTTCATCTTTGAGGCAGAAATTTATAATTCTGCTTTTATATTTAATTATCATTTGACTACCGCGTCTTCAGTAAAAGCCATATCCTCCTTAAATTTTCCAAGATTTTTTTCCTTTAGTTGACAGACAGTTGCTAATCACATGTATAATACCCTGAGCAAATTTCAGGCCATATGGGGATAGAATAGCTTCCTGCATATTTTACCCCTTTCCATCCTTATTTTTTCCACTTTACATGAGAGACTGGTTTGCATTTCTGAATGAATGCTATGGTGTGTATTGTCTGTGATAAGAAGGGGGATCATGTGAATGTTAAGCCATAGATGGTGAAGTTTAACAGAGGCTTTCAAATTCCCACATACAAAGACAACATTTACTGCTCTCTCTGCCTGCTTTGAAGCACTCTGCAAAGAATCTCCTGAGTACACAAAATAAAATATTCTTTATACCAATCCTGGACAGATATTTTGCAGTTTGCCTGGCAGACAGGACAGGGCAGTACGCTGTCCTCTGAATGCTGCACTGGGCTTTGCTGGCGAAGTCTCTCCTGTTGTGAGCACAGGATTATCAGAGTCTTTAGCCAATATGTAGCAATGACATGAGAAATTCTTCTTATGAGAAGAATCATCCACTCCTGAGGTTGGATTCAGTGTTTTAAAGATTTGGCGTATGAATTTTGATCTCTGAGTTGCCTTAACAAAAAGCGAATTCCATAACTTCCTCTGCAAGGTCTGTTTGACTTTGCTGGAGGAAGAACGCTTGTTCAAAGCTAGCCCAGCAATCATCATTCATCACACTGTCAGTCACACTCAGATATCAAGGTACCTTCAACAAATGTTTCCTATTGTAACCTCTTGGTTGGTTATTAAATTAGTGTTTCCCACAAAGTTCCAGTAGTCATAGGACATTTTGTGAACTTTATGGGATTTGTATTAACTCATAGGAATCTTTACAAGGTTGCCAGAAGGTGTAAAGAAACTAATGATTATCTAGATTCTTCTTAGTAATTTAGAAATATTGATGAGTGCTAGTTCAAGTTGCTGTTACCAGCAGAGTATTACCTGCAGTGATTGACTCCTGCAAAGAAGGAAGTCTTTTACACTCAACACAATCTTACTTTGTATTATTTCATATTTCTTATATATGCAAAATACTGTTATTATATCTGTCAAAATTCATTTTCAGCAGCTGCTGAAATCTTCATGTCCTCCAAAGACAGTCGTCAACTATAAAGTGAGTCCTGAGTCTAAAGCAGATGCAATATTCTCCTGAAAAATTATTGTAAATAAAAATAGTTACAATAATTATCACTAATATCAAAAAAGTCTTTTTCTTTTAATCTAGTATCATATGAACTAATTTCAGAAAGAGTTAATATGACCTCATAACATGTATGTAGGTTATCTTAAACTATAGATTTAATCTTATTTTAGCATATGAAGAAAAGTTTTAAAACATTTAGACTTTGTTCAAACAATGTATTGTGTACAGTTCAGGAAAATTTACATATCCGATAGCATAATGACAGTACCACATGCACCTGTTCCCAGAGAAGGCTGTTTACTTAAGGCCTGAAGCAAGGTTCAATTCTGAAGAAAACTTGACAAGGACAATTTCTTACTTACCTTTACTCGCTGACAAAGGACAATAATAATAATGATGAGTGGTTGCATTCCAAGCTTTCACTCACCTGAAACACCACAAAGCAATTTATATGTAATGTTCTTTGCTCTCACCATAGTATTACACATCTAGGTGGGATTTCCAAAGAAGCCCAAGAAATAAAGCATTCAGCTCTCAGAAACAGTTACTGAACTGCATGAAGCTATGCTTATTCATCCACAGCAATGCTGGGTGTTTCTGAGACCCTGTGCTTAGGAGTGGGAAGACCACACTCCTGGTACTTCCTTGCATCACTTCTCTCTCTGCAATATTGTCACATGCATTGGACACTTTCTGGAACTATACATGGATTTTCTTTCTCTCCTTACCTAGAAAGACTCAGCCAATCCTCTAGAGCAGTTTTGCTCTTTAATCCATCCCACTCCTCCTCTTTTCTCAAGATCTAAACCCTCATCTCCTTCTGCCTTTTGCCGCATTCACTTAACTGTGGATGTCTGAGGGATATGAGAGGTGCTTTCTCCTCTGCTCTCTGAGAGGTACCAACACAGAACTGCTCCCTTGAAACCTCATCACTGGCAAGAGAATGATTTTCCCTCTGATATCTAGCCCTGATCTGTATGTGGTATTGGGAACAAACACTTCATCCTTCTCCACACACTTTCTCTGTGCCCAGTTAGTTCTGAACTACAAACACAAGAGGTCCCAGTCAGCTTTTTCATGGATATTCAAAATATCTAACAAATAAAAGGGACATTTATTTAGCTCTAGGAAATCTGTTCATAGGTGTTTGGGGTTGAAGCAAAGTATTTTTTACTTGCTTGTAGAGCTCTCTAACCAGGATCACATACTAATCCAAAACACTGAAGTAACATCATCGCAAGATCTGACATTTCTGCATTTTTGTCTCATAATCTTCTACAGAAGACAGTTCTGTGTAATAAGTTTAGGCCTTTATCTTTTAGCTGGACAAACAGCCCCGGAGAGTAGTTGGTTGCTTTTGTGAAGGAACAAAGATTGTCTGAGCTCCCTAATTCACCTCTTGTCACATTCAGGCAGTAAGGTGCAGGATTCTAATGTACTCTCCCCCATTTTTCAGTATGTGTTTTTGTGGTTTCCCACATCAGATGCTAAAATCGTTCCATGGATTGAACATTTTTGTATGGCAAGGTTGTGTGCCCATCTGACTCACCCTCTGGTTTTGAGCTGTGGATCAGTTTTTCCATGATGCCTTTTGAAAGATGGAGGTATCCGTTGAACAACCAGAGCAGGCGGTTTCCTGTAATCATCTATGCCATCATCTGTGCTGGATCATGGCAGCAGCTGATCAATAGAAGAGTATTTAAATATGTTAGAGCCTGAATCTGATATTCTACATGTTTAACTGCATAAACAGATCAATGGGACAGGATTGATCTCCATTGATATTTGGCAGTTTTCAAATACAATTAAACCACATTTGGAGTACTGAAAGCACTTGAAATAAACAACTGAGCACTATTTATAATTTAAAGAGCTACTCAAAAAATTTAATAGATCAAGTGGTTGTTTCAACAATGCCAGTGTCAAGGGAAAAGTTGAAATCCATATGCTGTATATAAATAGCAAACTGAAATTAATGGCAAACTGAAATTCAATGTGTTCTTTAGCACATATTATTATATACAAATATTTCAGTATTTATGACAATAAGGATATGCAATTAAATTGTCATTAACTGATACATATGAATGATTATGCCTGAGCAGAATCTAGGATTGGAATTATTTGTACAGTAGCAGCACAGATTCTTCAAAAGTATAAATGGTGCCATTAATAACTGGCTTAAAGTAAGTTGCCAGTTTATAAATGGGATGCTGTTGATAAAATAGCAACCTTAGCTTTCTCATATCCATAAGACAGTGGAATGCAAGAGTTACCCAGCTGTTTTTTGGTTTCACTGATCCCAGTTGGCTGTATTCCCACTGTGTCTGACAGGGCTCCAGCAATTCCCCGTATTCCAGAGCACCTCCTAGAGCTGACACCTGGCATCTCTATTTTTCCTTCTGAGAGCCTGGCACCAGCATGTGTTTAGGCTACCATCAAAACCTATTTGCTCAACTAGTGACAATCTAGGAATATCCTTGGGTTGCCTTTGAGGGTAATGTCATTGTCACCACAAAGGCATATCAGATAGCCAAAGGCTGCTCAGAGTGTTTGACTCATTGATGTGCCAAGTAGATAGATACTGGAGGTCATAAAAAGAACCAGCGCCCACAAGTTTCACACAGCAGCACAGATGCAGTCATGATGAAACCTAGTGTGAGAGCTGAGGAGCCGATCCAGAACATACAAAGTGATTAGGAGGTTTACTTTCTAAAGAATTCTTTGCAAAGAAAGGCTTATGGTTTAAAGCAATTTGAAATACATAAAGGAAACATGGATCTGTAAGACTACTCTCTGCTATAAACCCAGAGCACACCACTGTAAACCCCAATTTCTGCAAAGACATAGACTTGATTCATTACAAGGACACTGAATGTCAGCTCAGTAGTACATTTACCAGCCAACTTCAGCGTGTGCATGGGGAGATATATTTTTGCACTTTAAGCTGACAACATTCTGAAACATATCTAAACAGTATCAATGTGTTTTCCTTTCCCAGATACTTTGAAAATAATCCCATATGTTTGTGCTAAGGTCCATATACTGAAATCTGGGAAAGTGATTTCCATGTGTACCATTTGCTTAATCCAATGCCAATGTAAAAAATAAGGCTTTTCTTGTGATATGGATTGAGACAAGGAAAGTATAGCAAGCTCCTTTTGCCTAGGAAGAAGGACTGGTTAAGCAGCATAAAGACAGTCGGGATTCCCAGCGTACATTTATCAGAGTTGGGCCACTGCAATCCTTGACTCTTCAAACTTTTCCAAACCCCTCCTAGCTTCTGGAGGGTTCTGAACATGCATATGAGTGAGTATCCTTCTACTGAAAGTACATGTGCATCATTCCCAAGGGAACTGCTTTTTCTGTTAATGCTACCAGAAATGCTTTTACCTGAGAGGATATTACAGGGTAAGATTAAGAGGATACGTTCAGTATTAAACTCTGCACTATTCCAATGGCCATGAGTACATCCCACTACCAATCTGTGTTGCACAGAGCAGCACAGTGAAAACTGTACAACAGAAATACTTTAGCATTTTACCTGAAGAGACATGGTGATGACTTATAGTACACCCTGAATAATATTTCTTCTCAGTGCTTTATCTGGACCAATAAATGCTTATGCTTCTGGATGCAGGAAGAGCTGTTTGTTCTCCTCAGCTGACAACCCATTAAAAAGAAAATAAAGTAAACATATCAGAATTAGTCCCCTAAAGCTTCCATCAAACCTTCTGCCATGAGCACTTTGCTGTTGCTTTTATTTTTTTCCTTTGCCAGCTTTTGGCACTCAGGGGCAATCTGTCTTTGGGAGAGAGAATAGCATTGCTCTTCCCCAGGATGTACAATCCAAGAACTAAAAATAGAGGCTATCCAGAACAATATCAGAGGGCTGCATAACAAATAAGTAGCCAAAATTGTTGAAGAAATCTTCTTCAGGTGGTGAGCAGAACAATATACTTAAGAAAAATTACAAAATACAGTGAGCGATTATGAGATAACTAATAAAAAGTTATTTCCTTACCCCACCCAGTAGTGGTCAGTTTAAATCCTGAACCTGGGGCAGTTTTCACAGGATAAATCTGAGGCATTATCTGACTTTTGATTATATCTCCTAAAAATAACATTCCAGTTTTATTGTTCTTCATCAGAAGTTAAAGAAAGAAAGAAGCATCATCAGCAGAAAAAAAAACACGAGGCGCTGTTTCATCTGAATTTTTCTGTAATGACTGTCAAGCAATGGGCTTTAGGACCTACTGGAAATGCAAACCCTCTAACATCTTTCAGGCAAGCCCTTGTTTTCAGCTGATCATTACTAGTTCTGACCTTTTAAATCCTCTGCTGCTAAGGGAGAATCTGGTCTTTACAGAAAAGCTGTTCTGTATTCCATTCATAGACAATGGAGAACTTAACTATATTTACTGGTATTTAACATATGGAGCATATTTGCCTGGAAGGTAGATGAAATCTCCTGCATTTAAGATCAAATCAATTTGAATTTAAGGTCACATTTGCAGAAGTCAATGTTCCGTAAAATCAAAGAAGAGCTTAATTCTACTATTTTTTTCTCTGTCAATCAACTGTGTAGTTTCACACAGCACAGTTCTGCGAGCCTTCCTCCCTGAAGGAATCCTTGCGTGCACAAACATTCGGATGGGAGGCAGCGGCATGACTTGGATCTTACTCACCTGAGTGGAGCTACGAGTGTTTAGGTCCAAGACAAACATGAACTGCATTCTGCAAACTTCATATTCTTAATTCTCACTCCCACAAATAGTCTCAGTCATATTGCTGAGACTACGCACACAAGTATCTTGCCTGCTTAAAGTGAGGCTCTCAGGATCAAACCTCTTTTCTTAAGATGAGATATATCCAATCTGGAACATCTAATTCATGTGCTTCCAGGACTAAATAGAGAAAATAGGTTTGTGTGATTTCAAGGTGAAAGTGTGTGTATCTTCATTCATAAGCAAGTGCTGCTACTTCAAAGGAGAGGAGATTTGCAGGAATCAATGATCTGCAATATCTTTTTGCTTAAGGTGTAATTGCCATCTAACAGCACTTAGGAACTTTGCTATTGCAGAGGTCTGGGAAACACAAGCCCAAAATACAACTTTCTGGTTGGGAGATTTCTAATATTGGAACATCGTCTTTGCATGCTACTAACCCACAGCGTTTTCTCCTGGAAGTCTAAACAGGAGAGGAGAGAATAGGAGCTGCTGTTGATTTCCCCTTCCACTTTCCCTGTGAAAGTGCAATATAGCAAGTCTGAAAATGATGTTTATGTTGTTATTAATAATATTTTTGTCTTTATTTTTAAATGAAAATATTGATTAATTAGCTTTGATGAAATAATGAAAATGTATAATCAAAGTGCAGTCGAAAAAAGAAAATGCAGTATTAATTGCTCCCCCATGGTCTAAAAGAAGAAGGATTTTTTTTTTTTAACATAATGAAAGCAAAAACATGGAAATAGTGCAGAAAATTGGGGAAAATTCACAAATTCTTATTAAATGGATTTTAAAGTGATATTATTCATACTGCATACGGGATAGCCAACTGAAATGTGTCTAGCAGCATTTTCTGTTCTGATGAAAATTTGTCAGCTACTTGAGAAAATGATTTTGAAAGATAAAATGGAACAGGACAAAACACTATTATCACCAGCACATTACTAACAGATTCCAGAAAAAGTTAACAGAAGCATCTTGCTGGCTGCTACTATTTAGATCTTGGGTAAACCTATGGCAATCTGTAAACTTCTCTTTATATTTCATGTTCTTTAGTTGTTGGGGGTTTTTACTAGATGAAATAACTTTTTATTTAAAGAAAACAACTGTTTGAGCATATTTTGGTAAGATATGTTGATGAGCATTTTTGAAAAACGATGTCTTCAAATAATATTTGGAGGAAATAAGCAAAGAAATGAGAATTTTTGAAAGGAAAGGGGGTGGAATTTTTTTTTTTTTCCCTGTATGAAGTGCCATATATTTGCAAACACATTTCTGAGCCAAGCCTTCTTCATTTCTGGGTGTGCCGTATCTCTCAGGAAAATAAGGATTCCACTTTTATTGACAGTAGCCCTTCCTAACCTAGCATTCATAAGAAACCTTCTCTCATATTGCTGAGTTGACAAACCACTCTTAACTTGTCCCTGGGTGCTGGGATTTGAATCTGTGTTTCTATGCAGTCTTGTGGGACAAATTCACCTCTGATATAAATGAGCACAGTTGCTGAGTTGCTTTCTCTTGCACCAAAGCTTAATTTGATCCTAGATCTTTAGATCACTAAGCTATCCCCTCTGGCTTAGCAGTTCTCCAGTTGAAACATTACTTCCTGACTGTGAATGTCAACAGTCTTTTTACTCCAGTAGCTGAAGAAGTAATAAGTGCATATAAGGGTTTCCTGAAGTGCTTCACAGGTGAAGGGAGACAGCCCATTGCATTCTGGAAGTGTCTCTTACCCTTCAAATGAAGAAAAGGAAGTCTGACTGAGTGAAAGGTTAGTGTATTTTTGTGACTTGTACATCAAAACCAAAAGAGTTTGGACCTTTAGAGACAAGGGGGACCATTGCAACTTGTTTCCCTACAGCATTCATTCAGCTCTGAATCAACAGAGCTTGTAAGCCTCTGACATATAGATCGACCTGAGGGGAAAGAGGGAAAGAAGGATGTAATTGTGCCAATTAATCTGGAAAGGCATCTGAGAGAACAATGTCTTTAAAG
This sequence comes from Haliaeetus leucocephalus, assembly GCF_000737465.1. Lineage (NCBI taxonomy): Eukaryota > Metazoa > Chordata > Aves > Accipitriformes > Accipitridae > Haliaeetus > Haliaeetus leucocephalus. The sequence continues at coordinate 9,735,514 of NW_010972775.1, forward strand.
AAAGCATGATAATGATCTTGGTTAGACTAGAGTAAATCTAGAGCAATGTCACTGAAATCAAAAGATCATCCTATACTTGTTGATTATAACCTGGATCAGAATTTGGCCTGGAATTGGTTATTCATCCTGGACTAGCCTTGGTAATTCTAATCACAGCTCTCTAAGGAGAACATCAGTCATTGTAATTAATATCAAATATTACATAAAATAGCAAATATTTTCAAGTGTATAATTAAAAAACCCCAATGAATTAACAATGCTGTTTCACTACTTTTGCATTTTGCTACAAAACCCACAACATGTTTTGAGAAGGGATTTGTGTGGTGCTTATCAGGAAGGAAAGCAGAATCTGTAATGTGTACAGATCTGATTAGTAGGTTTATTCTAAGACCTGTTATACTCTACAGAGGAGTCAGGACATCAGAAAGCAAAGTAACATGATCTCCAAAGCAAAATGAAGACAATGAGCCATTTATCATCTCGATCTATTTTACATTGAGAGATTAGCAAGTCTGGGAAAGAAGAAAAATGTAGAACAGAAGTAAATTCTCCTTCCCAAGAAATGGGGGCATTTGTGAGTCCTAGGGAGCTCTACAGCTAGAAGTAAGAGGAGCTCTCATATGCTGCTCTCTTTATTCATGCCTCCTGTCCCACTGACACAGAAGCAAAGCCAGCCTGTCTCCTCACTCCTCCCATAAGAGGGGCTGCAAGCCAAGGAGAGAGGTGCAGAATCCCATCTGTGGCCTTTGTATGTACCTACAACACAGAGGAATGCGAGCAGGTGCCTCTCGTCCTTCCAGTCCCACTTCCTGATGCAGGATTTACTGGACTTAATGGAACCCACACTGACAGCAAAGCCATAACTAACACATAATTTAAATAATCCCTGATTAACTAGTGAAATGATAATTTTAGGAAGTATTGAGTGAATTGGAAAGTGTGGAGTCCCACTGAAACATAATATTGATTTGATGGCTTTTAATTTGTTAGAGATTGTAACTAGCAATTCTATTCACCTATTTACTCTTCCCAAGTTATTTATTATTGACCAGAAATAGGTCTGGATGAGAGCTCTTAATACAGAAGTGCCAGATACTGCCTAGATCTGAATGGGTGAATGAATGATTGGAGGTGAGCCTAAGACAGATCTGCGTTGTAGTTGAGGCTGTTTAGTTCCATGTTTTCCAAGCCTCTCCATTTTCTAACTTGCACATTGCAGTTTCTTGGAATAGTCTCCACATAAGTATAATTGTTCAAATGTAAATCAGAACACAATGTCTTAGCCCTCAGCCACTTCTAACACCCTAGCAGTAATGATAGACATTGCTGGAAATGTTAGAAAGAGAAGGCAGAGGTAGTTGCTGGTTGCTCTGCCTTCTCGTATTTTGGAATGATAGTAAGCTTTTCAGTCAGAGGTTATGCTGTTTGGTGTAGAGGAAAGGTTTGGGAATCCTCGCTTCGTGGCTGCCTTTAGCATGGTCACATGTATGGGTTCACTTGCTTTGTGGCCAAGGGATCTAACATAAAGTGCTGTAACCAAAATTTTCCACTCACTGCATTGAGGATTAGTCTTAGCTGATCAAATTGAAGCCTACTGGAATTGTATGAGTCTTTTAGACTCAATGGCTGTTGCCATTGTTTCTCTGACATTGCCAGACACAATGAGACATTAGGTGTGGATTTTAATCCACCTCTTTTCTTAGGAAAAATGCAGTTGGGAGCTTTAAGATCTGATCCTGTAAATTCTGTTTCACATGAGCAATCTCACTGCAGATTAAAGATTAATCAGAGAAGGATTTGGAGGATTGGGCCCTTTGATTTCATGTAAAGGCTTTCTTTTATCTGGATCATCCCGTTGATTATCCTTCTCCAACTTTTGCATAGGGCTTTAGGAACAATTAGAAGGAAATAAGATTCTCTGACTTCAACTTAATCAGTAACATGTGTACTTTGAAAAGTTACATTTTTACATGACAAAGAATGCATCATCCAAAAGCAAATATCTCCAAGGTATTTGGACTTGCTTCTAACTGACAGCTTGGACGTTATCACAACTGTGTGGCTGCTCTTTGTTCTGACTCATAGACATTGTGAATGTTTGATAAATGTTACCTTTTTAATTCTTGATAACATTATGAAATGTTAAGAAATGTTACAGCAGATAACCTTTCTAGACCAAACAGCCGCATTAACCATGTGAAGTTAATAACTGACTACAGGACATTTACTTAATTTAGCTTTAAAAAAAGCTTTACTCACACTACTCAAACTTTCCCTTCATTTTTATCTCCTTTTCTCCAAGGCCACAGATAAGATTTTCCTCTTAGTTACTTACAGGTCAGCTTTCCATGACACTCAGTTCTGCCTACAACCAAAACCAAATATTTATGGGTATGTGGGTATGAAACACCATAATGATAAATGCATGATAATACACCAGAATGAAAGATTTCAAGACAACAGTGTTTGCTGTCTGAGCTGGACATTTACTTAGTCTGTGTAGCCAGGAGCAGGTACTTTGATATAAATCAGATGAAGTGTTTTTGAATGAGTAAGTCTATACTCTGAAGTATGACTTCAGGGATCAGGACATATAGGTGCACAGGTGTCATTTTGCAATGAAAGCTGCTAGTGCTTTCTGTGCATGTCTAAAACCACTTTGTTTCAAGGTTGTACTTCTGAGGATATAGCTCTGCAGGTTTCTTTTAAAGAATGAAGTGCTAAATAATGGATTAAAGACTAAAAAAGGATTTGAAAGGTCTTCACCATATTTTTAGCACATTTCAGTTACATTTTTTGTTCCTTAGAAGCACACTTCCAGAGTGTATTTAAATTTGAAGCATGTCATGGTATTGCATATTCTTAGAATGATCAGATAAGCTTGGAAAATTTAATGTTTAACCTTCATTAATTATTACACACATCTCCTTATCTAGCAAAGCAGATGCTTGATTTTAAGCATGTTAGTAGCCACACTAGTTTTATTCTTAAACACTTTGCCAAACTGAGGACATAGTGGACTTTCATGAAATTTACAGTAAGTCCTGCAAAAAAAAAAAAAAAAAAAAATTTTTTTTTAATGAAGATTAGTAATGAATGTGACTACCAGAGTTTTTAAATTAGATGCTTTTGCTGCCTGACAACCTAAGTAGAAAGTCTTTTCCTTACTTTTGTCATTAATAAGAACACAAATCGGGTCCTTTCTCTCACTACCTTTCACAGGAATTTTCATGGGAATCTGACAGTCAAAGCACAAGTTTCACTTGTGTTGAGTGTTTGTGAATGGGGTGTTGTTACTATGAAGTGTTCTGCACATGGAGCATGGGCTTGTTTTGTACAAGGGGAGGCTAGTTTTGAGGCTTTAAAAAAATCATCATTCCAGCTAAAAAGAAAAAAAAAAAGAATAATGAGGTTTTGCAGTGTTTATCTGCTTCTACTTCTGATATTAGGGGAAACCTCAGTAATACAGCAAGAAGGAAGTGATAGTTCTGTTAATTGAATTTGTTAATACTGGCTGTCTTCTGTCATCCTCATCAGCAATGTACTGACTTCTTGCTCAGAATCCTCATACTGCAATAGCAAGGATTAAAATTGTCAGTAATTGCTAATTGTCCTACCAAATGGTTACCATTTTATCCTGCTGTGTGAAAATGGCTTAACTTACCAAGGAAGCATTTTATTTCCAGGCATGATTAGTTGATTTCCATAACTAAATATATGATGAGAAATATGCTTGACTATTGTTGCTCAAGCTGTATTTTGAAGAACTGATAAACTTCCGTCCTATATTTCAAATAAATATTAGAGACAGAGTGTCTATAACTGGTGGCTGAGCTCAGTTCCTATGTTTTTCTAAACCACTAATATTCAAATAAATGTTCTTACCTTTAGATTTGACCAAGATATATTTGATATGATTTATTATAATGCATGTCAATCCAATAATACCAGGGCTCTGGTCCCAAAAATGTGTTGATTCAGAAACCTTACTTTCAGAAAAGGTTATTTTCTTTAACAACATAATGTAGAATTTACTTGCCAAGAATCACCACGTCTGATTGAATTGTATTTATGGTAATTGTACTATAGATTCTCAGGGAACCTCCCGTATACTCTTATATTACTGAAGCTCAAAGACATAAAATGCCTGTCACCTCATAGAGTTAGTTTTAAGGAAGTTTTTTGGTTTGGGGGGGGGTTGTTGTTGTTTGTTTGGTTTTTGTTTTTTGTTTTTTAATTATAAAGCATATAAAAGAATGGCTGTTTGGTAATGTAGTACTTGGAGTTACACTGACGGCATTATTCCCCAGGCCTGCAGATCACTGTTTATTTTTGGACAGTAGTATTCCATTTGCAGAAACAATGGAGGCTTCTCCAAAAGAAATTATAGACACAGACATGTCAGGAAAAGCCATACTTTTAAGTGATCACAATCTGGTGCTGTCATTTCTTTTTCATGCCAGTTTACGTCACCTTACATAATCATGCCACTTAGGACGTATTTGAAGGGGGTAGTTTGAGGGTATGGGTCAAGCACAACCAAGGAAAATCTTCTGTTGTTATTCATCTGTGTACTACACCAAACAGTGCTTACCTGGTTCTAAAAATCTAGCCTTGAAAACCTGGGGCCAGTTTGATAGCATCTTCCTTCAAAGCATCTAACACATCTGATGATCTGATACCACTGATTTTGCTCTCGGATCCCACATAAGCTTGTACAAATGCACAACCTATTAGATTTGCAAAGGTAGAAACAGTTATTTCCAGGTGTGGGTGTTATGGCAACTGGTTAATAAGAATAATCTTTAAGGATTTAGCAGTTAAGAACAGTAGCAAAGTCCAAAAGCATCAGCAAAAACTATGGGAGATTGAGCAACTCTAATTTTCTTTTTTGTCCCCTCTCTGTCTTAAGACAAACCTTACTACACTAATTTGTCAGTTTGTTCCGTAAGCCCACTACCATTCTTGCAGCATGGCATGAATAACACCATCTCCTCTTCAAATTTTTGTAAAGTTCAAAGTACAACAGAGATAAAAGAGCTGGAGAAGATGATCATTTTATTTCCCAGAAACTACCATTAGTTACCACCAGGGCTTGAAGGACTCTATATCTCATTTAGTTTTCTTTAATGAATTAAAATTAGCGTTGGTATCTGTTCTCATTTCCAGTGTTGCAGTCCTTAGCCTTTTCAACTGTAGTTTCTTGATTTTTACTTGGCACCATTTATGTTTTAACCTGAAAAAGTATTTCTTTTTTTTAAGAGTTCTGATTTACCTTGTATATACGACTATGGCATCACTGGAGATGTGCTTAACTGTGGTGATGTATTATGTCTGTTGAAGTGAACATCAAAAGACCATTTAATCAGTTATAATGTTTTCTCCTTATCTGGGCCAGGGTTTTGTAAGGGCAGAGTTCTGCTAATGCACACTTCTGCCAGGAAGCTTCCCAAGGTGGGGCAGAAGAGATGCTAAGTGGCAGAAGGAGGATGAGTAGAACCCATTAACATTTCCCCAGCAAGATCAGATTTGAGGTTTCCTTTGTTTGTAGTATCCAAATTAAGAAGGTGCTTCTGTGCTCTGAGTGTTACCTCTACATAAACATACTCCTGGGTAATCTCAGGCTGGTCACATCTCCTTCCTATTAGCCACCCATTAACAAGCTGATTGAAGAGGACCCAGCACAGCTTACACAAAGCGCTGACTATTTTCCAGGAAGACCAAATTTCTCCTCAGCTTCATCAACACTTCAGACTAGCAATATACAAAATAAAACACTCGTGTTCTGAAAGGTTATGATCACAGGAGAAACCTCCTTTGCATTCTTTCTTCTTTTTTATTGCAAACGTGTTTTTTTTTTATTGCAAACATGTTTTGGGGAAAAAAAAAGGTAGTATCTTGCTCTTTTTTTTTTTTTTCCTGAAGCCAGTATTACCAGCCATTTTACTTGTACTTTACTATTATTATCTAGGTGATGGCTGTGACATGTTGATCATATATGGCAGTGAGAAAATTGATTTCCCTCAACAGAAATGCTTCCAATTTTCCCTGGGCCATAATTTTATGTCCACAACAAAATAAAAGGGTCATTTTCCTTAAGATGAGGGAATTGAAATCTTTGATAAAAGCCATAGTAAATGTTGTACTTTTGGTTGCGGAAACCGCAGTTTTCACAAACATCTCTCCTGTCTGTTCTCTGCGTATGTGTGTTTCTGGGGAGTACGTGGGGGTGAGAGAAGGAGAGAAAAAGGAGGCAAAACCTAGCTTTTAGAAAGACTAAAGGTGCTTTAAGAAGTTCTGCAAATCTACAAATTCTTCCTGGACACAACTATTTGTTTTCTCTGGGAAAATTTAGGACTATTGGCAGCTTTCAGTCAAGCTTCTCCTTTTCAAAAACTACTCTAGTTAAAGCCATACTTCTCAATCACCTGTTTTTAGATATGATTGCCTAACTTTCTGGTATGATGTTAAACAATACTTTTGGAAATTTTTTATATAAATAAAATTGTAAAAAAAAAAAATTTCTTAAGTGGCTGTAATCACAGTACACCAACAAAAAAGAAAATTTAAAAAAAAAAATTATTTTTTTTTCTGAAGGAGAATCTCTTCTATCCTTAAACAATCCTGTAGCTATATTTATTAAATTACCATTTCTGGGAAAATACAGGAGCTACTGGCTGATGAGACTAAAAGCTACTTAAAGCTGATTCTTCTGTTAAAAAGTTCTTTAAATATATAATAAACATTTTTTTAAATGTTTATTTCTTCTTTGACTCTCTACATTAGCAAGTAGAGAAGGTGTGGGAAGTTGACCAGGCAGTCAGAAAGCAGGGGTTTTTTTCATTTAAATTGGATTTGTTCAACAGTCTGAACAAAATATATGCTGAATCCTTGAATATTCAGGAAATCCTGAAAACTGACCTTTTGGTACTCTTCTGCATTGATCTTTTGTGTCCATAGTCCCATGTGTGAATGTAGTGCATGTGATAATGTCTCACTAGAAGTTTTTGCCTCTGTAAAACTACACTCTTTGATACCTTACTTCTACAAGATGAAAGATTGCCATAATTGGCCTCATCTCAGTTTGGTTTGTGGAGTGGCAAGGGAATTGTGCCCAATCAAAGTTGTGTTTCCAGAATTTACAGTGAAGGAGTGTTTAAACAAGAGACGAAGCATGAACAATCCTTTCCCTATGAGTCTGATCTAAGTCTAGTACCTAGAGCCAGATATAAAGAATAGCCATTACTTTGACTGACACACAGTATCAGCTAAATATGAAGTTTTCTCTTGCTTTCATATATGTGAGGCAGAGTTTACTCAGTTCAATGGCTTGATGGTTTTTACTTGGCTGCATTTCTTCATGTATTTACAATACTCCACGTTTTCAAAAGCTGGTGGAAACTGAAGTGGTTGATAGCCTTTAAATCAGATTTTTTTTCAGACTTTCCTCTGCTTATAGATAGGGACATTGTACGCAAGAATCCAGCATATAAGGAACAGAGGAGTGCAAAGATTAATTAAGATGCTGAGGTGCTGCTAACATCTAAAGAGAACAGCGGTTTGAAAGTCTGGCTTGTCCTTGCATGTTATGTGTGTATTGTTCACAACATCCAGAAGATGTGTATTTGACAGAAGAGTTAATCTTGTGATCTCTTTGCTTATTTCATCTGTACTCAGAGGGAAGAGAGATGGAAGTCAGTTCAGATGGGTAGGTTGTGACCATTTCACCAGGGACATAAACAGGAGGCAGTGAGTCATGAAACAAGAGTAATGTTGAAAAAAAGATTCACAAGAGCTTTTTTTGAGACAGTAATTTTCACAGTCAAGAAAAGTAATTCTTCGTTCTTTTTTACTTGGAAGGTACTTTTTGATTAATATCATATTAATAAAATCGTAGTTCTCATAATTTTCTTAAACATCAGTGGATTAGATTGCATCAAGCACTGAAAAAGAAAAAAGGCCATATCTTTTACATAGCTAGTGTTGGAAGGGCTTAGTTATAAAAGGACTTTTGCATTTTGTGTTCTCTGCATGGTACATGAGAGAATAGATGGGACCAGTTGTCTGGGTTGCTGCTGATTTTTGCTTTTTTATTGAGGTACAGCACACAGGTTCCCGTGTGCATGATTTTCACATGCTGAGCTAGTGGAGAATATACAAAATCAAGGGAAGTACATCTTAAAGACAAAAGGAATTCTGCACTGTGTTTAGAAGTGTTGGGAAAGAGTCACCAATAAAAATGGAAAGAGCATTTGCAATCAAAAGCAAGAACCACTTGCAGGTGGAGTGAGCAAAAGAGATGTAGACGGGTTTAATATGACATTATGTCTCATCAGATAAAGCAAGCTCTGCAGCATAAAAAGAAGGCACTTGAGAGGCAGAAACAGATGCTAGAATGAGGCTTTTCCTTTAATTCCTAGAATAAACACAATCTTGAGCTCTCCTCTTAACTATATACTTCAGAAAATAGTACAAGAAAGAAAAAGTTTGGCTCTGAGGTGACATTGACATGAGCAGTGACAATATTGGTGACTTTGCTGTCCTCCCTCGGAGAAGGGAAGAACTCAAAACACACTGAAATGTTTCTGGATAACCAATAGCAGCCTAATTTGATCTTGAGACTGACAAACGTGTTTTACGTGGACTGTGTTTTGCCACTCTTTGTTAACTGCTTGGAAATGTGAATTGGAGTTTATGGTACACTGGGAGCGATCACCCATTACAGCTGAGAGTGGATGATGGGAAATGAGATGGCAAAAGGGAGCAGACAGTGTCTGCTGGGATGCTGAAATCAGCCAGAAAAAGACTACACAGGAGCCAGGGATGCTTGGAAATCTTAGGGTTACATGGTTACATGTATCCTCCTATTTCCCAAACTTTTTAAGGGAAACTCCTGCAGCATCTTTTCTTGTTGTGTAAATGCAAAACCGTTTTGGGATAGTGTATAGCATTGTGAAATGGTTTTCAGTCCTGAATAGGCCAGATTCTACCATCAGTTGCATCTGAGCAATTCTGTTCACTTCAGCAAGCTCACACACATGTAACTGAGAAAGAAACCTGGACCATCTTGTGTATGGAAATTGATAAACATGTTTGTGATCCATTTGGACTCAGACTTTTCCACAGAGAGATCATTTCTATATGAAACAATTTCCTAGGGATTTTTCCAAAAGACAGGGAACATGATTGTCAAAGTGCAACTCTTCAGGGTTCCTTGGAGCACTGGAAACTACCCAGTTTCACCCAGCAGGCAGCTTTTTTTTTAAAAAAAAAAAAAAAAAAAAAAGCTGATTTATATGTACCTTATTAAATAATGATAAGGTTATTGGTTATTCCTAATTCAGCTCAACTTTACCACCTTAGGTCACCTAGATCCCAGATTTGTCTGGCCAAATTCCAACAGCCCTTACAGGAGCAAAATTTCAACTAGCAAATTTTTTACAAAAGGCATCGTTTCTTTGAATATAACTGTGATATAAATAGCTGGTATTCATAGTCAAAATAGGACAAATGCATTGAAAAAAAGTCTGAATTGAAAGGGTAAGAAACTGATGTTCTGAAAAAGTAAAAAAAAAAACATTTTGCTACATAGTCATGCAAAAAAATATTTGTGAAAGTGCTGCTTTCCAATGCTTCGGTTCACATCCTATGCTACCTCCATGATGGAAAATAAAAATATTTGCCATTGTCATCCTTAACATCTGCCTGTTACTTTCCTCAGAGAACTTGCATTCTTAAACACTGGATCGTTTCTAGTAGACTAAGATTATTTGTCCTTCCTTTTCTTTTCCTTTCCTGTATATTTCCCTGGATCTCTACAGATTTAGAATTTGGTATATCCTGCTTTCTCTCTCAGATGTTTTTCCATCATCAATAAAATAAAAAATGCTGTTTATTAAGGATCAAATTCACACCTATATGGCAATAGTTTGAGAATCCCATGAGCAGACACAGCTGATACTGCCTTACTAACAGTAGTCTAGTAATCTCTGCAGAGATTCAAGTTTTCAAGAATGGCAAAAATGGCAGATCTTAACTGCTTTTCACTAAAAACCTAGCTAGACAGTAACCCAAATAGAAACAATTTTATTTGGGATGCAAGTAATTCTTGGGCCCTTGCAGTTCTCCACACAGAGGTGGATTTTGCCCAGAAAGTGAGGGTTAATCATAACAAAGAAATTAGTGAAACCCACCCTTTTATGATATAAATTTGATAACATGAAAATTTTGTGTATTAGATCATTGTTTTGCAAATAGCATAGATTTTCAGGGACATATTTACAATAAAAATTTCAGCTGGTATGATAGATTTTTTTTTCCCAAAGTCTTTATTTGCAAGGCTCACTTCCCTGAATGAAACTTATATAATGAGAAATAATATATTTAGAAAAGGAGAGCAGTATATAATTTCCAGATATGTAACTGTGGCTGTTGCCAAGGCACTTTCTCCTTTTGGAAGTTAAGTCCTGAAAATCAAACATAGCATATGCAAAAATAAGCCCTACCCAACAGGGTTGCCTCTGAAAGTTTGGATCTGACTAAAACAGATCATCCAAGCCAGAACCAAGGAACAGAATTTCCCCATTTCCTGTTTTATGCTTAGTTCTTCCAGATATATTTCGTTATGGGCAGTTTGCCAGCACAGGGTAACATTACCAGAAAATATTATTTATCTTAGTAGCCAAGTGAATCACTGAAACAAAATACATTGGCAAATGAGAAACAAACCATCAGGCAACACAACAGCTACCCTGAACAACAGTGGGGAAGTGGTTGGTACAGCCAAGGTAAGAATCAAGGAAACAAGACTGGGGCAAAGCTTTTTCCAGATCTCTTGCGGGGGGTGTACTGTACTGCAGTAGAGAACTCTACCTGTGACACAGGTCCTCTCCCTCTCATCCTTCTGTTGGAAGTTATGGGACGTCATGGGGCTATAAAGTAAGTGTGGACCAATGCAGTAGGCTGCATTGCACATCCATGTAAATTATTTTTCTTTGTATCATCTCAGCTAATCATATCTATTAGGTTACTAAGTCCCTTCTGCTGATGGAGCGGTGTAAATGGGACATAATGGACGAAAAAATTTAACCCCATAGCAGTAATAATGTTATACCTACAGACTGTATACTGTTTCTTGTTTCTCTATTTTAAACAGTGCAGAATTTGGTACCTTTTATAAGAATAAGGCTTTATTTCTTTCATGATTTTTAACAGATTCCTCTCTGTTTCTCCTCAGTCATCTCATCCAGCCATATCTCATAATTCTGTAGCCTCAGATTTGGTGAAATATTACTGCATATTTTTCCTACAGATTGGAGATAGAGATGGTGTATTTGGGGCAAGTAAAATGTCAAATTATTGCTTAAGGAGCTTAGAGTGGTGGTCCTACCATCAGGTATGTAGGTACAAATTTTTATACAAGAGGGAGTCTGATTGCTTAGTCCTCACCCTATAGAAAAGAAATACCTAAATTCAAAGCTGGAAGTTTTGAGGACAATTCCAAAGCTAAAGCAAAGTCCTCTACCTTTCCTTTTTAATGGGTAACCGGGCTTAGTGACTATTATTGGAAGTGATTTGGCACCTCAACATGCAATAGGCATAGAGTGAGATTTTTCAAAACCACTACACATCTAATTTCCATTGACTGAAGATCCCATGAGACACCTAAATACCTCTGGACAACCTTACTGTGTCAATTCATAAAGCTCACTTATCTTCCTCTTTCTCACATTGTGCAAACTCCTGATTTTTACCATGTGAAACACTACAAATTCCTGTTCCCTTGATTAGGAGGCCAATTTTACATGTAAACAATTTTCAGCTATTATGGGAAACCTTTGTAAGCAATGCTTTCTTTTTCTTTTAATATTTGTTGCAGTTTTCTGCAGCCATCCCGCTGCTGAGCATGCGGATCAGATTCAGATCAAGACAGTGTGATGCAACAAGCTGAATTTCTTGACTGACCTTCAGCTAGCTCCCTCCATTGCAATATACAGCTTTCTGTTCTGCTAAGTGAAAGTCAGAAACAGGCGCCAAGTGAAAAATGATTTTTTTTCACTCTTTTGCAGAAAAAACAAAAAGGTTGCTTCTTTATGTGAGAAATTCTTTTGTTGATCTCTACTGGAGACTGAATTGTTTATTGTATTGACTGCACATCATTGTGGGCTGGGTTTTAACAGATATGACAATTTATCTGTATCAAGGATCGGGGGGGGGCTGTTTTGCTGCATTAAATACCTTTGCAATAATTTTGCTTCCTTCTTTTCTTTCTTTCTTTCTTTCTTTTTCTTTCTTTCTTTCTTTCTTTCTTTCTTTTTCTTTCTTTCTTTTTTAAGCACTGAATCTCAGCATGACTGTATCCTGCAGTGGAAAATTACTACCCATTCAGAAATGTGCCTGGTTGCATTACAGTCATATATTTGAAGACTCAAAGCTCTATCTGCAGCACAAAGGCAGGCTCAACAAATGACTTGGCATCTTTGTTCCTTTATCAAAACATTTTATGGCAGCATTTTCTACTTGTTATAATCAAGGTATACTTGTGAAATGAATATGTTTTGCTCTTTAGCTTATATAACAATTACACATCTTCATTAAAATGGGATATTGCAGGTAATATCTACCTGAAATTGTTTCTAGTAGTGTCTGAATTACTCTCTGAAAGAATGAATGAATGTTTTTACAGCACCAGATGACAAAATTTACTATGTCCTATCTCTTTATCAAAAAGCTTGCCTGGGACAATGTTTAAAATCAGGGGTTTTTTTAGACCAAATGCAGACAGGCACATTCCTTGTCAGCTCTGTATGTAAGATGCAAAAGGTAAGAGGATCCTACCCTTTTGGGGGGTTGATAGTTAAGAATTTCTCTCTCAATATGCACTTGGATCCACATTAGAAGCAGTTGGAGGCTTTTAAGGGGAGAAAATCTCAGGACAGTGTACAAAATCAGAGCCAGGGTCATGACCTTGACTATTGATCCAGCCTCTCTTATTTCCACAGCTTGCTGAGGCTTGTTCTTCCAACCTGCTGGTGTACATTAGAGCAGAAATCCATAACATGGCCATGTTCATCCAAGCACAGGAAGAAACTAAATTAAATGTTAAAAAACAATCTGAGGCTAGAGTTGGAGACAATTCATCATGATCCTAGACGTCAGGCAGGTAGGATGACCAAGAGTTCCTCAGCCAATAGACCCCAAACGGAATATGGAGGCACCTCACTGTCTCATTTGTCAGGTACAGAGCAGATAGTCAGAAAAACACTGAGGAAAATAAAGTCTACTGAAGGTCAGCGTTTTAATTCCCAACCATGCACAAATATTCATCTTTTGGAATGCAACCTGTAATTGAGGTTTAGGGGAGAAAGGGAGGGAGATAAAAAATTATCTGACATTAATACATTAGCAGTCAAATTCAGGAGAAAATAAAACTTTGCATGGAAGAAGTGTACTAAAAACTGAGTCCAACTCAGCTCTTACAACTCTGGAACCCTAGTTGAGGTGAGAGAATTTGACCACACTATTTGACTAACCTATTAAAATCAGCAGTCAGTCTCTTTTTCACTTTCAAAAGTTATCTCAGTGGAATGCTAACCTTTCTTCTTGATTAAAGGGGTTTAAAGGTATATAATCTGTGATGCATAGAATGAACTCAGCATGTTTAATAAGAGAGAGATTCTGTAGGCTAGTTGAACTGTTTAGAAAGTGCCCTTTGCTGTTTCTTATCTGATGTTATTTGTACTGGATACATGCCCCTTATATACTCATCCAAAACATGTAACCTAAAGAATACTTCTCAAATGGCAGGTTTTTGTTCTGGGAACTACAAAACATACGTACCTTGAAAGTACTATTCAAATATTATGGTGATTGAAAAGATTCACAAACCCAACTGTGGTCCACACAGCTGCTGTTCTAATTTAGCTAGCTGGTGAAGAGAAGAACTTAGCAGTTTTGTGAACATGAATTACATTTCCTGTTGTGGTTGAATTGTGTTCTCTCTCAAAACATTGATAAGTGGGTATCTGAGCTGAAAATAGTCTACTGCCCTTTAATTTTATTCCTCAGTTATGTTACACTATTTGTGCATTATCAACATGTGCTGTTAAATCTCATCATGATGAATGCCAATCTGATGAAACATAATAAGACATAACACAGTTTGACAGCTAATATTTAAAGAAGAAATCTTATCTCTCACTATCTAAATAGCAAAGGGCTCCCATTCAGACACTGGCAGATTCTTAGTGGATATCTTGAGAGAACAGTTAACTCAAGCTTTCTTGGAATGGTTCCCCAATATAGCCAGCAGCTTTGTAAATGTGTGAGCTTAAAACAAAATGCACTCTTATGGATAGTTAAATTCACACTGAACAATTTCTGAACTGCCTTTTTAATTTGTAGTACTCTAAGCAAGATTATGTAGGAAATATGAATGAACTGATGGATTGTTGTTCCCTAGACCTCTTTTACCAAATACTCTGCAATATCGAAATCAGAGAATGTATTTTAACAAGCCAATAAATACTGAGGTAATTTCCAGTCAAAAGTGGGAAAGATTTGACATATCTCAGGTATAGGAGTTTGCTGAACATAAATTCCTGGGTGTTGTGCGTCACAATTTGCTCTGGTTTCTTGCCTGGCTCTTTCCAGTTAGCCCAGGGTGATTATAATTCCATTTCCCTGCATTATTATTACTTGCCTTTCACACACACAGGCTTAACAAAGTACTTGTCGGTCTACATATTGATAGAAGTTCTGCATTCTACTGTTAAGGGTTTATGCTTTGCCATATTTTTCAAAAGTGTCTCAGTGTTTGGATTCTTACTTTCATCCATCATTAGCCTGATTCTTACCACCAAAACTAACTTACAGTTAATACTGTTAAGTTACAGTAATTTCAAACTAAAGAAAAATTATGGATAAATATCAGGTAAAAAACATCTTATGTTGAGCACCTAATGTAGAAGCATCTCAAATTTCCTTATTTGGAAAGTTTGACTTGAATGTATCTGAGTTTCATTATTAACTTTTTAAATTGTAAAAACCCCTTTGAAAGTAGTCAAGTTGAGAGGAACTTCAATACTAGTGAAAAGATCCATCTGCTTCCCAAAGTGTTTTTTTCTTTTCCAAAAATATAGGAGCTTCATACCTGGCACAATCAAGCATGTTTTGTCACATATACATCTACTGTCACTGAATTCCAGAAATACCTCTGATCCAGACAAAATAAATAACTTGCATGACAAGACTGTGATAATCTCTGTCCAGACAATAAATTGTAGCAAGGGCAGTGCCCATCCAGAACACCACTCTGAGAGATGTCAGCATGCCACCTCCTTGCGATGCCTACTGCCCTCCCCTCTGCTCACACCTGTCCTAACCAGCATGCACACAGAAGTGCCCAGCATCAGATAAACTTGACTCCTTTGAAAGAGTAGAAACAAAAAGCAAAGCCATTCTCAGTTCAGCCAGGTAGGATCTGTTGGTGGGTTTGTAGCTTGCTATAGGGAAGGGGTGCTTCCCACATGTGGTAATAGTGCTCCATGACTGTTCCCTGCAAGCCTTTACTCAGGAAAATATTTAACTTTCTAGTTTTCTAACAATCAAATAACAGAGAACCCCACCAGCAGGGTCTGGGATATTCTCTTAGGGAAAGTCAGGCAAATTTGGACAAATTCAGCAACTCTTTGACATATTGGTTTGCCATAGTACATTAGCAGTTTGAATCTACATAGGTGTTTGTGTTTTGTTAATGATGATTTTTATTTTTATATATTACTACCGTATTTGACTGAGAAATAAGATGCAGAATGAAGCAGAAATCTGTGAGAAATTGTGGGTCTGAGAAACCACTGAATAGCACAAGCTAATAAACTAATATTTACAAAAAATAATTCAGAAACACATAAATGTCTCTGAGAAACTTGACACTATATGCCAGCCCTAGATGTAGGTTAGAGCGATAAAAACACCAATGGCACATGGCTGGCCATTTTGCACTCATTTTGTGGTTACTGTTAAACCATATAAAGCTACATTTGAATAACCTCAATCTAGTGTTTATAACAGTTTAATCCAAAAGATTTTGCAAAGTTATCTATGCAGTCTTAGGGTACCTCCAGTACAGTACTTGCTTTCTGTAGGCTGAATGTGATCCTACAGGTTGTTTCACCCAGTCCTGAAATAAGAAAATAATATGTGAATGACACAGGCATTGGTTAGCTAAATGTAAGCTGAACTCTCAAAACTAGACTGTATCTTTTACTGCATCATATAAAGACTCTTGGACATTGTTATTTGATCATATAGATTTCTGAAATACCATAAAAAGCATTTTCCCATTTCATTTGGAATTGGTATTCTTAACTTTTATACACTGTTAACATCTAAAAAAAAAGATCTGAAAATAGTTTTGTGGTACAGTAGTTAGAATGAAAGTCTCCAAGGACATGTTATTTTAATTGTTTGCTTAACTTAGCTGTGAAATTTGACTCGCATTTTTATTGCACTTGAGCACACACTTCCTCTTCCAAATACATCAGTGCAGTTCCCTAATGCTTAGGTAACAGGAAAGAGTGTTTCTGATAGTTTACTTCGTTGGAGTCCTAGTATTTTATTTCTTGCATGAAGGAAAGTGACATCACTATTTTGGTGTGTTGCATTAGAAACAGAACAGGGTTTAAAAGTAAAACCTTAATTCATTGTGGTCTCTTTATGGACTATGATCCAGTAGAACTCAATCATATTTTGCAGTGAAAAAAATATGATCAAAAGTAATGTTTGAATCTTTTATTATAGTATTGCACAGTTTTGATTGTCTTAAGACATCACAGAGGACTTAAAGGACCATGACAGATAAATGCAGTCTTTAAAGCTACTCATGCATTCTTAATGGACAGCCTGTTAATTTGAGGTCTAGGTCATGAATTTGAATGCCATTCACTAAACACCTCTTTGTCAACAAAAGCTAGTTTTCCCTTAGGGTAAATTGTAACTCATTAATTGTAATTAAATTAAACATATGCGACAACTAGAAAACCCAGGGTGTGTTCTGTGAGGAACATCGGTCTAGCAGTCTATGGCGGAGCTCTGGCATGTTCACGGTTTTTGCAAGTGAGAAGAAATATAAGTCTATAGTTTTAATAACAGGTTGAATAAAGAGGGCAAGTAGTAAATATCTTCCCATTTAATAATTTTTTTATTAATCTTCCATTGCATACTAAATATAACAAAAATTGTAACATTAAAAGTCAGTTGGGTTTTTTTGCAAATTTAAGCCAGTAGTCATAATATTCAAGATATTTTGCGTCCTGTATATCAACCCTAAGAAGATACAACCAATTTTAAGCCTGTATTTATGTTTATAGTAGAAATTAAATGGTGTTAACAGCAGAGGCCTTCGTATTTGGAAGCTCTGTATAATCCATCCTCAGGTCCTAAGCTAAATCAGTTTGGTTGTCAAAGATGAATCCCTAATGGGCAATGGTCCACATCACAAAGCCATCATGTAATTGCCACTATTTGGCATATTTGGCAGTTCCTATTAGGAGAGGCCCAGGACTGAGCTAGTACACTGAAGCGTTACATCATTGCAGATTGGAGACAACAAAACAAGTATTGGGATGAAAAAAATATACTGGTTCAGACATTTTTTTTTCCAGTGAAAATGTGGAGGCACTTTTTTATTCAGTAGATTTGCAGGCTTCTGACACTTTTCTGCATGTTGAAGATTTCTTTTTTGATCTAAACTGAAGTATTTGCCTTTCAGGTTTTTTAACATTTTCATTTTTACAAAAACTTTTTTTCTTTCCAATTAATTTGCTAAAATTGTTATAATTCATTAAATGCTTCACACATTTTTGGGGGAAAGAATGTTTTTATTAGAATTTTTAGTCCACTTTCATGTGGAAAGATATAGTTGGCTGAGTAGCAGTGTGCTGAAGTCTGATACACATGAAGAGAGAGATAGCTATGGTGCATACAGATGCTGAAACTGCATTTGTGATCTGAACAGTAAGTGGTTAACTTGAAGACTGAGGACATTCAGAAACAGTAGATAACTGACCTTGTATTTTTTGTTCAGCTGAGATATGTGCTTATAAAAATTCAGTTAACATGCTCTCTGCAGTTTCTTAGCTGCTACTGTGTTGGGAGTACATGTCTCTATTTAAAACATGTGTGTTGTTTAGCATTGCTATTTGTATCTAAATCCCCACTGTGAATAGCCAAGTGACAAATACTGAAGTGGGGAACTGTGTATAAACAGGAGTGCTAGGCCCATTTGAATGTGTTTGGAGAATGTTAAATGGAGTGTAGGGGGAAGATATACCTCATGGAAGGGAAGATATACCTCACCTCTGCCCTATGTTATTTACTCAGAAGAAACCTGATAACGTGTGTTACTAATGAACACCCCAGTATTGCAGATGCATGAACTCTACATGAAAACTAATCCATGAACTCCTGCATCTAAGGCTTCTTTCACATTACTAACTTCACAATCGAAGGATCTCTCACCTTCATCATTGACCTAGTTGGGAGAAGAGTGTCTCATCAGCAACAGACATACCATTTCCAAAATTCTGACTCAAAGGCAGTTTGACTAACAGACTGCCAGCACTATAAAAACAGTTTGAATCTCTCCCTGCTGGATAAAATGCAAGCTACTGTGCAAGTGATATGCAAGGGAAATGCAAACTCCCAAAGAAGGCTGCAAAGCAGAGGGAAACAGGAAGATAAGTGTCAGGTTTGCTTCCTTCACTGGCATTAGAAACATAATCTTGAGAAAAAGCCATTGCCTGGGAGCTAAGCAAGCCTTGATGCGAATGCTGGATCTGTCACAACTCACTCCTGAGGTCTTGGAGTTAATAAACCTACCTACCACAGGGAGTTACTTTTCCCTGCTTCAAGTTGCAATGTTGCAATGCTTAGATAATACAAGAATGATGGCCACAAGAGTAGGAATAATTCTTAGAGTTGACAAAGCTTTGTCCAGCTTTCATTCAGCTCCTGTAATGGACCTTGGCATGAACCCCTTTTTCTTCATATCTTCCTCTGTTTTCTGCTTACTTCCTTTGGAGAGCTCTTCATACCAAAACCTTTCCTGAGAAATAGCTGTTTAAGCTCTGGAAACCCCTGTTTTACTAATAGGTAAACAGAAGCTGCATGTGATTATATACACACCAGTCTCAAAAACAACCTGCGAAATTCTTTGCTGTGCCCTCTCTGTGGTAGGCTCATCTTTCCCTTTCTCTGTCAGTGATCAGCATCCTCTTGGCTCAAACCTATCACCTGTCTTACACATTGTATTTGTGTGACTGAGTGATGATCAGGAGGTAGCAAACCTGTTTTGCTTTCCAAGGTGTTATGGGCTCCTGCTCATAAAATGTGTTCTTGCTGTGGAGTACACTGCTGCTTGCTTTGTTCTCTGTTTGTTTTTTTTTTCCTCTGGTTTACTACATATGAAGAAAAATTGCTTTCTGAGTCCTGACATTCATACACCCAGTCACCTCCTCTCCTGCTACCAACACCCAAGAGAGAATGCCCCCTCCATTGGACTTCTTGTATTCTCTAACTAAATCCACAGTTTGGAAGCAGTGATTGGGAATTTGTTAAGTGCTAATGCAACATATAGTGTGCGGCTTTGCCATGATGCTTGGCCTTGTCTGGAAGGCAGATAAATGTAGAAAATGCTCCTCATAGTTCAGCAGGTACCACTCCTTTGTAGGCTAGTTCACCTGAGAGCTTTATAGCATATTCTGACCTTAGGCGGATGCAGCCTTGAAGCTCCCCATCCCTTTTCCCAAACTTCAGGGTTTACCTTAAAATTTAGCACTGTGGCAATGGCCCTTGACCACAGCTCCTTATCTGCCCAGGTGGCCATAGGTCGTTCAATCACATTGGCATTGGTTACTGAAAATTACCTTTACTCATTAAAACATGTCACTCAACTGGAACACATTACAGAATTTAGCTTTTGAGTCCCATTAGCTCTGTTTTCATTGATGTTGCAAAGAAAGAAAAAATACCTGACTGGTTTTTAGCCTATCTGGTCATCTCAAGAAAACCCTTTCTTTACCTCTGCAAATACTAGACATCCCATAGCATGTATCATGCCATTTGTAATTACACCATGATGACAGTGATCATGGCTTTATCACTGTGGTCACAAGAAAATAATGGAGGTTCAGTAAGTGCAAACAAAATAGCTCTTGCTGGCACCCTTGAGGGGCTGCTTGTGACCAGAATTTAAAGTCGGGAAGGACTGCAGTGGACTGATGAAGGAGTGGTCACAACTTCCTCCCATCATCCCAGCCTCATCAAAACCTCCCTCTCCTCTCAGACTGAGCGTGGGGAGGGGACAGCAATGCCACTGCTTCTGATATCATTTAATATTCTGTAAAATATTCCACAGATATAAAGAACAGGAAATCATGGTTAGAGGTAGTAAAAGAAAATGGTTCACACTGAGAGAAAGCACTAATGTAAGTAATACATCTTACTCACAGGTTGGTGTTAGCTTGCTTGGGGGTGTCAACTTTCTGGCTGTCTGGCTATATGATTGCCATTGTTAAGACCTGTCAACTATTTGTGATTTGATGAATTATGTGAGTGCTCTACTTCTCCATAAAATGAAGTTTTATGCAGATACATCAGTGCCATGGAAGATCATTGCTAGTCTGTTCCTCCAGTGCAAGCGTCTCCTGTCCAAAACACCAGAGCAGATATTAGTGAAAAAAACATTGCGCTTGGAAAAAAAAATTTAGTAGGTGATTTCTATGTCTGTAATAAGCCTGAGAAGCTATTTGTAATCAACAGTATTAATATTTCCTTTCCTGTGTCAAGAATTGATGACATTTTTCTATGGGGGAGTGTGTGTGTGTATGTGTATGTGTGCATCTCTGTTAGACTACTTCTGTCAAGAACTTCCATGTTTCTTGTCAATTTCAGACAAATTTAATGCTCTTTTCTGCTTGCTTAGTTTACTATTGAGTGATTCCAAATAAGAGACATGAAGCTATGGAAAAGGAAATTATTTCTGAATGTGCAAAGAGAATATTAGCAATCATCTTCAGCAATTTTTATAATGGTTTTGCAACAGTTGCTCATATTGTCCTATAATGATGACAAATGGCACCTTAAAAAAATTCACACTCTCAAGGAAGGTGGAACAGAAAATTTTGTATCACGAAAGCTATGTACAGCATAAAGTATGCCTTGCTAAGACAGCCAGCACTTGCTAAGTGCTGCTCAGCCTCACTTGTAGGTGCAGCTGGAGCCCCCCCTTAACACACTTCAACATTTCAAATATTTTGCAAAGACTCATTTCTTAAAAGGAATTTTTTTTTTTTTAAGTAATTATTAAAGTTAGCTAAATAAGTTGTCACTATTACAAATATGAAAACATTTCCCTGGTGAATGAACTGTGTTAATTTGGTGAAATCTCTGCTTCACCTAAGACAGAGCTTATGTGTTACATTGGTACATGATACAAACACGCTGCTACAACAGCTTACTGGGGGGGACACAACCAAGGCCCACGTCCACCCCAGAACACGCCGTAAGGCCCTGTGGGATGCCTAGGGACTGGGGTTTGGGTACAGCAGCAGTGTCAGGGCACTCTCAGGCCTTGGTGGCACCAGCCAGCCCCAGCCAGGGCCTCCCCACGCCCTGACCTCAGCCCTGTGGGACTCCCGCCCAGCCCCAGCCCACTAACGCCAGGCCTGCCTTCCCCCCCTCAGCCTCAGGCCGCCTCGTCCCCCAGCCTTGCCTGAGGGGGACAAAATTTCCGAGCAGGTAGATCTGGTGCCTGCCTGACATGCACGTTGCGCAGGCCTCAAACCATCTCAGGTGTGGAGGGGGTAGAAAAGGTACTCAAAATCCAGACACCAGGGCCAGGTGGGCTTGCTCCAGCTGCTGATTTTAAGAGAGATTGCCTAAGCACAGCACCAAATCCTTTCTGAACTGTGACAGGAACCTCTTCTTTCCCTCAGGTGGCACTGGGGTAATATCCTGATTCTGCAAAAGTTGTTAGAAGTGCAAACGAGCTAATGGGCCTTGTCAGGCCTCCCCTGAGCACCTGGTGGGGAGGCTACAAGGAGGAGCCCTCTCAGGGGGCTGAGGCAAAGATGTGAGGAGAGCTGTGTGCTCCTGAGGTTGCTAAAACCCATAAGGGTGGAGGTGCTGCTGTGCTGTCAGAGGATGGTTGACAGTGGCCTTGGGGAGCTGGTTTGTGACGTGGAAAAATGACTTGTGTGCGTGGCATACAGCAGCCTGTGCGTGGCATGCTGCAGGTCTGCTGCTGCAACTGTGTGGATCCCGCCTCGCTGGTTTCCCAGAGCAAGGGAAGGGTGGCTGTTGTGCCCTTATGTGAATAAGCTAAAGGGGCTTGCTACGGAGAGCTGTGCAAACCCAGCTTTTCCCGCTTGTTCCTGCTAGGCCATGGGGCCCCACAGTGGCTCAGGCTATTCATCTTCCTGCGAGACCATTGTGACTGAAGTGAGCAGCAGCCTCTTGTCTCCTCTGTCCTGCAGACAGAGCTCTCTCTCTGTAACTTATGAGCTTGCAATAGTGGCCATAATGACTCTGAGACAGAAGAAGAAATACTTCAAGGAGCTGCACTGACAGAAGAGGACAGATAAAAGGCATCTTATGCCTTTCCATGGTAGACTGTGTAAGGACACTTGAAAGCTGGAGTGGTGTGTGGTACCTGCTGGGCTGTCTGAGAAGAGCAGTTGAGACACAGGTAAGAGACCTGTTTGGTGCTGTGGGCACTCGCCTCTGCTTCAGTTCATATAATTGAATCCCCCGCAATGAAGGAGTGTGCAACTTCGTGATGAAAAGCTATAAGCAGTGAGGCAACCAATGACAGAAAATATTTAAGAATACAGGGAAAGTAGTGGAAATACAGGGAGCAGGACTGTGTTACCACGTCTCTAGCTCCAGTACAATTCCCATGCTTTGGTTTCTTCATTTTGATTTCTTGGATGTTTGTTTATGAAAAGCAAAGGCTAGGAAATTCTGAAGCAATGGTGTATAATTAAAGTAAGGCATTTCACCTGTTGCTAGAGTTCTTGTTTGCTGTAAAGTCAGGAGACATATTTAAAAAAACTGATCTTCTTAGGGGTTGATGCTATAGTACAGATTAAGGGTTAAGATATTGAACAGCAGAGATATTAACTGTTTTGCATCTGGTTTTACAAATGAAGATGGTGGAGATTTACTTAAACTGCATCAGATGTTTAAGGATAACAGATGAAGAATTAGGAAGTGTGCAGATTAACACGAGTGATGATTAAGAAAAGCTTACAGGCTCTAAACCCTATTAATGTTTCTGATAAATGACAAGTGATACAAGAAGGATATGCACAAATGTGGTTTGAAGGGGCATGGAAACAGGCAGAGCAAGGACTGCTTGGTTCCATTCTGGGCCCAAACATCACTGCAATGATAAAATTAACTATGACAAACTCTCAGCTCTGTAGATGCCCTTCATCTATCCTCTTCTCTTCCCATGACCTATTAGCTCTGAATTTGTTCATTATGTCTACCACAGGTTGCAGAGTATTGAGAAGCACTATGTGGCCTGCAGGGTATTACCTAGGTGACTAAGTCTGCATAAAGTCAGACTTGAAAGGGAAACCTGGGTCATCTGGTTTCTAAATAACAAATAGACCCTGTCCTGGCACTCCATTCTCACTTCAGCTGTAATAAAAAGGACTTATAATGTGGACATCATGTGTTGTTGAAGAAATCAGTGTTGTCAGTGTAAAATACAAAAATATGGCAGAAGTTTTACAGAACTAACAGAAATATAAGGATTTCTGTGTTTGAAAATGGCACTTTTACGTATTGAGCTAGAAGCATCTTAGCATCTGAGAATGCTTACAACCAATATTTGGGAACAGTCATCCCACCTTTTTTCTGGGACCTGCTCCATCACTTCTGGAGAAAGCAAAAGGAGAAGGCTCAACCATACAGATGGCCTCAGGTGATGAGAGGTGATGCTAAGAGGAGCTTGTTTGAGATTCAACAAAAAATAGAAGGGGCTGTAAGAAAAAAGAATTTCTGAAGTTTTGGGGGAGGGAGATGGGCAAGCACATGTGCTTGGAGATAAAAAGCCTGAAATATAGGAGAGAGATACAAGGTATGTGGCAAGAGGAATTTCATTTACTACCCACCAAGCCTGGAGATGAAGACTGTAAAGGTAAGAAAAAGGCAGCTGCAAGTAGTGAGCTAGTAGCTGTTGTGAGGAAAGTGGGAAGGAGTTGGTGCCAGTGTAGTGCTGGCATTGGTCTGGCAATGTTGCTGAGAAAAGGGAAAGGGGGAGGCCCCATGGCAGGGCTGGGGATGCAGTAAATTATGGGCTATTGTATGAAAAATATTGAGATCCAATGGAAAGGTATATTTTTGTGAGACAATAAACACTGCTAAGGCAGGGTGAAATGCTGAGGTAGAAGGAAATAGAGGGAGGCATACCCTCCCCTGTCTTCATGGGGAGGGAAAGGGGAGTAAAATGGCAAACTCGGTTTTCCTGATACTCTCTTTTCCTCTCAGCCTTTCCAAGGTTGGAGAGTCTGCCTACCTGATAAGGGCCCAAGGGTTGCACTGGCTTCTTTCCACCCTTTCTCTAGTCATAAGATTGTTTCTTCTGACTCCTTTACTTTTGCTCAGTGCCCCCCTCCCCCCCCCAAATCCTGAAGAGTCCTTTTGTGTCTGTGAAAATGAAAAGTGAATGAAATTTGTGTGAGCAGTCAGGGGTGTTGTCCTCTTGTTTGTCTGGCTTTTGTGTGGAAACTTCTGCTTGCTTTTTCCTTTTTGCACTCAAAATACTACTGCAGGGATATAGTATACTGTAAAAATGTTATACAGCCTTATGTACCCCTTGATTACAACAAACAAAAATTGAAACCAGGGTGATTGTTGCAACAGAATTCACAAACCTTTTTAAGGCAATGTTTAAAAAGTACTAGGATTATCAATGTACTCTAACAGTTATAGCCTGAAAAATAAAAGGCTGGTTTCTCCCCTGGTTAGCTTAACTTGAGCGGGGCCCCAGCACTGACTGTCAGGGAGTCCTGCCTCTCAGTGCTGATCAGAGGGTTTTTTTCTCCTGAGACACCATTGGAAATGTTGCTTCATTTTTGTAGACTGTCAGTCACAAGTCAGAAGTGAAGTAACACTTTCCTTTTTTTCCTCCCGATATTGTATTTTTGGTCAATCTTTCCTTTTTCTCCTGAAATTGTATTTTTGGTTCTGTTAATCCAGCTTCTTCAGGTATTACCTCTTTTCATGCTTGTGTGACACATTAGCTGAGAGAATTATTGTAACTGAGGTTCTCATACAGTCTTAAGCTACATACCCTGCAAAGTGACTCATGTTTTTGTTAATTTGCAGAGATAATAGTTTCAAGGGAGCTTTTTGCTGAAATTGAGACTGAATTCTTTGTTGATACAAAGAGTTGGACTCTTAGATCTGATCTAAGAGCTAATACTCTGCATTTTGCTTAGGTATAGGTGACACTTTGGCTTGTGGTGTTATACTCAAGTTACTAAATCTCATTGAATGTTTTAAAAGTAATTACCATTTTATCAGAAAATGTGGTTTACCAGAAAACTATGTAACAGTGAAGGGGTTTTACCCTAGGCCATATGTGCATATGCAGACCATATGTGTACCCAGTGATTGAGCACAAGGCTCTCAGTATTGCCTTTCATACTTTGATAACCTTGGTATTTGCATTATTGACCATGCTAAGGTCTTTTTTGCCAAATAAGCAATGTTTTGCCAAATATGCAGTGTGAGAGAGGACTGGGGGAAATGGAGTCCTGCTTTGTCTGTGCTGCATGCTGGTTTAGCTGGATAAATGTGGGAGCTTGTGGGAAGCTGTGTCCCCATCTGTAAGGGGCACCACTTGCTGACCCCTCCTGTTCTGGGGGCTAGAGGAGGGCAGAGGGTGGCTTCCAGGTTGAACAGCAGGAGGAGGACAAGACATCCCAAAGGGTACCGGGCTTCACTTTTTGACCTAGGGTTGGAGCACTCTGCTTGCTCTTCAGAGTTACGCTTTAGAGATCCTGGCAATTCATAGAGCATGGAGATGGTCTGTGAAAGTGAATCTAAGGTTGTTCCTATGAGAAAGTGAGTGTTACCTCATTGCAATGACCTGCTAACTTGGACTACAGTGTGCTTTAAGGCTATAAATGATTTTCAGTCTTGGAGACATAATGGGAAGTTCAGCTGCTGGGCCATGCTTTCAGAGTACAGCATTAGGAGGAGACGTACACTTTGCAGTAAAAATCTTTCAAGAAAGAAGGTTTTAAACAATTTTTTCCACAAAAGTTGATTTGAAGGGGGGGAATAGAAGCTTAAAGAGAAAATGTAAATGACTTTACCTATTCCATGGCTCAGGTTTGCTCCTTAAAACTGTTGCAGTAGTTGGAATGTGTTAAAAAGCTGGGGCAAAAATTCTGAAAGCCCCTCTAAAAAGTGCAATTAAAACTGAAAAGCAAATTACAATATAAGTTTTCTTCTTAAGTTAACTGCAATAATTCAGTGTAGATACAACTTACCAACAGGTTTTAAAAGTATTTGAGGAGAAAACACATACAGGAGCACCCCTGTTTTAATTTGAAATCGCGTTCCCTTCTTGGTGTGGCAGTGATCTTAGAGTGACCAGTAATGAATGTGTCGCACTCGAAGATCCCTCCAGGGTTCTGATTCAATCTTTTCAGTTATAGGATCAGGACAAAATGAACTATTTTTCAGGCTTGTAAATATGTGACAAATGACAGTGCAGGAACTATTGATTCCAATCACACTGATACAATGTTTCATAGTCAGGACAGACCCGCTTTACAAATTACTTGCAAGTTGAACAGCAAAGCCATACATAACATGCTTCAAACTGTATCAATCTTCTAGGGTGTTTCTGTCACTAGTTGCCGTCAGATTTGAATAAAGTGCCCAAAATTGAAATGTGTGTTTTAAATATTTTTCTGGATTAAGTCAGTGTAGCAGTGCTTTGACTTAAAGCCAAATCAGACAGTGGGACTTGAGCCCCTTATGTAGGGTTGGGGCTCTTGTAGAGCAGCAAGTACACACTGTGATTTATCTAATGCTGGCAATGTTTAAATAGCCTGTAGATGTGAATAACAGATTCTTCTCTCTGTAGAGATTGTTACTGCAATTCTTGCAGTACAAGAAACATCTAAAGATGAATCTAGGATGACACAGCTGACTCTGAGGAGCCAGTTAAAATTTGGGGGAATTTCTTTAAAACAGTGGGCATGATTGGAAAATGGGGTTGAATTTTCTGTGTGTTTCTAAAGCTAAGAATTTTATGTAATGTCATCTCGATAAAACACTTTATTTTGAATACTTTAGACTGTAGGCTAATGCAAAATTGTTACTTTCTTGGAAAAGAGACAATAATGAACAAATAAGAAATCATGTTGCACACACATGTTGAATATACAATTTTCTTCTGGGAGATGCTCAGAGGAGCCAACTGCATGTGTCAAGTTAGTATTGTCACTTAATGAAAACTGTGTAGATGCTATGGTAATGAAGACAATATAGTAACCTATACAAAATGGAAAAAAAATATCTCTAGTCCAATGTCTGTTGTATAAAAACAGGGGGGTTGGTGGTAGTTATTTGTTATAGCTAGGGACCTACAGTATTGATAAGGCTTGAAATCTCCCTCTGCCATATAGTGAAGTCAAATGAAAGCTGAAAATAGAACACTTGGGGTTTTTTTTAGTTAGGGAAAAAATTACAGGAGGTTTAGAAAAAACTTATTTGATTAACTGATAAGAAATGGCCTATAATGCTTTTCAGTGGGATATGAATAAATAGCTTCACCCGAGAACAGCTCTTGGTCATTAGTAGTCACCTTCAAAGTTGCAGCAGGAAAACAATAAAAAGAAATATCCATGTTCCTAATGAATTATTATAGTGCACTTTTGGTTACAGAAAGTCATGCAATCATTTGAGCTATATAACTATTATTTCTGTTTCCCAGCTTGCTACCATTATCCAGAATTCAGCCTTAGTTCACCAAACTTACCACATACTCACCTTAAAGGAGCCCTGTGTGATGATTTATTATAGAACTTTTTCCCTGCTGCTTGAAGGAACAAACCATCTGTGTACCATAAAGGTATGATAAAAAGCTTTACTGTGTTGTCTGCAAGGCAGATCTAGACAGATATTACAAAGAGCAGCTCTTGTTTTAGAAGGTACTTTTACCACTGTGAACTCTGCTGGACCAGCTGGGATGTAGTCCCATCCTTTGCTTCACACCCTTTCCCCTCCTTCCTTCTCATCTATTATTCTTCTCCATTAAAGTGTGATAAACCAAAAGGCAAGAGAGGTTAGGGAAACAGTAATGCTACAACCAACCTCTCATTAGAAAGTCAAGCTCCTGGCAAGGCTGTAATTAAGTAGGGTTTTGTTTGACCACATAACTATATTAAACCATGTCATTGGCTAAGTCTACTCAAGCCAGGTCAAGCTTCATCTACTGACCTCACTAAGTGAAATCTTGGTCTGGAAGTTGTTTTAACTGCAGCATGCTGCTAAATCTAGGCTGTAATTGCCTGGAGTTTATTTGGCTGTGCAGGCTGCAGTTATAACCCAGTCAAAGTGCAAAGAATTCAGCTTTTTCAAGCCAGGTTTGCAGCTTCCCAAGTGAATTTTTCCTCAAGCTGGAATCCTTTTTTTTACTGCTTCACTTGGTTGATCAATGGGTCCCATTCAATGATAATATTGACTTAGAAAACTAGCTCAGAATGTCAGATGGAGTTCATATCACTCTGGTCTACAGGAGGCAATGGTAATCATCAGCACTTCATAGCAGAGCAACAGGACAAAATGAAGAGAAGTTTTATTTAGTTCTTTCCCAAATCTACAGGAAGATGCTGTTCCAGTGCTTTGTCATAGGTTTAGGGAAGCACTTAATGGCCACTCTTTCAGTAGCCTCTCTTATTTCCAGAACCCTGTCCTTGCTATTCTTAAAGTGGCTAGGCTCACAATTTCTGACCCAATATTCAAAGATAAATCTGTTTGGTGTTATATGCAGCAATTGGTTTTTAATCTGTTGCAGTGTAACATTTCATGTTGGCATCCATACTTCAAAAAGTGAGGTTCACGTATGCCTTTTTGTTTCAAACAGCAAATGAGAATACAGTAGCATATTCCAAATCGTCTTTACAAAACACCAGTAAGGGTTAGAACAAACCTCAGGAAAACACAAGTTTAAGTATCACAGGTTCTTATGGTTATCTCAGTCAATTCAGATCCAAATTCTGCATTGTTATGGTAATCTTTGATGTTAGCTAGTAAAAAAAAACTTAAAGGATGAGAATACTGATATTCTCCCCTTTCCTTTGAGTTGTCCACAGGAGTTTGACATGCCTGAGTTATTTTGCCTTTGGCTGATACAGTACACAGGGTAATACATACTGATGCAAAAGTGTAAGAAAACAGAAAATTTCTTCTTACTCCCTTACCATCCTCAACAGTGTTGCTGCTGGTGAAAAAAATGGCTGCTGTGGCAGTTCCATAAGAAAAGGGATAGACTTAGCTCCACTTGCCCATACTGCACTGGTCATTTCAGCTGATGCACTGGTAGATTTCACACTATGTGTAAATCTGGCAAGAAAAGTTTCAAGTATGTCTGTGGGAAATCTATGGGAAGGGGAAATAGTGCAAGGCTGTGACCCTTAGTTCTGATGTTCTCAGAAATACATACTGACTCCAGCTGAGAGCTTTCAGGAAAACCACAATTAAACCTTTTTCTACTTATAACCTACAGAGTGTGTATGATCTGTTTGCTGTGTGTACTCGGGTTGGAAACGCTGGTATCAAAAAGCTCTGGGAGGTTGCATAGGTAAACTTGCAGTGCCTCGTTGGATAAGCAATTTCTGAATCTGGCATCCAGTGTGTAAGATTCAGTTCCGGAGAACTGAATTCCTAATGAATATAAACTTAAAGGTTGCTTAACAATTTGATATAATACTCTTAGAATCATAGAATGGTTGAGGTTGGAAGGGACTCTTAAGGTCATCTGGTCCAACCCCCCTGCTCAAGCAGGGCTACCTAGAGCCAGTTGCTCAGGACAATGTCCAGACAGCTTTTTAATATATCCAAGAATGGAGACTCCATAACGTCCCTGGGTAATCTGTGTCAGTGCTTGGTCACCCTCACAGTAAAAAAGGATTTCCTGGTGTTCAGATAGAATGCCCTGTGTTTCTGTTTGTGCCCCTTGCCTCCTGTCCTGTCATTGGGCACCACTGGAAAGAGCCTGGCTCAGTCCTGTTTGCACCCTCCCTTCAGGTATTTATATACATTGATAAGATCCCCCCTGCACCTTCTCTTCTCTAGGCTAGACAATCCCAGCTCTCTCAGCCTTTTCTCATAGGAGAGATGCTTTAATCCCTCAATCATTTTCATGGCCCTTCATTGGACTATCTCTAATATGTCCATGTCTCTCCACAGTGTTAAGTTGTTGATTCCTGGACCCTTGGCCAAGAACTGCGCCTGTACATCATGTTTGGGCTTCCAGCCTGCCACCACCTTTCCTTGTAGCGACCCATAAAATTGTAGGAAAACAGGTACATGTGTCTCATAATGTTCCACTCCCAGCTGTCATGCTATGTGCTATGCACTCAGCCGTGTGGACACTTACTTGCTAAACTTAAGCATGTAATAAGAACCTTTAATCTGTTAATTTATCTTTAAACTCATGGCATTAAAAAGAAAATCCAACTTATTCTGTCTTTTAAAATGTGCGATTACAGCCTGGATGCAGCCACACTAGTGAAGTGAGCACTGGGGGTTCACAGCAGTGGCACCCACAGTCCCACTGCTTCTTGAGCCCATACTGCTGGTGAGAAGGGATTATGTCCTGGCCAGGTTTTTTCACAGTCCTAGAAGGGGTATCTTCTGCCTCTGAGCTGGCACAATTGCAAGGCTGCTCCATCTGCATGCAGACCTCGGGAGCAGCAGATGGCTGACTGCTGTTATTAAACTGTGCATCTTTCCCTGAAGAATTAAGGTTGTCCAAGTGTAATAACCTTTCCTTTTTATCTCAGAATTGTTCTAAAACAACAGTTAAAAGGGGGAAACTGCTGATAAAACATTATCCCTTCATCTTGGCTACTGTATTTAGATCTTTTTTGAATTTTGTATGACATAGACAAAGAAAAAATTAAATATTTACTTGACACCAAGACTGGAGGAAAAGCAAGGAAGAAAATCTGTTCAGTTTAAATGGAGATCAAGTGAACTGCATGAATAAAGCTCTGGTGTATAGCCTTTCTACAATTATTAAGAAAGAAGGGAACATGTATTACTTAGTATCACTTTGGTGCTGCCAGGATTTTATAACATCACTGAATGATCCTCCTGTAACCTCTGGCTCCTTAGCATTTTTCCCCACTCAGAGGGATTGTTCTTTATTATCCATGAAAACATAAAAAATTATTTCATTTAAAATTAGATATGTACATCCTCAGGTGTCTGCTATATTTCATTAATAGTGAGTAATGTCACCCTTCTAACTGATGAAATGCATCTCTAATAGAGCAATATTTTTGAAACATATAATAAAGTGGCCTTTGAAGTGTCCAGTACTTGTAAATTCATCAGATATTATTTTAGTCTTAATGGCATGAAGTCCGGTAATACTCTGCTCATTCACTCAAGACTTTGCTACTGAGAGAAAAATAATTTAGTGTAACTTCTATTTGCAGAATTCAAATTTTGAGTTTTTCAATTTAGTGTTTCCAGAATCTTGTAATATGTGTACACATTGCAATTTTATTCAGTGCTTAAGGCAAGCTTGTGTGCATGATTTTGCACAAATAGGTAATGTGCTGTTACTAAATAGCCTACTTTTTAAACCCTATCAAGCAACTTCTCCCAGTGTGAAACAAATTAACTATTTGGGATCTAAACCAGAAATCATTGGTAGATCATAGTCAGGTCCTCAGGGTTAGCTTGAATCATAGTGCTAGGGGTGAAAGGTCAGAACTTCAAATACTTCCCAATTCGTTATTTCCTTTCTTAATAACGTTCGCTTAGTTACAGCTGTTACTACTTTCAGGCCCAAATGTGTGGCCTTGTTTGATAAAGATAAGATTTCATTCAGGAAAACCTATCTGCAGTTTCTCCTTAACTTTGTAGCTGAAGCTGCAAATGATCAAACCAATAGCCAGGTCACTTATATGCACCATGCGTACACAGCCAGCCAGTGCACCATTGCATACGTTAAATCCTGAGTAGCACAGGGTCGAATAGGAAAAATTCCCTTTGCCCTTTGGTAATGAACTATTTCGAGTCTATTGAAATAAAATTAGCTGAAAATTGAAGGACATGGGATGGATCCTTGGCTGAAGTGAATTTTCTTACCCCACTCATGGGGACAGCATATTCCTGTGCAAAGATACATTCATGGACTGCAGGCTGTATTGGTACACAAGCCCTTGTAGAGGTTTGCTTTTTAAAGGCACGTCCAGGAGTAGAAAGGACATTAGCAAAGTCCAATAATACCTTCCTGGTAGAACAGGTCCCCAAAGGGACAATCCAGTTGGCATATATTAGAGGAATCCACTGGCTCATCTTGTGTTTTATGAGGTCACGGAGCCCAGCCCTGCTGCTGAACTGACTGGGGTGGTCTAGCCTGCTCTGCAGAGAAATGAAGTCTTAAAGGGCTACTTTTGTGAATAGCTTGTCCTGGAGTATGCGACTTCTTGCCTTGGAGTAACTTGCACAGTTTGTCAGAAGTGGTATGTTGGAACACTTTTATAATGGAGACAAGTGGCATCTGTAGGGTGTTTTCCCAAGAGAATGTACTGCTAATGGTTGCCTTGAGGAAGCAAGGTTGGCTTCATAACTAGTACTCTCTTAAAGTACTATTTTGTCATTTGCTTGTGTCAATGTTTTCAGAACCTTAATTTAATCAATAGTTTACAAATGGCTGGAATTAAATGTCAAGAGAAATTTCAAAATCTGGGTAAATGCATTAGCTTTAAACAGAAGCTCTCCTTTCCTATTTCAGATAAGCAATTAGTGTTTGGCCTTCTCTAATTTTGTTTTTCTTTCAAGCGTTTTTATTCCCCCCCTAAAATGTTTTGTTCCTCTTCTGACTGATAGGAAATATATCATGTTTTGAAAAAAAGCAAGCCATGGTATTTTGGTGTTTATTTCATTTTGCTCATTTCACTCTCAATCCACCAGTTCCTAAGCTAGTAAGCCACTGCCCTGTGGTGTACTGCACCCTCTGAGTGCAATGGCTATTGCTTCCTCCTTGTGAAACTTTAAGGGTTAGCTCTGCTTAGGTAATAGGTGAAATTACACCTGGGTCCTGGCTGCAGCTTCCACCTGGAAATTCATTAGATGCCAACAAAACATTGTGTTCTCCAGAGATAACACTTTCTTTACTTTTCCAAAAAGGACTTGTAATTCTGTCATTGGCTAACTGCTGCCATAATATAATTTGTCTACTACACAAATATTGTTTGCTGTTAAATCTTGGACATCTCTTGCTCTTTCTCTTTAAAGTCCAGATGTGCATTTAGTCCATAAGAACTGCATTAGTAATCAGTTTAATGAGCTGTAAGTATTCCTTCTCATTCTTCAGCACACTGAAAGAATAAAATATGTACCCAAGTAAAAAGAACTACTAGCATACATTGCAAGTGAATTTTTGGAGACGTTGTACATTTTTTCTCTTTGTTGAAGACTTTGTTCATTAAATGTTTGTTGTCAGATATACTTTTATGTGATCAGCTGAATGGATAATTCTGTCTCTGCTTCTACCTCTGAATTTGTTTTGCCTAGCATGGCACCCAGAAGACTGTTGGTTTACAGTTCAACATTAATTTCAGGAAGTAGATAATATTGTTTTCTTGTCACAGTGCTCTAATACTTCCATTGTTTTCCTCTTGTTTAGTATATTAACTCTAGAGACACAGTGAATGAAATTTGCTTCTAGCTTTTCTAAGCAGAAACATATGAAGTGCCATTGGTCAGTAGTAGTAGCTATGTTCATAGCTTTATAACTAAAAGCTGGATAATTTGAAAGAGAACAGAAGGCTATTGAAACATATGGTAGGTCATTCTGATTGACCTTACAAGCATCTGAAGTGATTCCAGGGCCAAAACTTAATCGATAAATACAGTTTCTCTCTAGAATAAGTTTTTCTGTCATTGTCAGGAGGTAATCTGTGTGCATCTGAATTCTTATCAGTGCTTCCAGGTTTAAAATTTTGGATGCACATTGTGCTCTCAAGCTGAAACTTGGCATGTGACATTGCATTGCACGCAACCAGAGTTGAGGTCAGTAGACAAACAGAGCAAAGCTCATGTGTACACAATCAGTGTAAATTGAAACACCAAAGTGCTTCATTTATGTATAAACTATTCAAGCTTTCAATATGAGAAAAATATTAATTGGAATATTAAAATGAATGTTAATATAAGTAAAGCCAAAACAAACCAGTGAATGTTATAGGATAAATCCCTTCAATTCTGATCCCAGCAGTATGCAGTATTGTTTCATTTAACTTCAGAGGGAGAATCAAGTCCTATTTGAGTAAACTAGAAATCATGAAATGAGACAATTAGCTTAAAAAATTATTTTAAATTGAAGTTAAACAAATCTGTAGGTTGTAACTGCTGTCCCCACAAATCCTGCTTCTGCAGAACAGCTAATGGTCTGAGATACTGCGGAAGCAATATCTGGTTTGAAAAGTTAAACCTTGAAAACAAATTAGTGGAGAAGTTAAAGCTACATAATATTTCCATAAATTCTAATTTGTCTGTAAATACACACTAGTGCAAAGACTTTAAAGGAGTCTTTCTATTCATTCATTTATAATGGGATTATTCTAGTGTACACTATAGAAGGGATTTTCCATGCATCAGCTGCTATTGTATGACCATACATAATTGGGTCTAAGTGCTTACATCAGCTGCCTATTATGTGAAATTAATTTTTGGAGCATATGCTGTTGTATTTATACCATTGTTGTTTCATGCTAGATTAATTCTTCAAGGGTTATAATCACATGACACTTATCATTTTAATTATGCCTCTTTAGTTGCAACATATGACAGCTTTTGACTTCTCACCCTCTCCTTCTGCATGTGTGACAGATAAAATTATTAATAAATGCCTGTTTATTATGTAGTTATGCTATACATGTCCACAGGGTGTAGGTTGGCCTCATGTATTTTACCCGGAGTACAGTGTCAGCAGAGCCTTTGTGGTTTGCTAATGAGCTAAATCCTGCTAACACCACACACGCTCTAAACTGCCAAAAGCCCTTTACATGTTCAAATACATAGAAAGACTCAGCTGGGTCCTTTGTATAAAAGATTAACTGTTTATTCCAATTAAAGATGAGCTGGCCTGGCTTGGTCCAAGTAATTAAGAACTGGAAGTAATGAACAAAATGATGGGCAAGGTGGTTTCATAACAACATTCAACCTTGTGATAGTAAACAGGTATTTTTGCAGATTTTGAACCTGATAGGGAGAAAAAGTTAGGTTCCTGAGAACCCTTTTCTTCATGCTGGTCTCTGAGATGAGACCTGTCAGACATCCTGGGTTTGGCAAGTCTCATTCCTAGCAAGAAGCTAGTTTTGGCTGTGAGCAGGTAGAAAGAGAAACATTCTGAGATAACTTAGTGCGCTTAAACCCTGATGTTCTCTGCACCATCACTTCCTGCTGAGGTCTGAGTTGCACACTACTTGACTTTACATCTTCAGTTAAGGGAAACTTCTATTAGTAATTTCAAAACATTTTGGCTTTAAATAAAAAGTTTGAAACTGTTGGCTTCCGAGCCTGCTGGACAACTTTTCTTGTGTTATTTTTCTTTTAATTTTCTTTCTCTCATTACTCTGAAACATCTGAAACTAGCAAAGCACATATTTTGTTGAACTGTTGTCTTGGTTAAAACTGGCTGAGTCATGGTCAAGGGCAGCTGACTATATGCAGTGGAAACAAGGAGCATGCACACAGTGCTGCTCAATATGTGAAGAAACTAAAATGCCTTTTCAGCAATAGTAATATTGGAGTGGCTGATGATAATAGGCAAGAAATACCTTTCCAGGCAGAATTATGATTTGCATGTTTTTAAGCACATGTAGATAAGTGACACTGCTTTCAGTCTTATTCTGTGCTGAGTGCCATAGGACACTTCTAAACTCTTGTGTCTGAACTTCATTGCAATTAACAGGTAGTTGTATGCCATGGATTCCAGGTATAAATTTATAGTCTAAAATAAACATAGATTTTCCTGATCTAGACAGCCCTGACCTGTGCAGGCAGAAGGATGCCCTGGCCCTGCTCACTCTCAGCTCATCAGGGCCACCAGTCCTCAGTGTCTACCTGCCTTCTAGCTGGGCACCCTGTGGCTCATGTGGGGTGGCATGCTGGCTCTCCCATTCCCTTAGGGCCCACTGTTAAGGGAACACTCGTTGAGGTTTGTTTTAATAGCTGGCACAAAGTAGGAAAACCTTGCAAATTTTATTTATTTATTTATTTAAACATCTGAACAAATGGAAGAATGTTTTTAAAGCTACTTTTTTAAAAGTAAGATATTGTTTCTTGTTAAAGCAACTTTTAAGTCACTTGTGTGTCATGTGTATTAATACAGTTCTTGACACAGACCAAATAAAATATTCTCATATGTATTACATACTCTTTTAAAAAGCATAAAAACTATAACAGAAAGTTCTAGACAATAATACATGATTTGCCAACCTTAGGGGAAAACATACCTTGTGAATTAAACGCTACTTTCAGTGAGATATTTGTTATCTCAGAAGATAGAACAAGGTTTATTTGTTCTTTCTCAAGACCTAAACCAACTACTGTTCCGGTTAAATTTGACTTAGTAGGATAAAGGAAAGCAAAACTTGTCCTAGTGTGATACCATTTCAATGAATGGAGTTGCCTGATCTGAAGGAAAGCAGAAGTTCCTGTGTCCTGCTAGTGTTTGAAACTGATTCTACTGTTTTCCTTAAATGTAACAATAAAGGCAGAAAAATCTGCGATCTCAGCCAGGTCTGTAAAGTTATTTAAATGCTGAGAATGCTGATGAGATGACAGCGGTCTTTTCAAAACTCTGTCACTAATGGGAATTACATGTCTAGGCTTTTTTAAAAATCCCACTGGGCGCAATCTACTGTGTTAAACGTCTGAATACCTTTTAAAAAAATCTGGCCTTCTGTAGGTTACAATCAGTGGAAAATTCCTGTGAAATCTAAGATGTCTTGGTACTTTCAGGGCTGAACATAAATCTCCATTAACTTTTAATGAGACTCAGGTTTTTTTGAAACTATTTTTGTAACTTTATTATCTTATTGTAGCGTTGGTTTGTCTTATTTTATAATCACATAATCCAGTAGATTTCATTGTCACTTTGAAGGGTGGCACAGAATAACCTTCCCAATGCATCAGTTAAAGCATGTCACTGGCAGCTGGGGGGAGGGCTGGTTTTCTTGTTCTTGCTCTGCTTTTTTTACGTGTTCTGTTTTTTCACCTCCGTAACCTTGTCTGATGGGCATCCCTCACATTTACAATGCCTGATGTGCTTCCTGACATCTGTTCAATTTGATTTTCTGTAATTTCCATTGATGCCCCTGTTTTCCTGCCATTAAACTAGTATATTGCCCAGCTGTATTCTGGGTCAAGAATGGGCAATCTTTTAAATCTAGTATAAGGTGAAATATGACTGTGGAATGGGAAAGGGAGGAGGAAGAAGACAAGGATTGTAAAACTGACTGAAGGGCTGTCTGTCCTGGAAAGGGAAGGTGTGTGTTTTATCTGGGCAAGTGGAAGAGAGTGAAGGTGTATGTATGTTTAAGAGAAGAGTATAATATATTTGCCAGCACTGGAAGGCTGTGCATCACCAGCAGCTGAAATTCTGTGTCTGTAGTTGAGATGAATACAAGCAGACAATATCAGACTTTCTACCCCACAGTGACTAGCCATTGACCTTAACCCTGAAGGAAAGGGGCACTCTCACTAGGGGAATTGCATGCTTACTCAGCCCTAAGCCACATCTGAGCCGAAGCTGCCAATTTTGCCAAATTATGTGTGATGCTTTTGAAATGTGGACTATTGTCCACCAGGGACTAAGCTGAAATGACTGAATTCATTTCACTTAGGTTTTCAATGGCAATAACATTATTTTAAAAAAAATACCAACTATAAAACATTTATCATTCTGATTTTATTCATCTTTGTCATTTACTTATGTTTCATGGTAGTTTGTAAAAGGCAGTGAAGTTAATGTCCCATTATTTCAAACCCCCAAGGTTAGATTTTCAGGCTTAAATTGAATTTAAAAACCACATGTATAGTTAATTCGTACATTAACAAAATTTCTATCAATCACAAGAGCCTTGAGCTCTTGCAGATTTTTTCATGTTTTACTGAAATCATTAATAGCTGAAAAAGAGCCTAGAGATACTGAGATAGGTACTCTGAAATGCCTCTGAGCAATAGACACAGAAATGTTTCCTTAGGTGAATCTTTAGCATTCCTCTGCCGTGCCGAATAGCAAAGACAAACTTAAGAGCTAATGTACCTTTAGGTCATTGGTGCCAGTGCTGTCAGAGCATCCTCTAATAGTGTGGCTGGCAAGCGTAATAACACTTACAACACTGTGGTCATAGTGTGTTTGGGGGGTTTTTTTTGGTTTTTTTCTTTGTTTTGTTTTGGTTTTTTGTTTTGTTTTGGGGTTGTTTTTTTTAGAAAACTAAGCCACGGAGCTTTTAACTGAACACTTTGAAGGACTTTGCTAAATCAACTGGTAAATTTTAAAATAGTTGTTTTGTCAGGAAATCTATCATTTTTTCCTTCATTGAGAAATTTTTAGAACTGACTCTGTCATGTTTTCCTGGAGATGATGAAAATTGGTCACAGAACTCTTGGTCTTGGAGACAGAATGATAATGTGTTTTGTATCAGACTTTCTTTTTTCAAAGGAATGAGGTTTTAGGGAAATCCTGCTGTTTATTCAGTTTCGAAAGGAAGTAGAAAATGCCCAGATACTGAAAGTTGTGCCACAAACTGTGTCCAACGCAGGTGGAGAATAACAGTATTGAGTATGTTCTTAAAAGCCTCAACTATAAGTCCCCACATATTTGGCTGCTTGCAGAGCCATATGTTTGTAAATGCCCGTAAAGCTGCCTCTTGACTTGCTGCAGAATTAGGGACAACCTTAAACTCTGTCTTCAGCACTCTCTAAACCTGTTTGAGGCCACATAAGCTCTGGGAAATAAATTATTTGATAGCCTATTCCTCTGTGGTCAATTGCTTGCAGCACAAAAGTAACTTTTGGCAGAGGATGAACAGATGTAGAGGCAGCCAGCCCAAACGTGTTCCTTTTGGACAAAGAATGGAATACGGGAACTACCCTGAAATAACCAAGGGACCCAGGATGATCTATTTAGGCTTTAAAAAGAAAAATAAAAAATTGGTGGTCTTCCCAAAACTTCCTTATGTTTTCCCCCTTCCACAGAAGGCCACACTGCTGTCATATTCTGTTTTTTTTCTGGAAACCTCACTTTGTTCTGAAGCAAAAAGCTAATAATGACCTAGTTGACAACCAGGCGGTTGTAGCTGCCGTTTGTGCAATTATTAATGGAAATGCTCACACCTTCACTGATCTGTTGCCTGTATTCATACTTCCAGAAAATTGTACCTGAGTAAACTTGTTTCCATAACATCTTGCCTGTTTCTTCTCACCAGCTGCATTCATTTCTTGCACTTGTTCTTATTGTCTTTTTTTAGAATCTACCTTCTAAGGAGAAAGCTATATGGCTTCTTATGCTAGTCAGCTTCTAGTAGTGAGAACACTGCCCAGGAAAAAGGTCACCCAGGCCACTACTCCAGCAAAACAGCAAAAGCCACTAAATTGTGGCAGGGACTTTGAGAACTGATGGGTCAACTGCTGCTGTATGTTACAGTCTATAGTGCATCTCCTTTCATATGAGGAGAAAAAGGACAAAATTTGTGGTTTTCAGATCTATGGAAATAAAATTTTCTGATTTGTATGTATAATTCTTTAAGGCTTTGGAAGAGAACTGGAAATAAATTACCTGCCATGCATTTTCACCTCAGTTCATTTCAAAGCCAGCTTCTTCTGTACCTTGGTAATGGTTAGAAGAAAATGAATTTGGCCTATTGCTGATAATCACATTTCTCCTCTGCATTACTTAACGTTGTGGTAGGACTGAAAATTAACCTCCTTCCCCAGTTTTAAACCACCTTGACAATAGATATGTAGCTGGCCTTTGAGTCAGATGTGGCTTAGGAAAGCAAGTGTGGTGGTGGTGTCAGGCTGCTTATTCAGATAACTCCTTGCTAACATGAAGCATGTGCTGAGCTGATTTGACATTGCTTGTCCTGATCTGTGTCAGTTGCTAGGGTACATCAAGATCCACCAGACCTTGAGCAGAAACAGAGTGGGCAGCAGCCAACACATGCTTTTTTCTGAAAAGTCCCTGAGTTTCACTGTGTGTGCTTCTGCTCTGTGCACTGGGCAGTGATGGCAAGTAAGACTTTGGGTATGTTAAGGGAATTGTGTGAAACTCCAGGCAATGGAACACAACACCCTCTCAGAAAATGCATTTTGGGGAAAGCTTGAAGGGGAATCTTCCTATGTTGAGTGCCACAAGTATCATTGTTCAGATGGTCAATTTTTTTCTGCTTGTTATTACCCTAAGTTGTAATATAATCCTTATCTATAGTTTTAAAAAAAAAAAGAAGCTACGAGG
This sequence comes from Haliaeetus leucocephalus, assembly GCF_000737465.1. NCBI lineage: Eukaryota > Metazoa > Chordata > Aves > Accipitriformes > Accipitridae > Haliaeetus > Haliaeetus leucocephalus. The sequence goes on from NW_010972775.1 coordinate 9,776,312, forward strand.
ATGCAGTAGAAGGAGCAGAAGAATGATATGAAAGAAATGTAATTTCATACCCATCATTTTTCGTCATTGAATTATGCTGGCTGAAAAGCTTCTATCTATCCCCATCAGAATCTCATTACAGGTCAACTTGCAAAGTAAAGTAATACTCAGTAAAAGTGACAGAATTTCTCAGCTGGCAGGTGGCCCAATTCCACAATTATTCACCTAGATAGTAGTCATGCGAATAATACCAAAGAGCTTGTTAGTGGTTTACCTGCAAAAGTGATTAATTTGCACAACTATGTGCTGAAGAAATGGTTCTTTGCAATTTGGAAGCAAAGAACATACTGTTTTCTTGTGTATTTAACTTAACTGAGACATGGTGAAATGTAAGAATGGCCATACCAAGACGGCCTTGAGGTGATTCTGAGTCTATTATCTGGTCTCTGAGAAGAATGAAAACCAGATACCTAAGAAATAGTACCAGAACAGGGCAAGCACATAGTGATACTTCACCCAATTGATCTATCCTGCTGTGATTTGTAGCTTAGAGAGGCTGATGTGGTACCTTTTCTATTCAGTAGCTTTCAATGGATTTTCCTTCTATGAATTTGCCTTGTTGCATTTTGACCCTGTGTACCTATTACTAGCTAATAATCAGAATTCCTTAATCTGTGTTCAATCCAGATGAAACCTGCTTTATAATCATTGAAATGAGTCTGCCTGAACATAAATGTTGATTATTTTTTTAACTGAACTGTACCCTACTAGAAAGATTCATGGAGCAGATCCAGGGAGGCTGGTGAACCCTGATACTGTCTGCATCTGAATTATTCTCCAGCACTGGGGAGACAGTGCTGTGCAAGCATAACTATTGAACAATTTTTAAATGGGTAAATCTTACATTTTTGTGTGTAATTGCATACTAGCAAAGCATAGAAATAAGCAGGGGGTGAGAGATACCATAATTGGAAGACATAGAACATCTCAATCTATAATGCTCTTTATTCTGAGGAAACTTTGGTATAATATCGTAGAAACTAGAGGAAATCATCTTGAATTAATTGTTTCTAAGGAAAAACATGCTTCCAAGGAGAATAGAAGAGAGAGAATTCCAGGAAAAGTTTTTTTAATCGTCTAAGATCCTATTCCAAGGATTTTTGACTAAAAGTATTTTTTAATAAGTCCTTTTTACAGAGTAAATTTTGTGTATGTGTGCTCACGTGTACACACTCAATTTTGTTAGCTGCCTACAGAAGCTTCTGCCTTTGTAGAATCTTGCTGATTCCCTCAGGTCCACTTTCTTGTCTGAGGAGAGTGATGCTTCCCTAGAGCTCTGCTGTCGGTTTACAAAGCTGGTTGCTTCCCCAGAGCTCTCCAGCTTCCCCATAGGATTGAAGCCACTTCTCTATAGGGTTTTGTCTGACTGAAGACATTGAAGGCTTTCATGTCTGAAGTCTGTGAAGGTTCACTTTTATTGTAAGGATTACTGCTTGCCTTACTTGGCTTACTACTTTAGATACAGACCGCTTCTCCTCACTACTTTAATTTTGGCTGTAGATGAATTACCTCTTCCTAGAAAGAAATAAAGATGAAACAATAATAATCCTTCTGTCACAAAAGAATATAGTTTCTGAGGTTTATTCTTAGATTGAATAGCCTATTTTTTAAAAGAAAACAGATTGTCAGCCCAGTATATTAGCTTCACTTGAATATTTACAATTCCATGGTATTTCTATAAAAGGCAGCAATGCTAACTTTTCGGATATTTCAGTTCTTAGTGTGCTAAAATACTTTTTGGGGGATTGTTGTCTCTGGTTCTGGGGATACTGGCTATTTGAGTCTACTGTTTGACAGGTGCTGTTCCTATGACCAATTGAGAACTATTTGCTGAAAATATTTTTTTTGTTTAATGTCCTAATTGTGAATTGAAATTTGAGATGCCTTGGTTGTTTCACATTGTTAAAATCAAAATTGTGCTTTTCTACCTTTTCTGGGATCTTGAGAGATGTGCCTAGTTGCCAACAGAATGGTTTCACTTCTCCAAAAAGCTTTCATCCCTGGAAAGCCAGCATAATGGGGAATTCTCTCCTTTATAATGCCTGCGGTTTGAGCTCTGCATCCTAGCTGAGCTTATATTCTCCCTGTCACAATCTGCAGCCTCATGGGTAGGCCAGGGATCTCTTCTTTGCATGATTCAAAGCACTAAGCAAGGAGTATTTCTCTTTTCCTCTTTAATGATCACATTACTATAAGACAGATGAGATATATTAACTGTCTTAATTTTTCAAGATATGGCTCCTTCATCTGTTTTTATCATCTTCCTTGACAGTGACAAACACCTCTCAATCAGGAAATGCAGTAATTACATAGTCCCTTTTTTAATTTGGTAATTTCAGACAATGATACCCCATTGTAAAGAGAGGGTTTGTGAAGAGGTAAGGGTGGCAATGTCTAGAAAACACAGGGGTGTGTGAACTCAAGAAGGACCAGCCCAATTAAGAGATCCTGTAGGGCTGCTATTGCTTCAGAATACACTGTGAGAGAAGCAAAAATTTAGACAGGTGCATGGGCAGATCTGGTACTTTATGTCATTGGTTCCAGTGATGTTCCTGCTTCTTGGTGGATGCTGTGTATCCATGTAACATCTCCCAGGAAAAAGAATTTTACAAGGACAAAAGCCCCACTTACACTGCAGGGCCCTGCAAATTTGTTCTCAAGAAGCCTTGCTTCATAATCATAATCTGCAACTCTTACAATGAATTCAAATACTGTACTGATGAAAAGAACAGTAAAGTTCATCTCGATTTCTTTTTTGCATGTATTTGTTTGGGACATAGAATACCAGGCAATTTCATTGTTGACCTCAATTTCAAATAAGTAAATCTCTGCTGATACTATCCTGTCTGAGCTATTGGCTGCAAAAATGATGTAGTTTTCGTTTTGTTGAGCTTATTTATCATAATAAGGGGAAATGCAGTATTTTTTCCTTTGTTCCAACTTCGAAAGCACACACAAGTCCTTTTCCAGCTCCATTTGAAATCAATGTGAAGACATTGATTTCAAAGCCCAGTGAATTCAGTAGGAGTTAATCCATTGACTCTTAATGTGCTTTCAGGTGTGGTCTGTAATAGTGGTATGATCACTCCCTAAACAGGAAAAAATCAGTTCTAAAATATGCAATACTATGATGAAAATCTTATTAGATTAAGAACTATCCTGCAAGGTGGACTCTTGGGGTAGTGTTTGCCACAATTTTAAGTGTATATTAGCCCTCACTGAGGAAAGAGTCTTTTTCAATCAATACAATGAGTGTAGAACCTGAATCCCCAAGGGCTGTGGTAGGCCTACTATAAATTTAAAAAGCTGAAGAAAGTATTCCTGAACTTCAAAAGTGAAGGCAGTACTCTGGATTCTTTTAGCTCTTTTTAACTCACTTGAAGTTAAACTATGTAGCCTATTGCTCTAGTACTTTTGAAGTGCCTGGGGATGCCTGTATGTGAAAGCAAGTATTGAAATTTTAAAAAATAAAAAAAGATTGGATTGGATTTTTGTTATCAAAGTGGGCTGTGCTGTATCCCATCTGTATTTGAGACAAAACATAAGAAAACATTCACTCTAAGCTATTTGGAGTCTCTTTTTTCAGATGAAAATTGAAGTGTTAAAGCAATTTTTTTGTGTGTGTGTTTACATATTTAAGACATTGAGCCATTTGCAGAGACAGCATTATAGCACAGCTTTTAGGGAACTGGACTCATTCTCACTGGCTTCACAGTGACACAGATGCTTATGTTATTCACGGTACTCAGTGTTTAGTGATAAACCTTTTTGATTTTTTTCTTTCCTGCACCAGGGTGTACAGGGTGTATCTGCAGATTTATTCCAAAGCAACTATTATATTAGCGCTGTAGGCAGTTGCTCCTTCAAACACTAAAGAGATGCTCCCTAGTAAACAGGGCAAATGTCATCCATATTGGATCATGCTATAGCTTATTGTTCCTTCTGCAATTAAATAGACAGCCTTCAGATTCAAGCTTATAATAGCTGATGTGGAAATGATTATGAACATGAAGTGCTCAAATAACAGTTCAAATAATTATCAATGCCTGTTACTGGGTTCAACTTTGAAGACTTTCATTGGTTTCCTTTATCTGAGGCCCCGAGGTGTCTTAACAAGAGACCAGAAACTTAACTCCAAGAATAACTCCAAATAGAGCAACTCGTTCTTCAGACAAATAAATGGGAGATTTTGTGTTGATTTAACTGGAGAAACAGTAACAAAAACTAGTAAGATTTTCTATAAGTAAAAATGATGGGCTAGGTCTTGTACATGCAATCAACTTTAATTTCCTTATGAATCATGGAATCAGAATTTTACTTGATGTTCATAAGCTACTATCACTTCTCCAAAATCTGCAGGAGAAAATGAACTTTGCAATGCCTCCTGTACTGTTCTTTAGCATACATAATGAAATTTTTCTCTATTTTACATCTACTGCCTACTAATGTAAAAGATTACAAGCATGTAGCACACAGGAATAGAAAATGAAAATGACTACTAAAAATGAGCCTGAGTAAACAGAGCAGGTTGGTTAAAAAAAAAAATGTATCTCCAGGCAGTGTTTCCATAATGAAATATGCACTGCCTTTATTGTATTTCTGGCATTGGTTCTGTAAGGTTTCCATGAGCAGACTTATAAGGGGTATGAGTGAATACCAGAATTTTTCCTGTTAAAATTAAATTTAAAATTCTAAAAACTGTTAGCCAGTGGGACTCGCAAAAGAAAGACTGGAAGTATTCTATACCACATGCCTCAGGAGGACAAAACTTCTACTTGTTTTGTTGAAAAGGTTTGAATTCTAGGAATTTTCTTAATGACTGTGAACTGGAAATATGCCTAAGTAGATGATACCTCTACACCTTCTATTCTTTCTTAAACTAAGTCTGTCCAAAGACAGCAAATTAGGAAGGACCAGTATACTATTTTAAACAAGTTCTAGCTTAATTTTTATTATGCTCAGATCTTCAGCTGACTTTTCATTCATCTCTTGAAGAATAAAAAAAGTCAAGACTCTCTAAGGTGTGTAATATTTTCCAGTAAATAGTCCCTTAGAGTTCAAGGGCAATATTGTTGAAAACTCAACATAAACACAAACTCAAGCACTTCTAACATGGGGTTTCTGGCAGAGCAGTATGTAGAACTAACAATGTCTGATTTCATGTTCAAATAAATTATATTGCTCACATTCAAATGAAGAGGCCTTTATGTGGAGTAAGGGTTTGCTTTTATTGTTTAAGTGGCAGAAAAGTCTATAAACGGAAAATAAACAGGGCCAAGGAGTAAAGTCTGGAATGAGAGCACAAAGAAATCCTTGGGACTTAGTCTTGGAGAGTTTGTGTCATCACCTGCTGGAAGCTGATTTTTCCAGCTGGTGTACACCCTCTCAGAGCTGTGCTGGGTGAGAACAGGTTAATGCCCAGCTGCAGACCTGTGGAAGGGAAAGGAGGAAGCTTATTCTTGTAAATGCTGCATTTCCATAATGCCACATGGGTCAGTGAGTGTTTGTCTGATACATAAGGGGAAGCTGCAAAATGCAGCCTTGAGGCAGCAATGCTTTAGTTATTACACTAATGCAGTGTATTAAAAACAAACTAAAACAACTTAGCAGTGATTAGTACTCAGCTTTTTATACTTGCTGCAGATGCTGTGATATTTATTTTTGCAATTAATAAGCTTGAATCAATTCTTTAAGCATCTTCCTGTTATGATTTACAGGGGATATTGAGCCATCAAACCTATCAAAAGCATTAATCTTTAATATGAGGGCAATTCAGTTATCTTGCCAGAAAGTTTTAATTAGAAGGAAATTCTTCATCTCTATGATGCTTAGCTGTATTAATCTTTCTGCATCAGTGTATCAAGTTTTGGCTGCAGGAAGAATGTTTTAAGTTAATTCTTAAGGAAAAAAGTTGCTCTGAAGATTGAGCTTAGCTCTTGTTTGCTAGACAGCTACTCAGTGCCTTTTGTGTGCTTGAGTAGAAACTTACTTTCATAAATTGTACCATTTTGAGAAGTTGAACAAGGTTTTCTGAAAGCATGTGCTTATAACCTCAGAGTGTGCAAGTGGCTCTGCATGTGCTGGCAGGAGAGGAAAGGGGCCCTAACACTTCCAGGTGAGCTCTATAACACTCCTTAATCGGCCTTTTCACAGTAATGGGACTGTAATCATTACTGAGATCAGGAACTAGGGCCTCTAGAAAGCTGATGAATGTAGACGACTTTCTCCAGAAGTCAATACAACAACTGTAATGGTCAGAAATGGTAGTGCAATTAAATCTTTTTTTGTCACATGATACATTATCAAAATGAGAATTTTTCTCTTTCATTCCAGGAAAACATTTCAGACATTATTATTGTCAATATATTAGTGGTAAACCTTGATTAAGATGATTTGGACAACAGAAAAGCATATTTCAAAGTTTCTAATTTATCCTAAATTATATTATATAGAAGCTACTATTTTTCTTTAGTAAACCAATTGCATAAACCAAGAGAGAACACTTGCATTAAATGAAGAAAAAAAAAAAGAAAAAAAAAACCAAACCAACAAACCAAAACCAAACTAATTCAGGTATTTTAAAAAGTTCACAAGAAAAAAAAAAATCACCAATCTAAGAATGATCTAATCCTGGCTACGTATTATCTATTTCCCACAATAGTGGTTATTCATTGTAATTGCTGAGTTTACAGGAAATTGTTAGTGTATTCCTATCTAATATTAAATAACAGATGCATATTTCTTTCTAAATGTTTATACACATCTTTTTCAAGTGGCAAACTTAATTTAAATGTTATATCTTGCCTATTTCTCACCACCTTCCAACAGTTAGGACATGAAAATAATAGAAGAATTCACTGCAAATAAATTTTTGTTAAACACCATTTTAAATGTTTGATATGCAATCAGGAGCTTTGTGGTTAAAAAAAAGGGGGGGGGGGGTCATTCGCTGAAGTTTGAAGTTTTTTTGTTTTTTGAAGAACTATCCTGATAAACAGATATCCCATGACATTTCTCTTCTAAAATTTGCCATACGAATATTCTTACTTCCTTATACATTGTAAATCTGCTCCTAGCAGTCATCTGCTTGTACTTTTATGTTTTCCTGAACAGACTGGTAAATTGTACCTGTATTGAAGAGTCTATCTGCATTTAAGTTTTTGAGTTGGTTTCCAGATGATTAGAAATATGCACCATGTCTGTATCTCATCCTTTATCCATGCCCTTCCTAACTTGATTTGCCAGAATAGAAGAATGGATGTACATGTCTTTTCTCAATTACGTAGTTCTTTGGAGAAGCTGAGTATTTTAGGAGTAAAGTTTCTGCTTTTCTCTTGTATCTTTGCCTTAAAGTAATTTCTTGGCTATAGTCTCTTCATGCACAATATGCTTATGCAATCAAACACAGCTATCATGGAACATAAGACAATCCTACACCAGCAGAAATTATCAAACATGGCTAACGCTGCCAACAAAAAAGCCTGATATGAGTTTGCAAGCAAGTTTTTTGACAAGTGTCATTCCTATCCCCAAGGTATATTCCACTAAGTATAGTTTGTTCTGTTATGTTATACATGTAGAATACCTTTTGCTTAGTGTATTCTGGATTACTTATGCTTGGGAGGGAATTTTTCGTTCAGATATGAATGTGTATCTTTCTGAACACTGAGTTGCTTGTCAAACTTATTTTTATTCAGCTGTAAGTATCCTCCAGGAACAATTATGCATTAGGTAAAATATGAAGGACTACTAAAACTCAAGAGTTGTATCTACTTTTCTCCATATCTTTTAGGATCTGTTTGGAAACCTTCATATTTCAGTTAATAAATGTCTGCTGCTTAGCTAACTGTTGCATTTCAGATTGCTGTTCATGTGAGCAGTAAAAATGTCACTGAAAACTGACACTGGGGCCAAGATTGACTTGTCTATGTTGTCCTATGTTATGTCATTACTTCTGACATCAAGCTTTTCAAGAGCCACCATATTTGTTTGTTGTCCTTGAAAGATTAGTACTTGTTTCAGGCAATCCCGTTTAGCATCTGTTTCCAGAAGTGGTATGATTTCAGAGTTGTGTCTCAGTAGTGTGTTATTTAAAAGCTTGCTCAAGCTACTGGCTGTATGTGGTGTATCTTCAACAAAAGGACTGCCACATTTCCAATTAAGGTCCAGTGGTTTGAATGTATACATCTTGCAAATGTAGTCTTTGTGCCCTGGCTGCATCAAATACCAAGGTCTAATCAGGCTTCTTAATAATGAGCTGTGCACACTGCTGCTGTTTTTAGAATTTGACTGTCAGAATAATACTAAAGTATTGATTAAAGGCATTAAAATGAAGTTCAGGTTCCGGGAAATCTGTGCTGGTGTTGTTTCTGCATTTAGATGTTTTCATCTAAACCTATCTCAGCTCTACTTGAGGCTAGATTTTTATCTCCAATTTCATACAACTAATATTATGCTATGCCATAAACATAGTGTATGAAGCTATGTTCTACGTATAAGCAACTCTTTTCAACATTTCCTTTAAATCCAATGGAATAGTGCTAAAAAAATGGGTTTTTTTCTGGGGAAAAGAAATAATTGTAATATGAAGAAACGTATGTGTTTCAACTAGGATTGACCTCTAGAGTTAGTCAGTTCAGTTGGTTTCTTAGGCCCTATGGGAAACTTGTAATAAGGACAAACAACATAAATGGACCAGAACAATGTGCTTTGTGGCCAGTGAGGAGCTGACATGGTCTTATACTGAACACTAGACTCTGGTTTGATCTTTGAACATGTCACTTAGACCTCTAAAATCGAGCAAAGAAGCTAAAGGAAATAGAACTTCACAGGGTGCATAGAAATCATTCTTCAGCAAGAATTACTGTATGTGATTGACTTGTGCTTGTGAAACAAACCATCTCCAATGCAGTTGAATAGACAGAAGAAAAACAGTGGAATAATCTAAAACTTTCTTTGAACTATTACATTTTTTCAGTGCTGAAAACTACATATCCAGCCTTCTTAGTGTTCACTGACTCTTCCTATCATGATTTTTGCTTTCAGGCTCAGTTTTGCATGCTTAAGTATGCTGTGTGTTGGGTTTTTTTAAATGATGTATACTTTTAAGTTACAGTGTAGAAAAAGGGTAAACATGCTCTGTAATTTCTTACTGTTGTCTGCCATCTTAAAAGTGAACCCACAAGTTCTTACCAGTTTAAAAAAGTCACATAAGTACATTCCTTTGTATCTGCACCTCATCTAAAAACTAGGTTCTAGACCCCCAATTTAAGACTTATTTTGCACCAATACATTATTTTTCAGAAACCCAAAACTGTGAGCTGTGAAGAAGCATTTAACATGTGAGGTATTGTTTAACTGTTGAGAAATTAAGTTGTTCTGTAAGGAAGAACTGCTTTTCTATCAGTGGTGAAACTAACGAAGATTGGATTCTTGTGAAGTTTGGTCCCATCCATCTCCCAACACTGGGTATCCTCACAGTCCCAGCTTTCTCTCCCTGTTTGGGCATTGAAAACTATTGCTATGTCTGATTCGGAATAGCATGCATACGTATTAAAAGCCCATGTGTATATATGGGGATTAGCCAAGTGGCTGCTGATTGTCAGAACAGAAATAAGAACAGGATATTAAATGCCTCAATTCTTCAGTGTGGAGCACTAATACAGGTTTCTCTCCTCTATCTGCTCACTGACTTTCACAGAATTGCTAGTAATGTAATACTTTTGAGATTTCTACTGCCCTATCAGTTTTTGTTGAAACTGGCCATTTTTTTAAAAAATTGCAAGACCAGCTAGATGGCATGGTCACAAACATTTCCTTAAGAAACCCTGTAAATAAGGTTTTTATAGATTGATTTTTTTTTTTTAGATTTTTTTAAAATAGATTTTATAGACCCCCTTATTCTGAAATTCAGAAGTCTTGAGCAATAGACTTGTATGGCATTTTAGTCATTTAAATGATGCTTAGGTTCCTGGTTGTTTTATAAAGGCTTGTAGTAACGTTCAGAAGAGGTGCAGAACTTCTTCCATAGACTGTAGACTTGAAACCGGAGGACTGGTATGGACAGAAGTATGCTACGCTTTCAGTAATGTCAACATCACCATAGCAATATATAGTGTTTGTACTTTTTCAAGTTCTGACTGAGAAGTTCAATGACTCAAGAAGACATAATTTTTTTCTCCCTTCTAGAGATGGGCCCCAGGTCAGGTCTGAAGCATGTTGAAATAGCTCTTCAGTAAAGTAGCTACTGTATACTGTGAGCATTCTGCGTAATGTATTTGCACGGTGGATCAATGGCTTAGATTTTCAGTGTCATAAATCTGGAAGTTCAACAGCTTTCAAAAGCAATGCATGCACTTACAAAAAGTAACCTAATGGCTGAGTAGAGATTTCAGTAATGGGATCAACAGTGCTCATAGAAAGCAAAACAACAGGGAAGGTATTTTCAAGCTGAAGAAATCCTAGCAAAACAAAGCATTAATCAGATAAGGCAGATTAATATAAATACATTACTTGGTTTCTAAATGCAGATATGAATAACCCAATGCTAAACATTCAAACTTCATAAATGAAAATAGTAATAAAAGTATATTAATTTTCTTGGCAAATTGTGTACTCTCTCCAAAGCATGAATACAATACAGGCTAGAATGTTCATGTATATGTCTGAAAATAGAATCCTTTTATGGATTTAATGTGCTGTATGAAGAAATCTTCAAACTGCAATATGTATAGGATCCACCTTCCTTATAAGGCACTTACTTATGTTATTCTCTTTGAAAATTTTCTGGCTCTCAAATACTGTGCATGAAGGCCTATTACATTCTCCTTTATTACAGCAACATCTCCTTGTGACATTCAAAATGCTTGTCTTTCAAGGATGGTGTTATAATAAGGTCCAGTGTTTGTAATAAATTCATAGAGATCAATGAGTGGTTCATGAAATAGCTTCACAGTCACTTGTGTGAAGCAGCAGTGCAGCAATATAAAAACTAAGAAAAAGCAGCTGCAGTTGCATGCAAAATTAAATGCCTGGCTGTTTTTGACATGAAATTATAAAAGGTTATGCTTTTTTTAATCTATGTATGAAACCATTATATTTCCGTCTTGGAAAGAAATTCTCAACGAATCACTGAAAATTTGGAGATACTGAATTTCACCTTTCTCTTGCTCTGGGATTTCAAGGATTCCCATATTTTGACGAAAATATGCCTAAAGGAATAATCACAGGACTATTAAAAGCTTGGAGTCAGTTAATGCAATAATAGGCTTGTAATACCTCCAGTAACTATTGACTGTATATTGTTGCTACTAATGAAAATTAGGTGACTCTTATGCCAGGTAATTACTCTTTCACTACTGTATATCTAGCTTAAATGCATTGAGAACCTGGTGATGATTTAGCAGTGTTCATGTAAGTGAGGCATCATAATAAGATTCAAATGCTGTTTTGAAGGAGTATCTTTTTATAAACTTCTAGGAGCATTTTTACATTTTAGAAAGAACATGCATTTGTGCTGTTGCAATATACTAGTTATTTATTATTTAAACTTTTTTGTAAAAGACACTCTAAAGGCTTTTTATTGATGCTACATGCTTTATAAACCAAGCAGTTTGACATGTAATGTCCTCCATAAACATGTGGTCATGGATTATGGCAGTTAGATATTGCCATCCTGGAGCTGCACAATTAAGTCAGATTATTCTAAATGCACAAACTTTGAGTGTTTATTCTTTAGAAAGCAAATTTTAGACTGAATGCATGTAGATGAACTGTACAAAAAGTCAATTTAAAAAAAAATAGTTTTAATTGGAAACAGCTAAAATTATTCATAGTTAAAACTTTATGAAAGAACCTTCTTCATACTTGGTCTAGAAAGCCAATATCAAAAGTGGTTATTTTCATGAAATAGTGCTGAAAAAGAAACGCTTCAGAAATTGCTTTTCTCGCTCATAGTCGAACCCATTACTGTTGCTCTCTAAAACAGCTAAGCTGCTCTTGATTTCCAAAGATGGAGTATCACTTGGCTTTACAATCGCTTTAAGCCAGTTTTGCTCTTTAGAAATCCAGGTGAAAGAAGAATGAGGCTGCGTGGGTTTTTTGTCTATCAGTCTGCATAATCAATAGTTGACACAAAAGGACTAATTGCTCTTAGCATTTAAAAAGAAGTGCTTATTAGCACAAAAGCTGTGTATCCTCTTATTGTAGTTAGTAACTCTACTACTCTGATGCTTATCTACAGTCACAATCAGATAAAAAGAGTTGATTTCAGCCAGGATCTGGGGAACGACTAAGGACTGACTATAGGAAGGTGGGACGAACATAACGGTGGACTCGATCTTAAACGGTTTTTCCAGCCTAAAGGACTCTATGTTTCTAAACGATTCCATAATGTTAGAAGTATAATCCAGTCTGTCAAAGTTTGCCTTTACTGTTGTTGAAGGATAGGCCTGATGCCTTTCCATTTTACCCCTATTTTTAAATATTGAAATAAAGATAATCTAGGAGAGGGGTTTTATGTTCCTTGAAATTCAATTAAATAACACTTACTTTTTAATGTTTTAAAGTATTCTGCCTCTTACAATTTTGTAATAAAATAAAATTTTGCCTGTTCTGCATTTCCTTCCTTATCTGGAATCTAGAAGTGTAGTAGAATTATAGTGAAAAGCGAACACCATTTTGAGATGCTTTATTTAAAAACAGTGAACAGGAATAGGCATAAACAAAATGTAAAGTGCCTTCCACTCGCTGACTACATCAGATAATGCTCCAGACAATTGATTTTGTTGCTTGCACTTATGTATGAAGCAATGTGTTGGCCTGATTCAGCACATATGTATCATGAGGTTATGGAAAAGGCTAATTCTACTTACCAAAGGGATGTGTGTATGTAAAACCAGATCGGTGAGCACACACAACAAAAAAAAGAGAAAATTAGATTGACTAAAATGCTTGCAAATTATTCAAGACTGCTCAATGTTTCCCGCTGTCATTTATATCTTAGAAATTTACTGCACCCAATGCTTTTTGGAGTTGTCTCAATTTTAAAAGCTTTCTATAGAAAGATTCCTGAAACGTTAGTAAGCAATGCAGTAACTTAAGTGCCTTTCACACCAAGTGTTTTCATGTTGCTCTGCAAACATGCACTGAACTCTAATTAAATGAATGAGAAGATTCTTGCTAATTTCTGTGGTGTTTTGATGGGAGCCCATGTTCCCTGCAACTTGTGGCAGGGAAGCAGTGCACAGCTTGCTGAAAGTAGGACACTGTGCAACAGAATCAGTGTTATCGTCTTGTCTTAAAAACATAATTGAAGTATTGAGATGGCTTGCAGGAGCAAAGATGCAGAACCTGGGTATTCTATTTCCTATAGAAGCAAAGCACTTTTTGTGCCCCAAAGCTTTATTAAGCACTGACCCTTTGGTTCCCTGCTGTGCCATCCCCTAGCTTTCTGCTGTCTTCATTTCCAGGTAGTGTTTGCTGCATAGCCACACAGCAGCTTGTGCTGCCTTAGCAAGGTGGGGGGAGCAAAGGGACAGAAGCAAGAGGGTAAGGGGTGGGTCTGTTAGCCAGATTGCTCCAGAAGGTTGAATTGCAGACACCTTACTTTCAAATTGCATTTGCCTACCACTAGATGTCTAAAACCATATTTACATATATACATGGACATTATGTGGTAGCTCCTTGCTTCCCCGAGATCCATGAGAGCTGTAAATGTACAGCATGTACAAAAATAATCTTGTAGGTTGGAGGCCTAGATAGACTTCAGTCCCAAATAATATCAGTGTTGATCAAACTCTCATTGAAAGGTATCTGAGCTGCTATTGCAAAGGGAGAAACAGGACTGTAGCACAACAGGACTGTTTCTTCTGTTTATTGAACTATTAAAACACAACAATGTGCTTTTAGCTGAGGGGTGTTTTTAACTTGAGAGCCAGACCTTTTCTGTTGTAAAATGGCATAGTTTCATTTATTTCCAGATAAGGAGCAATTGGTCCTTATATTTAGGTATTTTTTCATAGCTTGTTCTCTAAAAACTTCTTTCAAAAGATCTGGTTTCATCAATGTTTTCTTTACTGTACCCATAGCCCTGTGCAACTGTACCTTTTTTTTTCCTCAGTAAGGTTCTCTGCCCTTTCATGTTCTCAGTTGTTGAACATTTTGCTGGTGTTTCAAACTTCCTTGGAGTTTCAGAGACTTAAGATTTTTTCTTTTTTTTTGCCAATTCCCTGTGTATTTTTAATTTTTTAATGGATTTTTTTTTCCTTTTGAATTCCTTCTAAAATAATGGCTTGGGGTCCTTTAGGAGCTAGATAGAACAAATGCTTGATATTTTTGCTGTGCCTTTGTTGGCACATAGTATACCTGGTATACAGTTCTGCTAATGCTGTACTTTATGTGACAATGTTGCTACCAGCAGCTCTAATTCTAATCAGAAAGTTTCTGCTCTTTCTCCTTGATATATTAACAGAAAGAGTACATAAACTGTCTTTGAAAAATTTTGTGTAATAATTTAAAACATCCTTTAACTCACACGATTGGGAATGTTTTCCTAAGCAACTACTGCTAACAAAACTCTGTTTGCTCCAGATTTTATTAAATGACTTCTACAAAAAATCAGAAGCCTTGCTATAGAAGTCTATGTAATACAGAATAAACACAGCCTAAATTCAGGACATGAAATGGAGAAAGCTCTATTTCTTAAAGATAGATTTTTTTTTTTTTTCAGCAGTGCCCCTGTAAAGTAGGCTTTTTCTTCCCTTCTTCTCTCTTACATTTATTCCTAAGGACTCTTTCCATCAATGTACAACTAAGTCATTCTTTTATCTTGTTTTTTGTGAAAAACTGCTTTTCCCTTATGGCTTCCTTTGGCCTAGAGCTTGTGAACCTCCAGTCTTTGTCAGTATGGAGTGAAGGAATACAAAATTTTCTGCAAATTGCCCTAGTGTATTAGCACTAGAGCTATGTGAACCTTTCCAAGTGTGATTTGAAAGGGTTACTTTCAATCATAACTTCTGTGGGAGATCCAGTTCATATGGGTTCACAGGCCAACCAGTTAAAGGAACGGTTTCAGGCTGAGCTGCCCCCTCCCTTCTCCCTACACATTTTCCCATGGGTTGTATCTCATTACAAACCCACAGGCAAGGTACAGGGTCAATCACATCATGTTAATTCATACAGGTTGACTGGTTCACTGGGACTGGAAAGCTGGATTAAAGGTGAGAAGTTTATCACAGCAACAGAACTCTGATCTTAGAAAAACAAACATCTCTAAAATAGGTCTCTAATTATCGTATGAATCAAAACCTTAAATAAAAACAAGATCATTTTAAATAATTGAGGGAATCATACAGGGAACCAATCTTCCCCTGCCAGGAATACTCAGAGGTTGGCTTCACTTCTAATGCAACAAGAACTCTGATCTCAAGGAACTATTCCTTTCTGAAACTTGAGTATAATTACATGAGCTGAAATATAAAATAATAATGAGTCAGTTCTATATACCTGGGAGAATTAGTGTGAGACACACAAGGGAAGGAAACATTTTAATGACTTTTCTGGCTGGAGAGGTGAACTCAACTGAAATGCTTTATCTTTCCAGGGGGAGGAAAAAAGTAAAAATACCCTCAGCTGAGCAAAAATGACACTAGGCAGCTTTGATCCCAGGCGTTATTTTTAACTAATCAGGAAAACGTAAGAAGCATGAAATACTTTTCCTACATGAGCTCTCTGAAGGAATAAATCTTATTAGAAATACATTATGAACATCATAAGCTTTATTGTGGTTGGTCTGAAGCAGCCAATGGTATCCCAAACAGTTTTTGCTTTGTTTCTTTTTACTTATTAGCATTGTATTATAATCAGGCTGTATTAAAAGATTATTTAATAAATTGATTATTATGTTTTTATCTCTAGACCTAAGAAAAGCCAAGTGCAAAGTTTGGGTTGTTACCCCTTAGTGGTCCATGCAGATTTGTACACCTCCTTTTTGCTTTTGCTTGACTAGACTGTCCTCATCAAAAATGCTGTTCAGTTTAATTTGGATATGTGCTATGCACATGTGAGTTGTCTTTGGCAACTATGGGGATATTTGAAAATGGATGTGTAGCATGTCTGTATATGTACTGTACCTAGCATATACAGAATATACTAACAGCAATTGCTCTACTCTTGAAGGTAGTGCTATACAGTAGATTTGAACCTAAAATGGCTGACTAGTTTCTAAATAATCCCCTAGGAAACAGTTTAGTCTAGGCCATTATCTTGATAGTTCATAATTAGGTTCAATAATAAAGCTTGTTTTGCTGACCTAGGTCAGATCATGGCGTCCACCACATCTGTGCGCAGTGACCTTGCTCTGAGAGTGTATTGTTAGAAAATCCATTATTATCATCACATACACTTCGGAGAAGTGGCTGTTTTGTGAATTGATGGTGTGATGTTGCCACTTTAGATAAAAGAATCCATGAATTATTGACTTAATGAGTTAATGTTGCTTGATTTCACAACAAGGTCTTTTCAGTCTGGATGCTATTTACTAAACACATAATCACAACATATGAAGGAAGGCACAGATAATAGTACAGTGCATTTACAACCCTCTTCACTTCTAACAAAACAAAGTGTTAGCTAAGAATTGTTCTGTTTTCTTTTGAAAACCATTAAAACTTAGGTAATTATAAGCAATTCTTGTTTAAACAATTAACAAATAAAATGCTTATTTGTCACTGATTTCTTATCCCTTCCTTCTGTTTGGTTTAAGGTCTGTCAGCAAGAACTTACTAATTGTTTTTAGAACCTAAACATATTTTTGCCCCTATGACTAAGCCCATTGCTGCTATCACATGGAGGTCCAGGAAAAGCTGTTAAAAGTCAAGCCATGTCATCCAAAGTTCATCATATTCGTTTTTTTTCTTTAAAGCAGAGTTTTCTGGTAAATTTATGATATTCAGAAAGTTTGAGAATATAAAGATTTTATTACAGAATGTAACTTGTGAGAGAAAAGTGGGAAAACATATGGAGCATGTCCCAGAGCAGATATTTTAACAGTATAAGCATCAGGTTTCAAATACCTATGCTCCTTTGATCCCAGGCTGTGAATCCCAGCTCTGTTGACTGCTTACCCTTACAAGAGAAATAAAATAAGGTCTGTGTGCAGTGTCTAATGGAAATGTATGTCCTATGGAAACGTAACTCTCACTAAAGGGAGATTTTGTTTTCAGAGACCAAGGACTAGAATTCAGCTCCACATATAGGTCTTTTGGAGGGGACCATATCAACCAACACCCTCACATTCTTCTGAGATTTACGTTAGTTCTTAATTAACTCTATACAAAACCAAGTAACTCTATAGAAGTGTCCCAGTAGGTATTTATCTGTATGTAACTCTCACCCTTATTTTCTGTAGAAATAGGTATGGTTTAGACTAAAATACTGTCATGAGAGAACTTGGTTCTGGCACTTAATGTTTTTTTTACGTTTCAGTCTTTGAATAGTGTTAATTGCTTCATCCTTTCTACTGTTGTCCCACTGGCCTTAAGGACCTGCCAGAAGGGATTGTATCACCAGTGGTGAACAAGCTGGTGCTTACATATATGCATAATACACAGTTTGAGGGCTGGATTTCATGTTTTCTTTCATGATTTTTCATGTTCAGTTTAACATTTTCTATATACCACAAAGGGCTTTGGTCTACTTGGAAAATGGAAGGTGTGGGGCCGTAAATCCAGAAGTACAAATGGCAATGGTGTATTGCCCCTAGCAGTGTGGTTGTGTGGGGGAACCTGGGAAGCGGCCATCCTAGGCTTTCTGGAAACTTCTTGGGGTGAATATGCTACGCACTGCATTCATGCAAAGCCTAGTTGCTAAATCCAGAAGCTAATATTATACTGCAATCTTGCCATCTATGATCATTGAAACAAAGCAAGCTGCGGACAATATCTGTGATGGTACCTAACAAGCATGACCTCTCTAAGTTTGTCTGAATCACTGAGTTAGAAAATCATCAAAATTTCAAATCTTTTTTAACCATTTGCAAGCCACATGTTTGAAAAAACCCCAACTGTTCTGCAGGAATCCAAGGATTAAAAACCTGAGAGTGCACACAAAACTAATAGTGTACACCTGACCAGCTCTGGTCACAAACACAGAGTTGGCTGGAAGCTGCCCTTGAAATTCACTGGAAAACAAGGATTTTGACTGTCCATACATCATAAGTTATAACACTGATTTATTACAGATGATACTTAGTAACTATTTATTTCAAAGCCAGGAACAATCTGCATAGAAGTTAACTGAAATACTTTAGTCATGGTGAAACTTTTTTAACAGAAGAAGTGTTTCTTTCCAGTCTTTAGTGTTAGTCTATTAATCTCATTCCTTGATCTTCAGTCTTTTAAAATTCTTTTTAGAAATCTGTCAGCATTACACTAATGTCACATTAGTACACTCTGATTACTGTTGTTAAAATGCAATTGAGTTAATAATGATTATCCAATAATTTTGAGGTGTCATCATAGCCATTTTGAAATTACTAAGGAGAAGGAAGAGTAACTAACTTTCTTCACTTTTCACAAACCAAAACATAAAGGGGGAGAAAAATGTCAGGGCTTTAAGGAAACTCTCAACCAAGAATCCTCACATTTTTGCGTTTACCAGTTCAGTATTACACAGCTATTCAGAGGAGATAATTTAGATAGTTACCTAACTCTTGCAAAAGTGGCTAGATTACTTTGCTCTGTTTAACAGTATCCCTGATTATATTAGGATTTAAAAAAAAAAAAAAAAATCCCATGATGGAAAAGGACAAGATGCAATATCTGCACAAAACGTGAGTTTTCTGAGAGATGGTAAATAGGAAGTACAAGTACATCAGGTGCTTGTGAAGTAAGCTGCATCAGCAGGGATGGCACATTGCATGCAAATTTGCCTTTCCTTCCTCAGTTACTGTACAGGTTCACTGCAGTTGCTTTTCATTGGCAGGTGTGCTTGGCACTGACCCAAAATCATGTTCCGTGGGCTCCTGTTTCCTGCTACATTAGGAGGAGGGGAGGGGTCAGGGCAGACTCTTGGCCATTTGTCTTCCTTCCCAAGTGCTGCGCTCTTTGTAAATGAAAGAGGGCAATCAATAGGGCAATAAGGAAGGAGGACAAGTAGCCTGCTGGTACACACTGCATGGGAAGGTCTGCTTCTTCCCGAGGTCTCACAGTTTGCTGAATCATGCTAACTCACCAGTCGTAGGTCAGGGAAATGAGACCGACAGAGCATTCCTTAGGAGTGTGTGAGAGCTTTGGAATACACAGAGGCAGTTTGCTGCTTTACAGCGTCTATATCCTTCCATCACAGTGCATTACACAGAGGTGGAAGGGAGGTGATGGTTTCACTGGTGTTTTGGTTGAATGTTATCTCTGTGTACAGTGGAGGGGTGTGCTGCTTAGCCCAAATTCACAATGAGAAATTCATGCTTTCTGTGGAAGCAGAATGCAGACCTTGATTTCAGTAGTTTTCTATACATACACCCAGCTACTGGAAATGCTGGCAGCACGTCCTGGTATTTTGTTTGTGCATGGGCATGTGACAGACTGCATGGACTTCATCTGTACTTGGAACTGATTTGATGTGAATAAACTCAGACTGGTAAAGCATATAGCCACATAGCAG
Organism: Haliaeetus leucocephalus; assembly: GCF_000737465.1. Classification (NCBI taxonomy): domain Eukaryota; kingdom Metazoa; phylum Chordata; class Aves; order Accipitriformes; family Accipitridae; genus Haliaeetus; species Haliaeetus leucocephalus. The sequence goes on from NW_010972775.1 coordinate 9,796,010, forward strand.
TAGGTGTATTTTGCAATTTTTAAGGATCATGTATGAGTGCACCTTTCTCTTTAGTTCATTTGTACCAACCTTCCTCAGAGCTATGAAGCTAGGTTTACAGGCCTTTGAAGGCAGAGAACCTGAATAATTAACTTTAGAACATTTAAGTATGAGCTGAGAGCCTTTCTGTGCCTCACAACACTGCAATTTGGAAATTTGACATCTTATGATCTACTAGGACTAAAATAAAAGATTTTACATCTGGTAAAGCCTATAATGAACAATTAGGGGGGTGGATTTGTAGCTTTTCTCCATTTATATAAAGTACTCATTTCTAACCTTCAAGTGTTCTGAGATATTGGACTTTAAACTTGTCAGTGCTCTAAGAGTGCCCTGAACCTCAGACCAATACATTTTGGGGGAAAATTCCTCATTTGTAGGAAGGAAGAAAACATTTTTTTTAGCAGGTTATTATCTGAAAAAAATGATGGTTGTCTGCAAGCAGCTGATAGGTTTGGAAGGTTAGAGGTAGTCCTGGCAAAGATGGATTAGTGGGCAGAGTGCAGGTGAGGTGGTCAGAGGTGCTGGAGAAATGCAATTTATCACTTGGTTTCAGAGTTTAGTACATGTATGTCACTGCTGCATATATGGTGTGTGTAATTTATTTTTTTTATGAGGGATAATACTGGGTTTAGCCTTGTTGTAAAGGGAAGTAGTGTCTTTACTACTAGGATGATATGGATTAGCAGGGGAATTGTAATGATATCAACTGGAAACCCTTTCTGGAAACTCTTTGACCAAGCATATCTTTATGCTTTGTTAAAAATATGTGCCTTTCATTTGCTGTTTTGTGTATTTGCAAAGCAGAATCTTTATATTGAGTGTGGGGTTTCATTCTGGGTTTGGGTTATATATTCCAAACAACTTCAATTACTTCATTAGTCACACTTTCAATCAACTCATTGCTTGCTTCCCTGTTCTAGTGCCCTGCAACTATATGTAATTCAGTTTAGCTACTACATTAGCCAGATTCATTTGGAGCTATCCTGTCTTCTAGAAACTTCAAGTTCTTATACTAGGTTATGTTCAGTATTACTTACTCTCTCTGTAAGAAATATTGTTTTAAATTTAGATGCCCTTAGTGAAACTATTTGCCACTGTAAGTAAGAATAGCAAAGTCTAGCTCCTTGGATTTACTAGAAATAAGGATTATTATTTTTTTCCCCATTAGTTCAATTGATACCTTCACAACTAAGATACCTGTCAGGTATGAAGGAAGGTGCTAAGAGAATCAGATGACCTTTCTGCTCTTTTCTAATAAAATAATAGTAATTGTTGAGAAATCTTCTGCAAGGCAGGCCGTACTGTTTCTTTGTAGTTTTCTGTAGAAAGTGGTCTGCTTTTGTAACTAGGGAAAAAATAGTAGATGTCTGGCACCAGTAGAAATCTTGGTAGTAAGGGCAGAAGTTATCGGAGAGGCAGTGTTAATGACAGCACATCTGCTTCTCAAAAGCATCAAAAAATTATTCAAAATACTAAAATACTTCCTGTTCATTCCTACCTACAGCAAAACAGCATAGTGTTTTGTTGCATTTCTCTACTGGTATAACTCTGACATCTGCACATATTCTCTGGTGGAAATTGGGATCTAATATAGTTTTGTGGACACATTAAACTTATATGGCAGTAGAAGCAATAACATGGGTTGTTTCGGTTTTTTTTAAAAAAGCATGTAGCTTGGATATAATTGTTTATAAAGTACAGTCTCTATTTTAATTTTCTAACTGAATTAATTTCTTACTTTATATAACATACAGATTAGTTTTATTTTTTCAGACAGATGCCCACTTTTCAGCCTGCTAGAAGTCACCTCGTTTGGATCTCATAGGGTTTTTTTATGTTGTTCTTCAGGCAAAGCCTGTAGTCAGACACCTGCCACTCATCCTCAGAAAGGCTTTTTAAGCAGCATTTGACAGCAGCCATGTCTTTGCAGGCTATGGTCCATTGGGTATATATTACATCTCACTACACTATGAAACTGCCTTATAGGGGGCAAATGTGTAGGTAGCTGAGGGCATGAATTGCAACTGTGTGAGGGAATTAATACAGATGATCCATTATCCCAATGGATCACACATTATGAACAATCTATTACACATTGTGAACAGTGTAACTGAAATCACAGCAAAATCTGAGAAATTAATTTTTAGGAAAAAGGCTGTCTGAACTGTCTAAACACGTCTTCAACAAGATGTCATCTGAGACAAGACAAAATACCAAGCGTGACACACACTTTAGTTCTCAAGTGTAAATCAGAAGCAGCTCTATTCTGGTTTGTTATTTAAACTAGCACAAGCAGGGGAAGAGTCTGCCTTCTGACTCTTGGTAACAGTGCCAATGGCTCCTGACACTGCAGTACCGGGGGAGAAATGTGATCACTGCTCCAGTTACATTTTGCTCAGACATGGTCCATGCCTGCCTCTGCCAAGCAAAATAACTCTTCAATTACTGTATTCCTCATCATCCTTTAGTGACATTCTTTTCACAAGAAACTCAACCACGAGTTCAGTCTTGACCACCAGTGAAACACTGAATTGACTCACCATAGTCAGGCTTGACTGTAGAATCCTTTTGCAGATGAAGATGTCAAAAGGCAATCTGTAGTGAGAATGACAGCATGATTAACCAGAATGAGGCCTAAGTCAGAAGTAGCATGGACCACTGGGAAATTAAGGCACCAATTTTCACCGTCAAGATTGGCTGTGATAGGGCAGTATATCCTAGCAACAGCAGAAACCTTAACCTTACCATCACAGAAAAAAATAGTTTTGTTGTGTTATCTGTTCCAGTATCTTTTAATCAAAAAATCTTTAAACAGAAGATAAAGACTTGCATGTCACTTTTCCTGGAACTGCTTCCTTCTCTAATTGGGAAATCCCTAATTCAGTGAATTAAATGTTACAGAAGTTTAACACAAATTTGATTTACTTCACCTTCTTGAAAAAGTGTTGTGGGAAAGGCTCAGAATGTGTCTTTGCAGCTGCAACAAGTTAAGAAAAGTTTTAATGGGTAACATGGTTTTAATCTTGTTTAGGATAAAATCTATCTCAAAATCCATTTATAAAAATGCATGTTATAGGTTGGACCCATCATGCAAACACTATTCAGAAAAATTACTAGTGGATAGTAAGGACAACTTTCATAAGAAAGAAACTGTAGTATTAAACACTATATCTTTATAAAAGCCATGTACTTCACATATGGTGGGGAGTATAGCTTGAAAATCCTTTTATTTAAAGGATAATGTAGCTGTCTTCAAAGAATGTGTTAGTTTGCTTTTTTCACTCAAAGGATTTCACAATCAAATAGTCATTAAAGTGGATTACTTTGCATATTTTAAAAAAGTACTGTCATGGTTTCAGCAGTACAGTTTGCTGTGTTAGCTTTGGGTGAGACTGGTAAAGCTTTGGGTGAGGCTTAAATTATTTTGGGTGGACCTCCATGATCCTAAACTTGGGTGGACATATATTTTCTTCAATTATAGTTATGCAAAGTATCTCTTTTTTCATACTGTATTTTTCTGGTGTGTGTGTGTATATGTGTGCATACATATAAGGGCATATATATGTGTGTGTATTTATGTGGGTATAATCTGTAAGAGCAGGCTCCTCTTCTATGTCCTGCCAGTTCCAGAGTCAGTTCTGCAATGAGAGTGTGTGAGGCCAGGACTGGAGCAGCAGGTCTGAAACTTGTTTGATTCCCTTTGGGGAAGTTCCACATCACAATTTGAGAAGTGAGCAAACTTTCAAGTAGAAAGAGAGTTCTCTGGGGTTATTTTGTTTAAGCAGCTTTGAAAACTTTTAGAATGTGATTTTTTTTTTTTGTCTGATTTTCATGGAGGTATGCCAATACATCTTGGTATTTCTGAAAATCAGGCTTTCTGTACACTTGATATTAAAAAGGCTGCCCATGGATTACATTGGTATGTACATGGTAACATCAATGATATAAATATTTTTAAACATGGATACATAAATGTAGATTCTAACCCATGTTCCTACATCTGGGTAGAAGAAGCTAAATTCTCCAAGCTGTCAAGTGCCTGTAGTGCTTTCTAGTGGCAACGGGATTCATGGGCATGTATTACTCCTGAAATTCAAGTCACTTCTGTTAGGAACCCAAATTAAGGTTGGGAGTGTAATGTGTATTTTTTAAGATTTCCAAGTTTTGGCCAAACCCCAATAATATAGTATTTTTAGCACGCAACCCAAACATAGTAGCTTTGTAGTAGTAGTTGTTGCAAGTCCTATACTGATAAAAAGTAAACCAGATCCTCCTTTTCAGTCTACCATTTCTGGGAGATCAGAACCACCATTTTGTAAATTTTGCAGGAAAACAAAACGGAGCCAGAGAAATATTCCACTATTGTCCTGCTATACTGGTTGATTTACATGTGGAACATGTATTCCCATTAGCTTCCAGGAAAAGTTTGAAAATCTAAATATGGAAGTTTGTCATGCTGTGAGCCAACTGTCCCATATTGATGCAAAAGGGAGAGAGGAAAAGCCAAGAAAATGCTTTAATTGATTCATCAATGCACTGAAGTGTGAACAGGTGTGATGAAGTGTAAAGAGGGATATGACACCAGTGTGGTAGAGCTGCCACAGTGGAAAGGATTTCCTGTAAAAGTGGTGGCACTTAAATATTATCTAGGCCTTCTGTCTGAGCTTTCATATTCCCTGGAAACTTATGTCTTAGGGGAAATGTCTGACCAACTTGTGAGTAGCCAGGCGTCATGCCATCTCAACAGGTAAACATGCACAGGCTGTGAAGAGCCCCTAGATGTATCAAGTTTGGGAGTTGTGGGGAGTAAGTAATCTCTGACAGATCCAAACAGTAAACCATCAATGGATATAATCTTGGGGGAGAGGTGGTGCTCACTAGCAGTGATTCTATGTGGTAACTTTTGTCCTAAAACATGAATTTAAACAAAGTTTAAATTGGAATCAATATCCTCAGTGTTAAAATGATGCCCCCTCCAAGGTATAATGCAGCAGTTCCTAAGCATTGTACATTAGACTATATTTAGGATGGTAGGGTAAGACTGTGAAGGAGAGGCTGTTGATAGTGAAATATATTTGTAGGAGATGGATTTGAGCCAAAGTATTGTTCCAAAGGGTTGTTGCAAAGTTCTCCAAGGGATTTTTACTAAAGAGATTGTAGTGTGCATCTCATCCAAAGAACAGGAAATCAAAGAGGGTGGAAGCCCTTAGAGTCACTCTGGGGTTTTGGCTCTGGATTCATTTGATTAACTGGGTATGAAAGTTACTGATTTAATATCAATGCTTCTTACAACACCTATAGTCACTGCTGTGGATATATTTGGTGTGTTAAGCTTGCTTGTAAGGGATTAGAAAAGTGAGTTACTCTGAAAGGGATTTTGCCACCTTCAGAGAAATATGTTTGGGAAGGAACTCCTACTATTATGGCTTAGGCCATTTGATTTTGCAGAGATGCACCAGTTCCTGTCTTGCTCTGGGAAACCAGAGATTCAAATATGGTCTTGAACGGAAAGTGTTGGCAGAAATACAAATGCAAGCAAGTTTGTGTTACTACTACTACAGTTACTCTGCCACTTTGAAAATCACTAGTCAGACTCCATTTGGATTATCTGCAATTCTGCAATGCATTATAGGAAGGACATTGCTGACTGAGCTTGTAAAACTGCAGTGGAAGGGAAACAAATATATGATTTAGGGTTTTGAGAGTATGACTTATAAAGATTGACCTAACTTGTATTCTATAAGTTAGAGAAAAAAGATTTGAAGGAGTGAGGAATACTGGAGGAATATGGGCAAAAAATACTGAAGTCATCTGGCAGTAGATATATGTTTCTAGTTCCACATGGATCATATAGCTTCACCAAATCAGTGGCATGTCTGAAGCTAATTTAGACCACTATTAACAGTATTACCATGAGTTGAATGACTGCTGATCCAAGACCCTGTGCTTAGTACTGTGCCCAGCCAGGGAGCAAACAGCAGAATGTGGGGCTGTGAGGTACCTTGGGCCAGAACATCAAGCAGTAGCTCAGCATGGGCCTGAACTCATTTTATCAAGGGCTTGGCTGGCATCATAGGGAATGGGGCTTTTAAATTGACACTTAGGTGAGGGTGATGAAATTCCTCTGCAGCTTTCCAGAGGTTCCTGGAAGGCCCAGCCCAACTGAAAGGGACAAAGCAGGAGAGGATCTAAGTGCTCTTTTAAAAAAAGACAAAATGCTATGGGATGAGATGAAGAGAGGCAGGAACTGACATCTGGCAGTGAGAGTCAGCAGATGTAGGGAAAATAAGATGTGCCTTGTAAACAAGAAAAGAAAAAGTGTTTTTTCTTTTATACTTCAGAGAAGGTGGAACCAAACCAAGAGTGTTAGAGGAGGTCAGAGAATGTAGAAAATAATCTTGAAGTAGGATCCCAAATAGATGCAGTTAGAAAGTATGGCATCATTTGAGTGTTGCTGTGAAGAAGCATAATGCTGGCTAAGAATCAAAGAGTTCAAAGCAATTCATTTGGTTATTGCTTGTATTCCAGGTAAATGGAAAAGAGGGCAGAGTCTGAACTGATGTGTTTGTATGTTCAGCTCCCTAATTTCTTGTGCAATTGTAAAGACTGGTGCAGTGGGGGATCATAGGTGTTTGTACCAGCTAGCTACACATTTTATATCTTGAAAGATATGTGTGTGATGTTGCCACTGCTCCTCTCAGAGTGAGATTACACAGTGTATTTATTGTGTTGCAGCTGTAGATTATCTGCAGTGGGAAAGATTCTGAAACAATTCCATTTGTGATTTTTTTTTGTTGTTTTTGTTCTGTTTTCACAAATCTACAACAGGATAGGTGCTAAATGAGCTTCGAATGATTGGACATTTGCATCAACGTTTCAGTTCTGATTTTTCTGAAGTTCTAAGGTCTGAATCTATATGTATATGGAGACAAATGTTCATAATGTTCTTGTCCTGTAAAATGGTTGTGATCCAGGTCTTTGAGTTTGTGAGATGCCTAAAAACATTTTTTGCTGGTAAAAATTGGTTTCCAATCAGTATGATATCACGTGAAATTGAGTCTTTCACTTAAAGTGAATTTGTACAAAGACCAATTACCATTGATTTCTAAGTTCCAAAATGTACCTTTCTTTCAACTGCAAACATAGCAAAGACAGCTATAGGGGCATAACCCAGAACTGAGGTTTCTCACTCTGTCAGTAGTAAGAAGATAGCTCGGGTTTCCCTGCTATACAAGGAACTGCTAGATGGAGATACAATTCCTCACCCAGCCATATGCTACCTCTTCTCTGTCAGAAATGAGAGACGTTGCTAGAAAAAAAGCATGAAGACAGGTACTGGGAATGAAAATGGTAAGAGATCAAACAAAAGGTGTAAAAGGTCTTTAGTTAAAATTTAAGGACTGCTGCATAAAGTAAGATCAGTGCTTACAAGAGATTAACAGCTTTTTCATGCCATGTGAAAAGCTGGAATTCCAGGACTTTATAAGGATACTTACATTCATCTGAGGAACAAAATCGGTATAGGCTATCTGAATATCTAGCTTTTTCTTGATTTGCTATTCATCAGTCTTAGGAATAAGATGGTCCTATTCCAATAATATCTGAATATTCTGAAAACATGCATATCCAGCTATAGGAAGTATTGAGATGCTATTTTTCCTTATTTGCTGTCTGGAAAAGTGGATGGAAAAATGAAATAGGGTGATGACAATCACAAAAAATTGTGACAGATGGCATAGCTTACTCAGACTAATACCCTGTCTCCCTTCACCATCATATGAAAAATACTGATGTATCATTTTGGGCTAGGGATTTCATGACTGGTAAAGCACAGGTCCAGGTTTAGTGGTGATAACATCAAAGAACTGTATTCTGCTTTTTCTGTCATGTGTTCCTATCCATCTATCAAACAAAACAGGCAAGGACCAACTGGCTTATAGGCAAGAAACTTAACATACATCACCAAACTTGGAAGACACTGAGACAATAAATGGCATTTGTAACTTGAAAACACTTCAGCAGCTGAGGTATGGTTTCAGTTCATGAAACCATCTGTAGTGCAGAACTTCTAACAGCGAGCAAGCATCTGAATGCGTTTTGGCTAGCAAGAGCACAAAACAAATTGAAAGAAGGTCCATATTGCTAACAAATTGCAATATTATGTCAGCTTTTGCCAATGAACTGGCCTATATTAAAGTGGTGCTTTTTCTTCTGTATTCAAATTATATTCCTTATACTGCATTAATAAAGGAGATGGTTCAGGTTAATACAATGTCTGAATCTGCCCCCGATCACTCACTTCTGCATGGCAGAGCTTCATGAGCTGCAGGTGTATTGCAGACTGCTTGCCACAGTGTGAATTATGGGAATTCTACCTCTTCCCTCCCTCCCACAGAGGAGGATCTTCCTCCCATGAGAAGAAAGTCCTGCACTGTCCTGGAGAGACCCTGGCCATAGAGCCTCTCCCAGGCAGGTCTGAGCTGACTTGGGATGGAGGGGAGCCAGGAAAGAGCTGGGGTGAATCTGAGCTTCAGGGAACTATGGCCATGGATAAACCAGGCAAATACAGGGTGGGGCAGCTCTTCACATGGTCCCTTGTGTCAGGGACAAACCAGGCTCAGCTGCTCTAGAATAAAGGATTGGCAAATCCTATGCTGCTTAACTGCTATGCTGGGTTCTCCATCAGTGCTGGATTCCTGCTATGTTTTTTTTAATCTACAGTAAGCAATTCATCATTGTTGAACTCAAAATTTGTTAACCAAGTCACTGTTTTCTGCGAGACACAATTCCTGTAAGGACACATATTTGTCCTTTTTTTTAATTTTGCATCACACATTTACACAAAGGGAAAGCATCTACAGCTTTTTTTAAGAACCTTCAGAAATGTCTCTGCTCTGTGGTCATGAAGAACCCCAATCTGTGAGCTAGAAAACAGGGGACATTTTTTTTTTTTCAGCAGTTCAAAATGATAGATGGATTTGAGTAGAACTGCAGTAGAGTGTACACACCTCATTCTCTGTAGAAATAGCTGAAAATACAAGTTTATACTGAAGTGGATAATGTTGGACTGTCTTGCAATGCACCAAAATAAACTAGAGAAAATTGCCAGGGCTATGTATATTTACTTGCATTGGCTTTCACATCTCTATATAATACGCATTAGGGTGAGCAGCAGATTTGGATACTATCTCTGGCTGGGGAAAAAAGTAATGGTAGCTAGGTTTTGGTAAATGTAGTACATGTTGGGTTTATATTTAGATACATCAAATTCTGATTTCTTTCCTCTGTGATCAGCCTCTCTTGTTTTCAGCAGTTATTCCTGATTTACACTTGTGGTGAGAAGAGAATCCCATTCCTGAGACTGAATTTTTTTTTCCCATTATCCACATGCTGAACATTGTTGTTCCTGCCAGGTGCTGATCCCCTCTGATGGTGTCTCAGCTCTCACTGCAGTATGCAGCCCACTATGAATTCTGCATTTCAGCCCTGCCAAATCCTGCAGTCCTATGAATATGTACAGGTGGTAGAAGATTAGCAGGCAGCATTTTAATTCAGCAGTTTGTATTCTACTTGGTTGTAAAATAAAGGATTAATGTTGCTGACTTTTCCATATATTGTTTTGGAACTCCTAAAAATCTTTGCACATAACAGATTCTATTACAACATTACATTAACTGCAAAGATAGCCAACTTTAATCTTTTAAGACTTTTATCAAGACTTTACTCAAGCACAATCAGTGCTGACCAGTGATGAGCTCCACTCTTACAAAAGAACATAGACATTTTAAGATGTTGTCAGGGAAATTCCATGGTAGATTGGCACAAATGTCTAAGCAGACAACTATCTGCCCTCTTAGGCACTTGCATACCCTTGATTAGTGTGGCTAGTCATTACAATTACAACCTATATATGTCTTTCACTAAATATTTCTATTTAAAAATGTCTGAAACTGAAAACTAAACACCTAAGCACTAAAAACCTAAAAGTCCTTATGCTGACCCACTGGAAAAGTCTGAAAAGTGTTCAGTAGCTCTCAGAATTCTTTCATTTCTTGCCCTTAGAGGGCTGCTTTTGCCATTAGAGCTGCAGATTAAAACAAGTAGATTCTTGCACAACCTCTGAAATGGCAAAAAGTAACCTCCCTTTCAGAGGCTGTGGTGGTTAGTGGGGCTGGTTTCACCTTGGGTGAGAACACTACTCCAATTCAAAGGGAATTTCAGCTACCACATGCCGTGGGCTCTCAGGTGAGAGCTGCCTACCTTGAGCACAGAGAAGGTGCTGCAGTGGCAGGACTGCAGCATCACTGCCTGGGACCCAGGATGCAGTGCAAATACATCACAAAAAGGCAATCTCTTTCCCAAAGAGCCTCTAGAGTGTCCACAGCACAGTTCATGTACTGTGACTTCAAGCTGTGAAAAAAGGTCTCAGGTGTTGTAGACATCTTGGCTGGCATTGGCTTCACTTAATGGGCTCACAAATGCTCAAACTCTTGTGTTAATGATCAGGACAGAGAGAAAGAGGGTCCTGGGACAGCTGCTGCAATGTGGGATGGGGATCTGCTCATTCACTGCAACTCCTCCAAGAGACAGATAAAAGTAAGTGGTGAGCACATTCTAAAAACTTCAAGCAGATGGAAGCATTTGTTGTTTCATTTTAAATTTGCAGATGGTATTTCCTGCAAAAATGGCAACTGCAGCTCCACCACTTAAAGGGCAAACCAAATGAAAGGAGCTGTTTCTGTGCAGCTGTAGATTGGCACATAGATATAAGAGTTCCATCTCCATTAAATGTCTCCCCAAGCCTTTGGGATAATGGAGCATATGGGGTTTTTTTCCCCACTTTGTCTGTTCTGAATATCTCTGCTCTTGATAACCTCTGTCTGCAGCCTTATGTGAGGGCTCATTGCCTTTAAAGGTTGTGCCTCTTGTCTTGGATAGTGTCTTTAATCTGGAGATTCTTTTCTCTATCACTATTGTATTGCAAAATTTCCCCTGCTTAAGGTGCTAAGGTAATCCAAGAATAAGATGTATGATGTTGGCCTGATTTCCTGTTAGAATAAGCAGGTAGAGCTCCCCTGGCTTTAATGGTTTCTGAAGTTGTGAATTTGATCCCATACCTTCCCTGAATAATAAGATTTAAAATAATGTGAGTTTAGGGTAGGGCAGGAAGCCCTGGATGAAATACCTTATTGCATTGATTTGTCTCTTATTTTCTGTCCTATGAGAATACCCAAGTTGCAAATAAAGGGTCAAGAAGGACATTTAACAATATATGGTCTATACAGTATTAAAAGACCATCTCACAGTTAATCATATGATTAATTTCTACAAGAAGGCTCCACTAAGTCTGCAGTAAAAAGAAGTAATGAGGTTTTATAATTAAGTTGAAAAGCTTCTGTGATGCATGCAGAAGTCTTTTATATAGAAAGGTAAGAAAAATCAGTTGTCTTCCTTTCAGTCCATAGATTGCTGTAATAACTTTCTCTGTGAAGGCTCTTGGGCTCTGGAATGACATCTAGCTCTGGCTTGAAATGGTCAAGTTATAGGGCATGGTTTAGGACCCTTTTCCTTTGCAAGATGTATTTAAAGAGTGAGAAGAGGTTCACAAACTCTGATGTACTGTTATTAGATTACTGGCATTTTATAGTAAGAGTTGCTGATCTACAGAAGAGTTGACTCTGAGGTGTATAGGATGGCACTGTAATTGTATAAGAACTGCCTGGGTCCTCAGAGACTGTGTGGAGGCACACATTCACATTACAAATGGCAAGCAATAAATCTTACTGCAATGCTACAGCAGCCATTGTTGTAGTGACTTAGCACTAATGCTCTGTATTATAAGGATTTTCAGCAAGCACATTAAATTCCACTGAAAAACCTCAAGATGCATATAAGGACACCTGCTTTCCCGAGGACTAGAAAGATCAAGAATCTGTGAAAAATGCATAGTTGAAGCAGAGGGCCCAGAATAAAGCAGCTGAATACTAATCCACTGGCAAACCATACTGTAAACTGGTTTTGCTTGAGTGCTATGCCAAACTGAAGGGAGCTCACTTGCATGGAAACCAAATCATGAGGCTGTAGGGAGAGAAACCTGAAGCTTGTGAACCTGGCACTCAGTTCTCTGCTCACCAGAGAAGAGGACAACTCTTGAAAACATCAGGGAGGTCTTGTGCTTTCTGTTGGGGATCCATCCAATAAGGTATTTTAGAGTAGCACATCCTCATAATGTGCCATAGTTGGTATTTCAGCTCATAGGAAGCAATTCTTCTGACAAGTCATATTTGCTGTCTCCCTGTTGAGGCTAGTTATAGGCTTGACAATGCACTAGGAGTCCAGGTGAACCTGACTTTAAGGTCTATTAAGTGGATTTCAGTACCAGAGTATATTTAATGTGTATGGATATAGATTTTGCTAGATTTACCATGTCAGTCTAGTCACCAGTGATTAGTCAGTATATAATATTTCCAGGACAGCAGTTACTGTGCTGTTTGATTCTTCATGTTCCTTTTCATAGGTAGTTAAGCTAGATTCTGGATAGTATGTCAGTTTACCTCATTGTAGGTAATCAAAACAAAAGTTTATCTGGTTTGTGCCTTTGGCCAGTATTTGCACAGAGGCCACTATCTAGAACATACTATCCAAAGTTATCAAAGTCTTCTGGGCTCCAGAAGACCAGGTATTCCTGACTGGAGCAAGCCATTAATTCAGTGGCATCCTGCTTGGCTGTGAATGCAATAGTGAAAAATCTGCAGAGACTTCCAGCCTGGTCCTCAGGGAAGACGAAAAAAAAAAAATCATAAGGCCAATCTGACAGTCCCATGCATTTGGACTCTGAAATTCTTTTGATTTATGGACATGAAGAACTTGAGTAATTTCTAAAGAGTCAAATATCGCTCAAGAATTAGCAATGTTGTGCACAGGAAGCAATTTTCACTACTTGGAATATTTTTTTATTTTTTTCCTCAGCATAACTTTGAACACAGCCCATTGAGATGAGGTTCTTGTAGGGTTCAGACTCTTTATAAACAGAATATACTGTTAAAATAAAAAGAACAGTTTTTCGCCTTTTATAGTAAGACTGTATAACTTTCTAATTTCAGTCACGTAATCTGTCTTTTGTGTAAACTTGCTAATTTTAAACAACTAATATAGGAATAACTATTTCAAAATGTATTAGCTTTCCTTATTTAAAAAAAAACAACAACAGTTATTTTGACCTATCTCTGTGCCAGAAGTATTTTGGATTTGACCAATGTGTGTGTTTTCTAGCAAAACTCCTACATGACTTCAGTTCTAAACTCAAAGATCCTACTTAAGTTTACAGAGTCTCTTTTAGGGTTAGAACCTCACTTGGAGTTGAAATGTGCCTTATTTTGTCTTTTGGTAGGAGTTCAGAAGTAGGAGTACAAGTCCTGCAAGTAGAAAGGTCTTTAGGGAATTCTGCGACAACTCTTCTTCAGAAAGACCATTGGATTCTGACTGATTCATATAGAAGATGTCTTCAGGCAGATTAAGTTCTCCGAGAACCTCTGTGAACTTCCATACAAAGTTTCTCCCCTTAGTTTGCCCTAAAACACTTTTCACCTCTTAAAAAAAAAAAAAAGTACATACAGGCAAGATGGAGGAATTGTAGCTACAATGAAAGCATTGCAAATATGCAACCAATAAAATAAGCAGTTTGAGTGGACTAGCCATATAGTTGCATGCAATTCCAAAGATTTACAATGAAACCAAGCTAAATAATTTTTTAGAAGCAACCAAAGAATTGTACAGAATGCCAGTGTCTGCAGGTCTCAAAGTACTTATGATTGAATATCAGGCAGAAACTGATCTCCGGATTTGTAGTTTTGTTTGCTATTATGGTTTTTACGGCATGCTGAGATAAACTGATGTTTCTGCTAAAGGGATTACATACCTTGGAAATATCCTCCACTGCAGAATCTGCTTTAAGAAAGCATTTCTTATAAGATCTACCCAAATGCACTAAATATCCTTTTAGACTGAGGGCAAACTGGAAGTACTCTATGATCCCTCTTCTGCATTGCTTAATAACAGTAGGACAAATCCTGGAGTCCTTACAAAATCATTAGGCATTTTGTCTGATTAGGGATTGACTGTAAACTGACCAGAGGCTTCATGACTTTTCCTCATGGGACTCCGAAGGCTGATCAAAATTAGATTACTAATGCTGTGTGACTTACTCCCTTATGACTAAAATTTAAAGGGCACAAAAATAGGTTGAAACAGGAGACAGTCATCAATTCTAAAATATTGGAAAACCTGTTAATCTAAGAGGCACGGGTGAAATATATGCATATGTATTTTATTTTCATGTATTTCATACATTAGTAGACATGCACACATTTTCATTCCCATCTTTCGTGTGTCACCGTGGACATGTAAGCATGCGAATATATGGAAAACAGACTTAGTATTGTTATCTGCAATACTGATGTTGATGAAATACTAATACTGAAATATGTAATGAAACACTCACTGCCACAAAAGCATCAGACATACAGTGTTACATACAGCACTTCAAACTACAGTTTGAAAAACAGTTCACATGGGTCAAAAATTAAGCAAATTTTCTTCTGTGTATATATGAACTCTTTAAATTGCAGTATAAAGGATGTAGGCAGTGTGTAGGATAATAGCTTTTGTGGGTCTATTGCTGTCAAAGGGAAAATTCCAATTTGCCATGGGCATTAAACTTTATTATTTGTTATTGCATCTGCCATGCTAATATTAACACTGACTGCTTTCCCCAAACTACATAAAGATGTAAGCAGTTGGCAGTTCTGGTGACAATATGTAAATTACTCAGAGCAAACCTAATCTTGTATAATAAATGCCAATTTGACTCTAAATTTGTTAACAATATTTTAATGTGGTAATTGAGGTCAAGGGAGACTCCAGTTAAATGCTAAGCTATCTATAACTGTCAATGTTAAATAGTACTTAGGTATCCTTGCTGAAAATCAGATATCCAGGTTAACATATATCATTGGGGTTTTGCAGCCAGAAATCAAATGAAGTGTATTAGTCTTGGCAGCATGTAAGTATATTAGTTTATAAATGTGCAGCTGCAACTATCCATAGCTTTTGGACTTGTTTTGTATTACAACAGACCAGTAATTGCACTTTTTCCTGTTCTGTATATAATTTTGATTAGAAATCAAGTAATAAATACATGCCTAAAGGCTTCTGGAAATTAACTGGCATGTTTCTGTTCTGTCAGCTGATTGACGAGGTTCAATTTTAACCAATTTTATTCATGGTTTCACTTATCATTGCTTCTTTAAAAAGCTTTCCAACATTGTGGTAGACATGCAAGTGATGAACTTCTATAGCAACTACACTGGACTGAGTTTTGTCTATTAAAATGTTCTGATTTTCCCTGAAGGTGTTGGCATTCATCAAAAACATGTAGGTAATTGTGAGTCAATGTGTGTCCATTCTCTTGTTACAGCTTGGATGTAACTGCAGCAGGTATGGGGGGGAGTTTTATGCAATAACCTCCCTCATTCCACCTCCATTTAGCGTGGGCTATAAACATGAAGAGTCCTATCTTTCCCTCATACCTAGAGGCAAATTTATAATAGATAGTATGAACAGCTTTTTTTAGGCTCAATAATATCTAAAATTTTCTTTTTTTAAATGTGGAAAAGGTTGGGCATTTTGTTTCAGTTGGGTGCCTTTTTTTGTGAATGTTCCAGCTGAGTGTTATTTCGGCCAAAGCACACTTGTGCCAATTTCCTTATCCTAGTTTTGTCCCTTGTTGAATGGTCACTATGTTCAGCATAAGAGAAAACATCTTAGATGGAAATCAGCCTCCTTCAGTGTCATTAGCCCCCCTATTTGTAAGGGAAATAATCAATTAAGAATAGTAGCCTGCCTCCTTACACTACACGTGGTAGCATACAGCAGCTCTGGGACCACCAGTGCAGCCTCCTGCACAATGTGCATGAAAGAGATTATGTAAAAAAAAATGCAGCACAAGTCCCTCACTTTCCTTGGTCCCACATATGGAGAATGGTCTCCTTATGACAAAAAGGCCTGGGAAATCCCCACACAGCCCTTTGCACTGACAGAGACTATCTGTGCATTCTGGGACAAGTTACAGAATTTCTTTGCACCACCCTCAGCAATGAGAAAATGCAGAGCTATCATATTTTACATACACAGATCTTGCTCTTTAAAATAAGTCCTCAAATATTTCACATGCTTAGATGCAGGGAGCTACTAATGAAGTGGACATAAAGCTATGGTGGATGAGAAGATGGGTTTAAAGTACTACAGAATGGCAAGGAGTTCAGTAATGGAAATAATTTTAAAATAATAGATGTGGAAAATATGGTGGTCCTAGCTCATTTGGTTCCAACAGTACCTGCACAGGACAGACAGCAGCTGCTTCTCCCACCACTCCCTACAGCTGGAGCTCTGTTCTTAGTGCAAGACTGCATGTGTTAATGGCCTAAGAATAATGATTTCCAATAGGTTTAGAGGAATTACTGTTTAATCCAGGATTTCAAACCTTAATAAACAGTTCCTATTGAATTTTGATCCCAGGAAGGAAGGGCAAAATCTTATTTTATCTGACCATTTAAATATAAAACATTGTCTTCCATTCTGAACGCTCAGGACTCGTACTTTGTAGGTGGCATTATTGCATATAATAATACCCTGAAATCTATCCCAGTTAATCTGGTTGGTTTGGGTTTTGTTTAGCACCTTGTAAACTTTGCAGATCTTATAGGTCTGCACTGACTGAATCACCAGATAAGTAATAGCTTCAATAAAAACTCCTCTGGTGGAAACACTTCATGAGCAAATTTACAGAACAAGTAAAAAAGTTCTGTATATAATCCTTTCCCTCCCTGTTAATGCTCATACAGGATAACACTACTATAAAGTATGTTTATCCAGTGAATAAAGGTACTGCATGATAAACCAGTTAACAAAAAGCTGGTGTTAAATTTAAGCTGATTCAGTCATTTCTACTTCCACTGATTTCAGGCTCCTGTTGCAAGCAATGGGGATGTCTGGGGAAAGAAGGGAAGGGCTGGGCAAGGACTTCGGGATTTAGCCCCTGGGCTTCAAAATGGATTTAATAAAAACAAGCAATAACCTACAATACACCATAAACCCTGCAAGGTATAAGGAGAGACAAGGTTGGTTAAAAATGACTGTATTTTTACACTACCAGTGTAGTGTGGGCAATTTATAGTTAACATAGTAAACCTGGAAAGGCTGATTCAAATCCCATTGAAGTCAGTGCTTGTTACACAGACTTTGAATCTGGTGGGTGGTTTGTGCATTCGCTGGTCAGCATAAGACTTCTAGAACTGTCAGTCATTGTGTGTTAGTGTGGTTATAATTTCACTGGTTCCCAAATATATTAAAAATGTTGCATCACAGATGTTAACTGTTAGTTAGTCCTCATCTGCATGTTTGCAAATTACACTCCAAGTATTACTGTGGCACCTGAACAAGATTGTGATATAATCTGGATAAGTGGTACTATCAAAATCCACATAAAAATACACCAGGACTGAATGCAGTGTCTTGATAATCCCACTTTCATGTGTTGTTTAAGAATAATGTCCTTGTCTATTGGGAGCCAGGGCTGACATACAAAAACATTATTAGTAGCTAGGCTAGAGCAGCTGGAGCAGAGCAATGGCACTGAAAGGAGAAGCAGTAGTTCAGGCACAGAGCATCTTTTGTCTAGTGGTATTTCCTGCTTATCCTGGGGGAATCCAACTAAACCCTGGACATTCAAACCCAGAAAATTGCTCTGGCCTTGGCTAGACTAATAGAAGTCAAAACTTCAATCAGGCACTTATTAGTTACTTTGCACACATGATATAAGGTGCCTTTGTTGGTGGCAAACAAGTGCAATTGCAGCTTGGGATTGACAAGGAATTTTTTTGCTATCTTTGACTGCTCAATATAAGGTTAGGATTGGGTCATGTACCAGGGCTTTTACCAAATTAATGCTATCAGGAGAATTACGTTTAAATGGAATTCTTTCTATCTAAACAATTTCATTTAGTTTTTTCTCTACATTTTCTCTGTCAGTTGGTATGAGCATATAAAATAATTCAGACAAGTTAACAAATGAAACAATACATAAAATATCATGATTTGAAAGAGAGACAACAGCATTTGCATCAGATCTTGTGCTGCAGCTTCAACCTGAAAGTTCTAAGCAGCTTCTGCTTTTTATCAGCTTTTGAATAAGATTTTCCAACTTGCTTCTTGATGGGAGATCCTAGTTTAGGTTAAATCTAGCATGTTTCCCTGAATTTAAAAAAGATAATTTGCAGTTTTATTGAGCCCTAAGCAACATCGTTAAGTACTTAAAATGAACAATTCTGTACTGCTATCACGAGAAATTATTCACACACGACTCAGTTAAATGCCACTGCAAAGTTGTAGCCACATAAAGACTGTTTCTTTGTAAATGAAATCTGCAAGACTGCAACCAAAGCTGCACTTGCCCTTCAGGATGATGCTTGCCCCAGAGGTTATTCCAGGAGTAGATCATTCCCAGAAATAGGAAATAAATATAGCATATAAGCAATACAAGTATTTAGTGAAGTTCCATGACAATATTTGACTTCAGATTCCCAGATAAGAAGAATAGGCAAATTTGAGCATGGACTTTCTAACTTCATAGTTTGTAGATTGATAAATGCAGAGCTTGTATTTGACTGATGACTCCAAATCTCATTGGAAGTAATTGAGGATTGGTAAACCACCTTATCAAAATCTTTATTTGCTGACTACAGGAGTAATGGTCAATGCTATCAAAAGGAACCTGTTGGTGGTGTTTAGGTCCTCAAAGCTTGTTTATCTCAGATGGAAGTTATAATTGATATTCATGTTTCCTTAGCTGTGTCTGAGCTGAGACTGCCGGGAATCTGCAATATTCAAATGAAAATGGGGTTTGCTCACAATTACATGTTTATCATTTTATTAGACTTGGGGTTTGCTTTGTATCATCCCCTTTTTTTTAATAGCACTTACATTGACAATATACAAATATAATTCTAAGCAACAGTGTAAATGAAGAATATCTCTAGTAGAAAATAAGAATAATTTTCATTTAATAACATGGCTCTATCAGCAACAGGGAGGGAGGTAATGTTATGGAGGCAAATTGTATGCTCTGAAAGTTTAAAATGAAAGGAATTTGGAGAATAAAAGGAAGACTGGGTGATAACGTTCATAATTATTTTTCTACTGATATAGCATAAAGCTAGGTTTCAAAGGCAACAATAGATAATGAAAGGTATAAATGCTCTACCAACAGAAGCTCACATGTCCTAAATGGCAATGTACAGGTTTTCTGTAAGTGGCGATGTTTCTTCTTTATTATATTAACAATATTTTGCATGTGTTTAATCAATGCACTTTTTAATCAGTTAACTTTGATTGTGTTTGTGTGCTTATTTTGATAAATTATTTTAATATACTCTAATTTTATATGCAAGTATATGGCTGGTAGTCAATGATCTTTAATTTGAAAGGAGTGCTTTCACCACTGACAAGAATTTAATTAGGTTTTTATATGCTTCATGACTAGGAAATAATCCTTTGTTATCCTACCACCTGAATGGATTGTGCATGATTCTGGAACACAGCTAAGACTTTTCTGTCAAAATATTTGACAATTAAACCCCATCAAGGAGTTCAAGTACATCTACATATGATTGACAGCAGTTCATAGATTGCTAAAAATTTATGTGAAGATGACCCTATGTAAATAATACTCTTCATTAGAATATCATGCCACTTGATTATTTTGTTAAACCTTACTTGATCATCTTTGAAATAAAAAAAAAAAAATCATTTTTAATAACATTTATGTTAGCATCTTCTCCCAGATTGTGTGAAATAGTTTTAAAATGCTTTTAGAATATTACCTTTAGAGCAAGCACTTCTGTACAAGTAAATGTGAACATTTGCAACCTAAGAAGTGATGAAATGCTAGAAAATGCAGGAAAAGAGTTGGAATCAGTTGTAGGTTATTTCTCTCTAGGTATATTTTTACAGTGCATATATAAAAACAAGATGATGCAGCTGTTCCTCAGCCCACCTTTAAATGCTGAATTTCCTCCATGCATCATCACGGAAGAGGTAGTGCAGACAGTACCGTGGTCCATGTGCTCTTATCTCCCTTCACTTATCACAGACTTTCTCACCCTATTGGTCTCTATTTCTCAGTAGTACAAGGATTGCTGGGGAGCTTCATCTAAGTCCTTAATGCTTACCAATTCATGGTTTAGAAAACAGAGATGATCTGCTGGGGTGACACACTGGGTCTTCATTGCAGCTGCAGGTTTGAAGTCTTGTTCTTCCACGTGCTCTAAGAGGTTCTCATATGCTTCTTGATTGTCATCTGGGAATTCTTCAGGAGAGAAAAGGAAAGGCTCACTTCTCAGACTCCCTCTTGTGTCTGCATGATTCCCTGCAGTCTGGTCTCTAGGTCTTTATCACAGCCACTTCTTAATCTTTGTGCTGCTGTCTCTCTTATCTGGACCAACCATAGAAAGATCTTCAGCACTTCTTGTCAGTTGTCAAAACGGGTTTAGTGGAGGTTGTCCTCATCCTGGATATCTATAAGATCCTCAGGGACTAACTACCTTTTTTGTGTTTCAAAGTCCATCAAACCAGAATGCATTGGTTGACTGATTTCTGTTCCCTGTAAAAGCCAGTCTTCTGAAGTATTTCAAAGAGGGTATGCCTAGAACAAAATCTACTGTGAAAGAACGCTCAGAGTTGAATATAAAGTGGGCATTTAGCAACACAGAGGTTGTTAAGTTTATACAGTGCGAAACAATTGCGTTTAATATTAGTTTTGTGATATGGGAATAGGAAGGAAACCCAAGAAAAGACTACAGTACCTGATTTTGAGGTTTAGATAATTTTCTTTAGGCATTATTCCTTTCAAGGTTTTGTGATTTTTTTGCATTTCTGCTGTGTCATCTTCAAGCAATAGATGAAGTTTACAATCCTTTCATAGGTTTTGACAAAAATCATTATGCAAAGGAGCTGTACTGCATATTTACAAATGTACATATTTACTTTGGGCACCTCCACACTGGAGCAGGTAAGATAGGTATACCTTTTCAGATCAGAGTGAGGATTATGTCTGTTAATGGCTATTAATTGTGGCAATAGTATGGCAGGACCTATAAAACTCTGACATTAGATTCTTTTTGCATGCACACACACCCCATGGTCTTGGTAATATTTCCAATGCCATTATTTTTCACAGTACTTTTCTGTATTTCCTTCTCTAATTTATCTTTTGTATGTATCTCAGGAAATAGATGTGTTTGGAAGTAAAAGTGTTAGTTATGACAATTTTTACAGATTTATTGACTTTCAAAAAGTAAAATGGCTTAAAGTGTTGATTTGAAATATCAATAATGGGTGTTATCTTGTGATTATCAGAGCTGGCAAAGTATAACAAGAACACTCTTTTATACTAGTAATAAACTTTTTGCAAATTTGTAATGAACAGCTGCACCTTGAGCAGTCATGTTTTAAATTACTTGAAAATGTGCCAATTTGTTTCTGTGCATGTGAAAAGGAAAACGACTACACAGAACAACCCAGCTCCAAGTGCTTTGCCTTGAAATCTAGTGCTATACAATATGATCTACAGACATTATGTCCAAGTTTCTAATATTTGCTTCTTTGATAAAACTTGATAAAAGTCAAGTTTCATCCAATTGAATTTTTATGACTACTTAAAAATGCCTGAAAGTTTCTTTCAGAGTTGCTGCTGACAGACCTTTTAACTACAGAAGCACATTAAATTCACTATAATCAGAATCAAATTATTAGATTTATATTATAAAACAACTATGTTACTGCCTACAAATATGAAAGAAAAAAGGAAATAAAAATTGCCTATCTTAAATAGTAGGAAAACAGTGATTAATCATCCTGTTCATGTAAACAGGGTTATTTTTCTTTTTATAACATGACATCGAGCCAAAAGTATGTGATTGATTTTATAAATCAGTCACTACTCTGTTCATACCATCATTTTTTTTTCTTTTAATGCACTCTGCATTAATATCCTGCCTCTGGCTTGTTTCATTTAATTTCTTCCTTGCCAGTAGAAAGTAAGCAGCTATGTTTGAAGGCAGTAAGCACTTCTCTGAAGAAAAAAAAAAAAAAAAAAAAAATCACTGGGAGGGGGGACCACAAGAGAAGGTAGAATTTGGGGAGCTTCCAGTGGGAATTCAATGATAAGCATGATAAGCTTGTTTTTTATTTGGAACTAAAGAGTTAGATTTTCTGTTAGGCTTTCAGAAATTGCTCCTGCAATAATAGCTTTACTGCTGTTAAACCTCTCACGTAATATGCAACACCTTTCTGACTCTTTATAAGGATTTCCAATATCTAGCAATGGTAGATAACACTCAAGACCACATCCTGACCTTCAGCTCTATGACTGACTAGGCCATTTTTTCATTGTCCTTGCGTCCTTGTGAAGCACTAAGCTTCTTCTCAGGCTTTGTTTTTATTCTGATTGCTAACCAGGCAATAATTCAGCTAGCTTCTTACTGGGTATAGAAACAGGGAATTTCAGCAAGGCACAAAGCCAGAAATCCAACCAGAGGGGATTTGAACTACAGGTTGAATTCTGTTTTATTTGCGTTAAAACTATTTATTGACCTCCATGTGCTGGAGCTCTTCATAATCCATTTGATAAATTCATGATAATTATCATAAATACTTAAAGTACAGATTTGTTTGTTGTCACTGGCCCCTTTTTACTCAATGATCCATTAGTAAAATGGATCAGCACACAAGTTTTTTTCTCGATCCATTAGTAAAATGTCATTTATACTTTATGTCACTGTACCCCTAGTCTTGTAAGAATGAAGGTACTGGGAGCTTTAGCATACATTTTAATAGGTGCTGGATCAAGAATATACTGATGAGAGTCTCAAATCTTTTTCTAGTATAGTCTGTAAGGATCTTTTAACACCTGTCATCTACTGAGATCACCTACCTTCATCTGTCTTGTACTGTTGATATGGATTGCACTGCTATGTTTAGGTTGCTTCTAAAGTTTCTCTGGGAAGTCCTCTTTTCCTCACAGTTGTTGGTTGGCATTTGATAACTTCTCACTCTTTCTACCATCATCCAGTGTCCACATCCTAAACACATTCAACATGTCCTCCTAATTCTGGAGGAGACAAGTTGTTGGTTAAGATTTGTTGAATTTTTTCTTTTGTGATGAAGGCTTTCCATTTAACATACAATATCTTCATAAGTCTGTATATTTTAGAAGATATCTTTTTTCCTGCCGAATGTTTTAGTAGATCTCCACTTCTATCCAGCTATGTGCTAACATTTGTGGGGTCAATAATATAGATTGGTCTTGGCACTTGGCCCTTTCACATGTCCTCATACTTGTCTGTCAAGTCATGATGCCTTGGCTTAGTTATTGAGACTGCAAGAAACATCTGGAATAGTACTGAAGAGAACCTGAAGAAATGCAGTATAAAATCAACTTGCAATTCTTTTACTGTATATTTCTATAAACACCATGGTAATTGTGTCAAGAATCTCTAATTCCATTTTAGTAACAGTATAGTTTAGTGCCTATCTATGTATTTGTGTATTTTTAGAATTTCCTATTTTTTGTGTCAGGAAACTAGTCTTGTTATCTGCTAAGAAATCTTCTTACTTTCACATTTCTTACAGCTGGTTAAAAGATGGTGCCCTTTATAGTATTTATTTTTTGTGTCCTTTTAATTCTTCCGTCTTCAGTTTCTGGGCTTCTTTCTAAAAGCCTACCAATCTCTGCTCCACACCATGGTTATATAAAAGCTATTCTTTCCTCTTATCTTGTGCTACTTGATACTTCTGTTATACCTCTGGATCTTGTGAAAATTATTCATTTTAAACCAGTGCCTTTTTCACATCATTCCTTTTCCTACACCTGAGTTTTCATACCTTGTAGTGCTTCCAGAACATTAGTTTAGCTCTTAAGACTCAAAACTGACTTGGAAATAATCTCAGTACCAATTTGCCTGTACAGGTACTCATTTCTTTTTTGCTAGAGTATATGGTACAATGTGCATATGCCTTTCCTTATGTTTGGAATGGAAAAAAGGCCAACAGCTTTATTAACCACATGATCAGACGAGTTAAATGGACAGCCCTCGACCACATATTTAAAGCTGTGGCAGTAGATGTGGGGCTGTTTGTTCAGTGCTATCCCATCACAGAATTACACAGCTCGCTGTGGTTGCAGTCTGATAATTATTATTGATTCGCTCTCAGGCTGTCAATCTGGGGACAGTGCTAAAGCAGTCCATGATGGACAGAAAGAGGATTGGACAGCCACCATCCAACGAGGAAACTTCATCTTGAAAATGAACTTAGATGAGATGGTGCTAGTGGATAAGGGTAATTGATGATTGTTTCAGAGTGGAAGAAGGGAAAAAGAAGAGATAAAAAATTCCTCTTTGGCATTCATCCTTAGTGTCCTGTAACACTCCAGGGACCGTCTGCAAACTCTATAAAGTTTAAAGTTTCTATTTTCAATGGTTAGCCAAATATATTGCTCTTACTATAAGTAGTGATTAGCTTAGGGTCACCAGGATCCATGAGGAAGACAGAACAGCACCTTGGGGAAATAACTTTTCCCAACCCAGACTTATTATCTTGATCTACTTTTGAGTTCCTAAACATAAGTAAATCTTAGCACTTTTAGGCTGGTTAAAACGCTTAATACTTGAGATGTAGATATTAGCACTATGGATCACTATACTAAAGACTTGCACCTGCAGTAATGAGACAGTTATAAATTGTATTTTGAAGCATCCATACTTGTTATATATTTCTTAACAAATCTGCTCTAATTAACTGTCAACTAATGAGAGAGTAAACAGTCATAACAGAAGTGCTGGACAGTGTAAGCTAGTCAGAGTCTCAGTTTATGATGTGGTCAGCCTTTGTATTTTTAAAACACTATACAAAATGCTTGAGATGGAGAAATCAGTGCAGACAAAATAAAAACCTACCTACACATCTTGATCTATCTTTTTAGCTGAATTTTGCCCAAGCTTTTATTTCAGCACTGGTAATGCTGGTTGCAATTTCCTCTGCTCTTTTGCTAACTTAAGTTGAGCCACTGTGTTTCAGTTGGGGTTTTTCCTTCTTGGTCATCTTGCATGTACAGGACATCTGGGACCCCAAATCTATAAACTCCAGAAACCATAGTGTGTGAATTCAAGAGGGCCAGCTGAAGGAAGCACTATTGATGCGGCTGCTGGCTGGCAAGGAGTACCTCTGAGCCTCTCCTGAAAAATAAACCTCTGGGCAGAGGGGAGCAAATGAGGCCCCTTCCCTCTTCAGAAACACCGGGTTTACTCTGACGTAAGAGCTGTGAAGGGAAAACGGGATAAATAATGTTTTCACCAGCTCTGTCTTCAGCAGGCAGGGATTGCTCAAACCTTCTCCTCTTCCTTGGTAGGACAGCGAAGAGGTTGCTTGCAGCCCCAGGGTTTGGGGTGAACAGTACTGGCTTACTTGTAGGAGTGACTTCTTATTGGCTCTTGTGTACAAATATTTTCATGTTACCTTTCAACCTAGTAGCTGCTGCATTAATGTGAGTATTCTCCTTGGTATCTTTGTCATTTGAATGCTGCAATATTAAACATCAGTCGTAACTGAAAGGGACCACGTACTAGGGAAAATTCACTTGGATTTTCATATAAGCCCTCATAGGGAACTATCTTAAGTGCCTGAGCTATGAGGCCAGTCTCCCAAAATTTTTATAGAGGAAGAGATGGGCCTCTGCAGAGGACAAGTCTGAGCAAGTGTCTAAGTTGTGACCTGACTCAATTTCTCAAAGAGTTTTTCTGTCCTCTCACTACATGATCAGAGATTGTCAGGAAGAACAGAGATCTTAAGGCAGCTCAGATGAAGAGCAAAAGCAACCAACCCTTCCTTTCTGGTGTATGTCATTGTTTCCACAAACAGTATGGAAGAGTGAAATGCAATGAAGAGTGTGCGTTCCCCTTCCTGCCCCATCCAGTAGACATTAGGAAGGGTATGTCTGCTCTTACTGGTTGTGGAAGGGAGGAAAAAAAAAAAAGGATTACCTCCAGGGCCATAGGGCTGCCTAGAGGAATATCAGAAGAATGGAAGGTGTAAGTCTGGTGAGAAGGATTTATAATCTTCTTTGTAGGTAGTCAGGAAGGTTTATACTCTGGGATAGAGCTAGAAAATGGTTAATCCTGCTTTGCTTTTATATTCTTTCTCTTTAGATGAACTTTCAGATGAAGCAAAATTGTATTAAACTTTCCATTCCTGTACCTAAGAAATAGCAGGATCAGAATATTTCAAACCTGATAAACATGTGCTGTCAGTCTGGGACTAATTGTACCAGCCATCAGCCAAGAAGACTAAGTTTATCTTCAAATTCTATGATACAGCAGATAGAGCTTTGAAATGAAATTGCTTGGATTTACATGGGAAAAATGAGGACTGTGATGGAAAAGGCATCATTCTTTCATTTGTAACTCTTCAACATTTCCAGGATTTACCTGGATCACCTGAAGAATTAGCTAGGGCAGCTGATAATGCAAGATTTTCTGTGTGGCTGTTTTTTTCAGGTATCTCAAGGCTTCTAAATCCAGTTGTTTTCTTAACTTGGCTTCATGATCCCCTACTGTCCACACTGCAGATTAATGTTTGTATTATTGCTGCCCTTCTCATTAACATCATCCTTGGGAAATTAATACTGTTCACAGAGGAACACTGTGCAAAGGTTCTTCCCTATCTTATCCCTTTGAATGCTGCTCCCTACACAGGCTGAGGATGCCATCAGGAGAGATTTTCCTGTGTGCATCCAGAGAGTCGCATAATGCTTCCTCTGGCACAGCACCTCAGTTGCTGTCAGATCTGCCATGGCTTCACCAGAGTCCCCAAAGCAACAGAGTTTCAGCCTTCAGCAGCAGAGAGGACCCTTGTTGTCACAGCAGATGCAGTAATGCCATCATAATGCATCAGGATCCCTGTGTGCAAAGTGAACTTGCATTTTCTAAAAGAGATTACCAAAATGTCATATTGGAGTGAACAAATCAAGCCAAATTTCTCAAAGATTTAATCCTTTAAAGCTGTTGTAATCAACATGCATTTTAGGTGAGATGTGGACGTTATGGTGCTGTTTGTATTTGGATCTTCTATTTCGTTGGCCCTAGGTGGTGCGGTTTTACTTCCCTGCTTTCTAGTTAAAGATAGAGCTAGATGTGGCATTAGCAAGAATATCAGACTAGACAACAGGATACAAGTGGGGTGTGCAACAGACTAGGCACTCCATAATCAGAGAGGCTGTCCAAATTTTGATGCTCTGTTTACAGGCTTTTTTAGTATGGGTCGGGTGGTGTTTTGAACTCTACCAGGCTGCCCAATTGCATTTGTGTATACAGATGCTTGTATTTAATGGCCATGATGCCCTGTATCTTAGAAGTCCTCTTTTTACTCAGATTTGCTGACTTTCACGGTCACGGCAAGGTCTGTCTAATCTTCCATCCTTTCCCAGAAACTGTGAATTGAATAAGGCTGTGTAAGTTGAAGAATTGTTTCTTTGATAAGATTGTGGGTTTTCACTGTTGATATTAATTTGTATCTTTATTATTTATATTAACTAGCTTTCTTGGCTATCCATACTTGCAGCAACAATAGCTGCTAGTCCTGGTCCTGGGCCAAGCTGCATAAATGCCAGGAGAAAGCAGTCAGCTGTCCACAGACTATTAGTGTACTGCTCAGAAATGGCTTGAAATATCACTTCAGGTACTCCAGCCTTAGAAACCTTGGCTTTGATCGCTTGTCTTATGTCTGGGTTGCCCTGTGACACAGGTTATTGATTTGCAGCCCCCTGTCCCAGGCCAGGCTGCAAACCAAGTAACTGAGCTATCCTCAGGGCACATCAGGGGGAGGGTTGTGGCTCAGAGAAACCCAGTTCCTCCCATCTTTTACCTCCTGGGCCACAGGAAGAATCTGTGGCTCTCTAGATGTTCACTTCTAGGAAATAACATCCCATCTTGTGATCTCATCAGCCTGGCTCTGCCCAAGCCTCTCAAATCCCTCCCAAAATGAGAGCGCTGAGTGTCTCTGGGGCCACATGAGGATTATATGCTGTGAGGAGCAGGTACAGGATGCTAGAGCAACACGTTTTACTCTCCTGCCTATGTTTATAGCACAGATCGTGCTTTGACTTTAGGGGCCATTTTCTCAAGTTACAAGCTGTGACTTGGAGAATTCAGTGGGAGCTAATCCCATGTCCTGGTAAATTCCTCCAAAGGCAACATAGAGGAGCAGAGGTGAAGGCATGGCAATAACAATGATGGCTGCACCCTGAGTGTTGTGCCAGAGTAGAGGCATAATATTGGGTAAATGACAGGAGATCATTGTGCTTTGACAGGGAAGCATGTGCCCCTCTCACTTATAACCACTGGAAATGGAAAATGGTGGGTACTCACTGAAATGAGTAATATCAGGAAGAGACTGTTCCATCAGTTCCTTTGAAGAACACCCGTGATTAATGGGTGTCAGCACCGGTATTTTCTCCTAGCACAAAGAGTGTGTGCATGCTCTTAGCTGTGAGGGGCACAGGGTTACAAACTGATGTGTGGGGTGCATTTTCTGGAAGCTAGAGCCCTGCAACTGCTGGGAAGAAAGCTGCAGCTGAAAATATTGAATTTCTTTAGATCCCTAAGCAGACCTGCAGGTATAATAATTGATCACAGAACATTGTAGGCTGGTCTGAGATGTGCAGAGATGAGGCAGAAAAAGGCACCATTCCTCAGCTGCCTCATTCTTCTTCTTTCTCCATCACACTGTTTGTCATATCTGCTGCCCTGGGTTTTTCGGGCATCTCCCATGCCTCTGACCATCATGTGACAGCTATTGCCAGATGATGACCATCACTAGAGGCTTGCCTTTATATCTGTGTGCATATGCATTTTGTTAATAATGTAGTGTTTTAGATGAGTCCTTTTAGAGTGTGACACCACTATTTTTCTCTTACAGTACCAATATAGTATTCTGTGCACTCATTAGGAAGCAGGCATTTTTTAGGAATTAGGAAGCTTTTTGCCTAAGGCTCAGTGGCCTAAAAGTAATATTCTGCACTGAGTAGTTTAATAAGTTTCAACAGTTTTCTAAGAAGCAGCACTGCTGCTCTCCTAGTAACAGGGTAATAATCGAAAATAAGACCCCCATGCCACTGTAGGTATAGAAACCAGTGTGATATTTATTCCTTATGTGTTGCAACTCTGAGTAGTCAGATCTTCCACAGAAGCACTGTCTCCTGATTTTTGACCCAAGTTAGGGTGGGGGGTGGGTACTAGCCTCATGAAAGAAGAGCACGATAATCCTATAAATGGTTGGGACACACTTGTACATCATTTGAATGAGACTGTGTCAGTCAGCAGGTAAGCAGTTTTGTAATAGAAAAGAAGCTGGTTTGCGGGAGCTACCCTGCAGTCCCCACCACTTGGAGCAGGTGTTACGATAAGATAATGGTCTCTTGTAGTAACCCTTGTGAATCACAATCCTTGTGGAAAAAGTAGGGACAAGCCCTTCAAATTGGGTTTCAAAAGCATATAAAGAGTTGACCTTACAGAGGTAGTTCAAGGAATAACCTAATCTTTCTGTCCCATATCCCCCCATGTACAAAAGCTTGCCTGAAATTGAAAGGGGGGGTGGGGGGGAAGCTTGTAAAGGCGATGTTGATACCAAATAAAGAGACCAGTGTCCCCACAAAATCATTTTACAGCCTCTCTCTGCAATCTGCAGAGGATTACAGGTTTGCAGCATGTTTATGTCTGGCTGAGATGAAGGAGGGTTTGCTGCAAAATGGTTATCAGTGTAGAATCAAGGCATAAACAACAGCACCAAAGTAGAAAGCCTAATGATTCGAATGAATTGAGTGGAAGAAATGATGCATCTTAAAGACAATGTTACTTGAAGAAAATATATTTTATGCTGTGGGTTTTTTCCATTATTAAGCTATGGTAAACTCATGTACACTCACAGACTTGCCTTTTGCAAAACTAACATAATTTTAACAATTAAAGATTGAAGTGTGGACTTCTGAGATGATCCCTTATGACCTACACTTTATTAGATTTATGTTACCTTTTGATATGTTCTATTTGCTGGAAGCCCCAGCATCCTATCATTATGATTCAAACAGGCTTTGCTCTCTGCTCACAAATAATTGATGCTCCCTTTGCACAAAGCATAGTTCTCAGCTGATAAGCAGCAGGGTAATTGGCACCTTCACAGGATATTAGGCAGAAAAAAAAAGCATCACACTTAGCAGACAGGAAGCAGACAGGAGAAGGTAACCAAATAATTGTGGTAGTGTAAGTGAGGCTAAATGCTACTTGACAAGTTCTGTATGTTTGCACTTCCTGTAGTAAATATTAAGATTTCTATTTATCGGGGCGGGGGG